>NC_136806.1:35342369-35459869 GCF_951216825.1 Electrona antarctica
CGGGCCACCAGTTGCCCACCCCTGATTTAGATGATAAAACACAATGTCCGAACTGGCGGTGCATCGTGTCCAATTCCATGTGCCTCATTCCATGAACTTTATTGACATTGTCAACCAGTGGGCCTAGGTTGGGCCTAGGTGTTGGGAGGGTCGCGATTTCCCAATGGAAGATGAGGGAAACCACCTCCAAGCACTGTCTGCAGATGTATTAAAATACTTTACCACACAGATTGGTAAAATAAACATTAAAATGAATCCTGGATTGTACATAGCTTTAAACCTTGCCACTGAAACAATAACCTGCTAGGAGATATAGTAACGAGTGAGATCTCTCTCAGTCTCTTAGTCTGTTTTTTATTTGTATGGAGCCTGGAATAGCATCATGATAATGGCCTCGTCTTACCTGTGATTCTGAATAGTTAGAATCAGAATCACTTCATTTGAAATTCTCTTCTCCCACAGCCAAGCTTGCAGCGCAACATAAAACAACAAACCATCAGTTACAATTCTTGGCATTTATATTATAACAACGCTCAGAAAATAGCCACCTATCTAAAGGATTCAGGTAAAGTTTGAGATGATTTCCGATGGAAGACAATTGATCCCTATGGGTCCTGTCAGGGTTAATTTATGCACCTCTCAGGTTAGTGGGAGTCCTTAGAGTTTGCTCACCATGTGAATTCACATCCACATTCACATCTCAGCTCTGCCTGTGGCTCAACCAAACACCTTCCCAGTGGGCCTTGCTGTCTGCTATTCACCACAGCTCATTGATTTAACCTTGTCTGTGAGCAGAGAAGACTCCACCTGGACCAGCTCAGGCTGGCCTGGCCTCAGACTGGCCTTGTCTCAGACACCTCAAATGACCCTCTTTGATGACTCACCCCAAGGATATGAAACCATGATTGAGAAATTGGTAATTGTAACTTTTTGGGAAAGGGTAACTGTATTCCCACTTAAATGTTATAGTAATTAGTTATACTACTTGCATAATAGTATCACTGTAACGCTTTACTAGTAACATAACCAGTAACGCATTGCTGCCCAACTAGCGGTTTTGGATGTTATCAGATAATTTAATTGCCATATCAAGACCAGGCAATGGAACCAGTATGGACATTTGTCAGCCATTGTCCGCCGTCGCGTTGGTCATGTAACCCTACTAAACCTGACTCTAACTCTAACTCTAAGTCTAATCCTAACCTCAGTCTTAACCAGCCACTTACGTAAGTAAACATAAAGCAAATTTGTTGTATAGCACAGTTTCACAGGGTTGCATACGTTGGTTAGATATACTAACAGTCCGACAGGCATTAGTCCAACAACACTGTCGCTCCAGACATGCGGGGCCGGTTACAACTCACTCGTGGCTCCCGACATGCGTGACAGGTTAAAACTAACCCGTGGCTCCCGACATGTGTGGCAAGTTAAAACGAACCCATGGCAGGTTAAATCTAACCCGTGGCTTCCTGTGAGGTTAGGTTTAGGGTTTGGGTTTTGGGTAGGGTGTCAGATTAATGCCTGTCGGACTGTTAGTATGTCGGACCAAACACATGTGGTTTCACGTTGGTTTTGCTTCGGCGGCAGTAATTTCACTTCTGCGGTTCCTATATACTCGCTAATGCGGTAGGCATTATGTAGGAAAGGTCCATATTGTATCCATTGCATGGTCTGATAAGGAGCATATTGATGATTATCGGTTGATAACAACCGAACCGGGTGGCCCAACACTGCTGATTAAAAACATTTGACCTTTTTATGTTTAGAAATCGCCATGAACTCCTTCTGTGGTTGGCATGGGCATAGCTTGAACTTGACCCCAGGGGGGGCGAATGTCTGGGGGAGATCCCGATTTCTTTTTTAATTTTGCCGTTTTTACTTACTCCACACACACACACACACACACACACACACACACACACACACACACACACACACACACACACACACACACACACACACACACACACACACACACACACACACACACACACACACACACACACACACACACACACACACACACACACACACACACACACACACGATAAGAGAGATGATTACAAACTACAGTCAGAAGCACACCACAAGTTACAACAACAACCGGCATTGACAGGACACTGCAATCCTGCAAGTTTGTTTATTTACCTGATTGCTGTCAGTGTTTCTTTATAGTTCACTTTCTGAGTTAGAAAACTACGCAAATAAGTAGGCTAGTTCATTGCAGAGGGGTGGGTTGGCGGGGGCATCTTTGTAATATGTCTCGATGATTATAATCAAAATAGTAAAGTTTACTGAAAAACCTCGGCAACAACACAGTAGCATGTACTGTACATAAGAGTCACAACCAGAGACGACCTGCTTTACGGCAGATTCATAAAGCAGGCCCATGGTGGTTGGCCTTTTGGAAAAAGTGCCACTAGTTTGCACCACGGTGGATGGAGAAGATTACCCGATTGAAGGAAATAGTGTCATGGTACCTATTTGCTAAAACAAAACAATACTATATTAGCCAAATACTATCTGTTGCGTTTTACGCAAATTATACCGGTAATTCTCTTAGGTCTAGTAGTAGAGCTGAAAATAGTTAAGTTGGGAGCCAAAATTAAGAACAGGCTGCCAATGGCAGTGAAGCAATAGGAATGTCACCTATCTCCTTCCCTTTTTCCCTCCACCCCCCTTTCGTGTCCTCCTACAGGTGACAGGGAGACGCTGGGGATCTGATTCATAGCCATGGCTGCATTCCTACATTCCATCTCTCACCAGCTGTTTGATGGATGCCCTCGCCACTGTTCTTTTTGTGTGACATGGTGGGCTAAGTGAGTGGAATTTATGAATGCATTTTCCACCTCAATTCCCAACGTGCCAGTGAAACAGTCTGGCACATCTCAGAGGCTTCTGTCCCCAGGGAGCCTTGCTCCCACAGTGGACAGCCCCAGCCGAGCCACAAGCCCCTGGTGGAAATAATCTCCCTGTCAGCAGCCTGTCACTCTTCCAGATGTCAACTGATGCCAAATGTGCTCCCACTGCGCTGTCAGCAAAGACTCATCTTACCCCCACTGAGTACTAACTTCATCACTTCATCACAAGCACTTTCACGAAGATGTGTGTTCCTGAATATGCACACACATTTATGATGTACTCAACGGTATGTGCACCAGTGTTGCATTGCTAATCTTATCTTTGGTAGGACGTCAGGGACGCTCCCCGTGCACATCGCTTAACACAGGTCTACACTATGAGGACACACAGTGGACCATGCTCACTACGACACTCGGCAGCCTTTGTAAACTTTGTTGAGGTGTGAAATCAAGGGTTGTTTGTAATTGATGCATGTGCGTGCGCGCCTGCTCCTGAAAAATCTTTGGGTGGACGCTGTGGTACTGCGTGCAATGACAGTGAAATTGATACTGTGTGCAGGGATTCTTAAATGGTTCTTTTAAAAGGCTGTAGGCCGGGTATGGGTCCAGGAAGAACCATTTTATTTCACTAAGACCACATAATGGTTCTAGTGAACCTGTCAAAGTTCTTTTAAGGAACCAGAAATGGTTCTTTGAGGTACAATTAAAAACGTAAACCGTAGTGGAAAAAAATGCCACCAGGGCATACAATTCCAAGTCCAGGCACTCAAGGTAGATTTGTATTCATTTAAATACGGGCTACAAACGCTTGCTGCCTTCTTCAGGGTGTGATGAACAAAGACAAAGGGTTTAGAGGGGAAAAAGGAGCGGATCAAGTATAGACCCTGGGAGATACCGATTGATGAAGTATAGATTTTTGGTGGTTAAGGGTTCTTTGAACCAATTGATCTTTAAGGTTCTTTCATCAACCCAAAAAATCTTCTATACTCATCAATCTGAAGAAGCCGTTTCAGTTCCATTTGGCACCTTCATTTTTGTCTGTGCGATGACACTTCCTCTCAGGCTTCAGTAAACAATGGGGACTTACAGAGACCTCATCAGACCACCCGCACTACCAGTCAATCTAATGCACGGAGGAAATTATGCTAATACGGTCTTTCAATTTGTTCAGCGCTTCAACTCTGAAGTATTATGCTTATTTCATGGTGTGCCGTCCCCTGGGGTTCTATTGTATAGGGTTTTAGGTGACATGATTCTCTGTGGAGGCCGATGCTCTGGAGACAGACACTGACAACAGCTGACTTGACATCATGGCATTGAACGCCGCCATTACACAGGAAGGGGGGGTAATTGGATTCACAAATCAGCTGACAGATCCTGGTTTATGGTAACACTGGGCTTCATGGGTCGTTCATCAAGCCGTGCTGGTGGGTTTGTCAGAAGAGGTTGAGAGGTGATGGGGAGCTGGCGAAGGTGGGATTCACGGGAGACTCAGCGCTCACCTTTGGAAAACAACACTTGAATAATGAGTCAATCTGATACCACTCAACCCCAGAGGAACCAGCACTGACTGCAACCATACCTCCATCTTTACATAATTAAACCCTTGGCACAAAGCCCTTGTTTGACACAAAGATCAAGCCACGTCATTTTTGATGGGCTTTACTGACTCCCTTGACATTCAGGTGAATTTAAAGGTATTTGAGAGGTTAATCTACTTAGGTCATGAGTCATTTAACCATCCATTCATCCCAACATAACAACAAGCTGTGTTGCTCCTTCATGAGGATTCTGATACTCTTCTGAAGAGCTGGGGAGATAAAAGATAAAAGATCAAATGGAATGTCAGACATTGTTTTGTCTACTTCAGAATCCACGAAGCCCCAAAGCCCCTAAAGCCAAAGTCTAGGTTGTCAGGTCATATGAACTGGCACTCTATGAGATTACCTCTCTTTCTCGCTCTGTCTCCATGTTTGCCTGTTATGGCAGTGTGGGCTGTCTATTCTCTCAGGAGAATAAAATGTGTGGGTGTGGTGAACAGACAAACAGCCTTGCTGCTTCTTTTCAGTTTTTCATTAAAGCTCTCCTCTTCTCCCCAATCCTTCTCTCTCTGTGCAGCAAACATTTTGTCCAAAACATGAGTCACTTATGCAGAGAGAAATGAGGATTAATTGGCTTCTGTAGGTGCAGAGGGCATCATTGGCAGGCTGTTTTTTTTTCTTGCCTCCAATGAGCTTCCATATGCTGGGTGAAATCTGTTTCTCCTGACATATTAGCCTAAGCATGTTAATGTGCTCCCTGGACCACAGCTGCAGTGAGACAGAACTGGGCCAGGCTCCAGCACACTGTGGAGCGAACACAGCTTAGCTCAACACAACCAACAGACATTACCCATGCAGGTCCCGTGTGTCAGGCCGAATTTATGCTAGTGCCTCGCATTAACACAATTTTCTGTTGAAAATCATTGCTGAGCGACATGTCACACAACACTTTTTTCTGATCTGATTTCAGATTTTTATTGAAGGGACAGCCCCTTGAGATGCAGCATCTCATTTTCAAGAGGGACCCAGGCACCAGAGCCACAGTCGCAACGTGTTGCGATACTTGGCAACAAACTGTAGCTATGAAGGGTGACCACGCCCACTCAAGATAACATTAGTGTAATACCATTGACGAGCCTTGAAATGAAGTATCTTCACAGAGGATCTTTGGTTGTAATATGTTCAGGGGGGGGAAGACCACACCAGATACAATCTGATAACTCCCTCCTCCTCTGCATACACGTTGATCAAAATCTCATAACACAACTGATAACAATCATACTCGATAACAACTCCTCCCTTATCTCCTCCCCTCAAAGCATGCAACCCGTCATCCCCTTGTGAGGTATACTTGTCATGTCTGCGGCTGCCTGTCAGTATGCTCTGTATCTTGCACCCCTCCAGTTCTGTACTCCTTACAGCTTCAAAGTGTGAGGTGAGCTCTATTCCTCAAGTCTGTTGCCATCCTTTACATGGTGAATTCTAGCAATGTCACTCTGGCCCCTTTGTACTGAAGCCATTGCACTAATAAACAAAGATAGCACCTTTAATAGACAAGATGATGCACCTTCCCTATGCACAGCACTTAAGTTCCTGAGTGAGTAAGTGTATGTGTATAAATGTACTTTGCCATGAATGTCTTAGGAGCTTGTACAATACAATGATACTTGTTTTCAAGTATTTGTTCTGATGTCTGGAACCTGTGTGGTTGTGATGTCTTGTTTTGAACTCTTGCTAAATGTCCCTTTCTGTACAACAAAATCCTCTCACACTCATGACGCTGGAGTCCAAGACTACACTCAAACCTTCATCCAATACATGGCCGATCTACAAGCTAGCTCACTACACGTGTCACGACTCACGATGCTATTCGTAATAGTGATGGAGTGCAATCTTTTTCTAAGTTGCCAGCGATGGCAGGGTTAATGGTTATTCTACATTTTAATAAAACATTCAGGGATAATACATATCTACACTGGCAATACAAATGTATGACCATATAAAGAGGGAGGGGTGGATTCTTGGGAGTTATTTAAGGCGATCCACTCATGTCAGAGGCAGATCTGCGTGCGCCACTGAAGGGGGCTTGCCAAGTTACAGCGATCTGGTATGAAAGCGACACTCACTCTATATACGGTACATGTATACATAAACTCAGCACAAAAAGTTCTGAAACTTAACTTTGGTCCATTATTTCTCCACTTTAATAATACCAATTGGTATTGTATTTTATATAATTGTAATCGTTGATTAGTCACCTTTACAATAAGGTACAGCTTGTAAGGACCAGGCATTTGTGTAATGAGCAACACTGCTAAACATGTGTGTTGCACCCCCAAAACATTTGCCAAGATGGCAAATGGTTGGCATTCAACCCTTGCTTTGAGTTGCTTAGTGGATTGGATGATTGCACTCTCCCACAGTAATAAGGAAAAAAAACACATATTGGCCATTTTTACACTAATTTTACACTCTGTTAGTAGAGTCTGGAAGATCCATACACAGCCACAATACCTTGGCACCTCCTCATGCTGGTCACCAACCTAGCCACATTTTGCTGTGGGTTGGCATCCCATTCCTCAACCAGGATTTGTCGCAAGTCAGCCAACATGCTTATGTTGGTCACTCTAGCACTCTAGCACACCCAAGCTGATCCCACAGCAGGTCATTCCATCCTCTCCACTCCCAAATGTTGGAGGTATTCTGTGATGATCCTGGCTCTGTAGGGGCGAGCGTTATCATCCTGGAGGATGGCGGTCCCAGATTCTGAAGAGATCTCCGCTGGCTCCAGAATCTCATCCCGATATCTCATTCTCACTGCATTGAGAAGATTGTCTTCAATGATGACAAGTTCTGTCTTGCCTGTGAGAGAGATACACTGCCCCATACCATGCCAAGATGTTGTGGCTGTGCTGCGTATGGATCTTCCAGACGCTACTGAGTTCCCCAACACTGGGTGTAAAATTAATAAAGTGTAAAAATGGCCAATATGTGTTGTTTTTTCCCCTCATTACTGTGAGAGAGTGCAATCATTCAATTCACTAAGCAACTCAAAGCATGTGTGAATACATATGTAGTAGGCCTATACTTAGAGGGAGAGTGCAAAGTACTGCTGCATACCGCAATATTTTCTCTAACTCAAGACAAAAGCAATTGCTCGTATTTCATGCTTGCCTTAACCGTAATCATGCCTCCAGTTTACAGTCTCTAGAGGCGCAGGCCAATGCGCTGTAGGCTAAATGTTGTTGCCTGTTTCTTCCATACTGGACTGCATCTCTACTGTATTGCTCTTTGCGTTTGAGTCATGCGTTACATTTCAACAGGGAAGATTCAGGGCAGGCCGCTCAGGGTCACTCGAATCTGTTGCTGATCATTTGCAGCAACATAGGCACTCGAGTTGCCTATGGTTACCAAGTGGCGTTGCCAGGCATCTCTCTTATCACTTAAAGTCGCTCAGTGTATGTATAGCCACAAGCAATGACTGCTGGTCGCTTTTGTAGTTGTTGCTTTTTGTCATTGTTGGTGTGAGTGCATGCTAAGTGTGAATGTGTGAGACTTTCACTCTACCACTTTGGTAAATCTATAAGGGTGTATTTCTACCCTTTGTTTTTTTATAACACAGATGCTGAGTTTCATCTTAGTATCTATAGGAGTATTATTTTTAACAGATAAAGCACGGCTATAAATACAGTGCACTTCGGGGGACTGGACATCTATTACGTCTACTCTATAGTATTTGTCATATGACAAATATTGATGTTCTTTATTTGGAAACACTTTTCACATGTTCTTAGAAAGAGAAGAGAAGCTGAGACAGAACCCTCATCTACCATTCAGTCTTTCATTCTACTTTGGATTGAGCCTCTCATCTCCAACTCCCTGACGTGTATCAGCATTAGTATGCATGCAACTCTTAGAATGCAATTAGTCTAGGTCTGCATATGCACGTGCCTGCATGACCACACACACACACACACACACACACACACACACACACACACACACACACACACACACACACACACACACACACACACACACACACACACACACACACACACACACACACACACACACACACACACACACACACACACACACACACCCTTCAGGTTCTATGTGCATGCTGTACATGTGTACTTCTACCACTTCAACCCTAGCATAGCATCCATATCATGGGGAAAGCTTTCGCAGAAAATAGCATGGGGACAAAATGTCATCTTAACGATATACAAACGTGACTTTTATGGGGACATTTTGCATGTTGGCTTGAGGGAAATGATCATTTTCATGTCTAAGAAAGATATTGTGCTAAGCTAATTAATAGCAAAAGATTCAGTTTGGGGTCAGGGTTAGGATTAAAAAAGCACACCTTTGTGAAGTGAGGGGCACTAATATATTAAAGTCTAACTCATGTTGATTAGGTGATGTAAAACAAACGGTGCCAATTAACACAAACATTAAATGCAATTAACAAAGAGACAATATGACATAATGATGCACATTATCACGTACATCTTCCCTTCATTGTCAATGGCCCGGTTTCACAAAGGACACATGGTGTAAGAGGTATGGTGTAGCACATGCTCAGATGCCCTCTAGGCCGCACTCAAAAGCCTGTGAACATAGACATTCAAGTAAAAAGAGCCTACTGTCAGCTGTCCAGCAGTCCAAATATGATTAAATTAAATGTCAGAATGGTAGACCTGAGGCCTACCATTGCGTGGCACATCTATGCACGGAATGTCTATGTTCACAGGCTTCTGTGTGTGCAGCCTAGAGGGCATCTGAGCATGTGCTACCGGGCCAATGGCGTTTACAAACAAACATTTAACTAAAGACAAACATTAAACCTGTATATAGGAGGGGCTAGCGCCCATCAAAAAAGAAAAGAAAAGGATGAATAATGTAATGAACAATTGCATTTGTCGTCCCCATATGGATAGCAGTGTTGTTGTGTGTGAGCGTGCCTGCATGTGTGCCGTGTGCGTGCGTTTGTGTGTGTGTGTTTGTGTGTACCTGGGTGCACCATATGTCTGCATGGGTGTTTACACTTAATGGTGGTATAGGGGGGATGGTATACTGCTGAGGTTGGGACAACTCCACATCAATCACAGCTGCTTCAATCAAATGTTTGTGTGCTTCCTCTTTGAGTGATTACAGTTTAATATCAGGGGAGTGTTGGAGCCCTGAACATCTGCCTGCAACCCTTTATCTGTCTGGACGCCAACGAGGAGGTGGAGAGGAGGGAGGTGCAGAACAGAACAGCGTGTCACCTCACAAGCCGTACCATTCCCTTCGTCACAATTTCACCTAAGCTTCCTCCTGCCAGAATGCACTGTGGCCTCTATGTGACACCATCAACCAACCCTAGGCAGCCTAATAGATGGATGGTTGGATGGATGGAAGAGAGTGAGGCAGAGGTGGCAGGGAGGGATGGAACACAGAAATTGCAAGCCAAGTTCAGTAAAAGCAGCCCAGTGCACCTGTTAGTCTGAAGTCTTTGGATTAAAGTTAAAACTAAATTTGCATTTGGCCTTCAAATGCAACTAAGATTCTGTCCATAATGTTTAAATATGGCAGATCATTCCAATTGAAAATAATATTTATTAACTTTTGTTTATTTTAGAAAAGTTAACTATAGACAAATGAAGGCTTAGGTTCAAATGGTCAAATGCTTCCAACAGATCATTTTAAATGTTTTTTTTTGTGGCTTTCGCCTTTATTTTATATTTTATATGGAGGGACAGACAGTAGGCTGACAGGAAATGGGAGAGAGATGGGGGAAGACATGCAGTAAAGGCCGTCGGGATCGGGAGTCGAACCCGCTAATGGAAATATTTAAGAATCCATATTTAATAATGATAATATAAAGGACTGTATTACGCATTACTTCGATAATGCGTAATAATCAATATTCAAATGTTACCTTAAGCAGGAAATACTCTTTAGAAAAATACCTTTAAATACCCAATAGAAAAGATGAGTCCACAGAAAGAATGATTGTCCAGTCAGGAGCATATATGGTTGTCAATTCATTTTCAGTTCGGAGAGTACAGAACAGATCCCACATACAGCCAAATTACAAAATGTCTCTCTGCCGTCTCCAAGATGGACACGGTTTATATATCATTTTAATCAAGATTTGAGAAGGCACAGAGAGCAACGTTTCAAACAACCAGGGAAGCTCATACAATCACATCCTGTCAAAACCAGGAAGCATAAGGCATGGGATATGTAGTCTTTTAAGGGCAGATGTAGTTTATAACTGGGTTACGGGCTACTAGTTGGAGACTAGTATAGTTAAAGGGAGACGGCTTGTCTGCGTTGGCAAAGCACCAAGGCCAAAATAACATGTTTTCCAACAGGGAGGAGATAAACGGGAAATAACAATTCTATATCTTACTCGCGGGCTGGGGGAGAAGATTTAAGTCAGTGGGACACAGGGCCTGAGATATGAAAAATCCAGGACATGGGGCATAAGTAACGATTCATAATTATGCAGGGCACAGGGCATATGATTTATAATTATGCAGGGCATGTAAACAAATCCACCAAAATAACAGATCTATAAGTCTCAAAAACCGATCACCCGCGGCACACTGCCAGACTGGATTACCAGCCAAGGTGCTTGGACCACTGAGCCATGGCCCAGGCCAACAGATCATTTTAAGGCTCTATAAAATATTTTATGATAATTAGATTTGTCTAGAGTCTAGACAAATCTAATTATCATAAAATATTTGTATATGTGCGATACAAGACTGATTTGTAAAGTGATGAACAGTTAGAAGTTTAGCTTTCTTTGGATTATAGGATAGTGCTGCAATTCACGATCACTGAAATCGTCAAACTTTAAGTGTTTATTGCAGTTGTAAATTTGTTCGTGTTCCTTATTTTGCATTAGTCTAAAATAAAAACGCTAATAAACTCTAATAAAAACCTGCATTACATTTTTCATTTTAGCGTTGGCTATTCAAAAATAGCAGATCTAAGCTCACAGTGAACTTGTACATTTGAACATTTTAGAAAAATCTTGAAAGTGTTGAATCATTTTGAATTACGCAAAGGTTTGAGATCTAGAACTACTGATTTAAAAGGCATTTGTTCATTTCTTAATGGGTTAAACGACCACAATGTCCCTGGCCCTGGATGCTCACACATTTCAAATTCCATCAAGTTGTCACAGCGACCCATTTAATCCCTGTTTCTTGACAAGTGACAAGGCTGACTGTGGAGCCAGTGAATGTAACAGTAGCCTGCAGGTATACAGAGCAGTGTGGCGATGAGAGATCTGCCCAGGGCAGAGCTGTTCCTACAGGGAACTTGCTGTTGAAATCCCCACCGGAGGAAAAACATGTCAAAAACCTTTGTAAAGATGAGCTGTCAGCATCTGACGCCCAGCTGGGACCAGATTAATAACCCACAATGCAGCAGAAAGAGAAGGAAAGAGGCTTTTCCAATGCTGCTGGAGAACATCATCTAGGCTATATTTAATGTTGCTCATGAGGCTTTTTAGAGTTATCATATCAGAACATGGTATCTTACAGATAGCAAAAAGGGGGTTAGAATAGAGAATGAAACTCCTCCATCGGTATAACACAAAACCCGTTCTGTGCGTGCGCTCATGCATGTGCTTTGGGAGCATGCCTGTGCATTGTCCAGCATTGTAGGGGAAATTATGTTCTCCTCAGACATATTCATATCTTGCTAAAGTGTATATAAGCTCTGTATCTGGTTAATTGCGGGAGGATGGTTTTATCTTGACCGCCCGCTCCCACCCGCAGGTGTGTATTTAAATACCGCCCGTGTCCGCAACATTTGCGTTGGCTCCCACTCCCAATGCAGGGCTCTAGTGGAGACGAACTCTGTGATGATGGACAGATCCCGCGAACGCCGCAGGCTCCCACTCCCAATGCAGGGCTCTAGTGGAGACTCTGTGATGGTGGACAGATACTTTACCACTTTGTCACTTGAGTACCTGCACCTCCTTTCTTAAACCTTCCTGTCAATTTTCAATCCATTTTATGCACATAAATCATGGCCTTCGTCCACAGAATCTAATACGGGCAGGAGTGTCAAGTCTGCTTTGATCAAATCCATCATCATTCAGCACATTCAATGTTTAATGGTGTGTACTTGCAAGATTGATTGTTGGATATCACGGCCGAAAAATATGAGAGTTGCTAGCTGGTCTATTTGCGATGTTTACTGAATGGATTCTGCAATGGTTGGCTGGCTTTGCCACTGCTGCCAAAGTGTGATCTATGAGCGGGCTAATTGTCATTGTCCTTTACCGCTTTAATGGCCTCCCTGACCTGGTCATTTCCTGGCCGGAAAGGTCGTTTCCATTCCTGCCATCCTGCAAACATGGCTATCAATTCAGTTCATAATACTAAAGAGAAAAGCTGGTGAGGGCATGCATATTGAATTGAGTATGCCCTCCACCTTGGAATTTGTTTTCATTCTTTTAAGCAAAAACAAGTCAAGTGTAAACAGCTGAGCGTGCACACCTGGCCTCAGTAGCATGGCTAGCGCCAGCAGATGTTATCCGACCCCTCATGATACATTTGTGTCTCATGTTTCCTCCACTGAGCCCAAATGGACGGAGGGAAGACAAGGAGAATAGTTCAGTTCAAGTAAACAGTTCTCCAGTCTCTGTGGGTTTGGAGATGGAGAAAGAAAGAAAGCAGAAAGCAGAAAGAGTTGAGTATCTAAACTCATCATGTGGGTGTTTGGGAGAGCAGTTCACATTTGTTGCCTCTGAGGAGATTTAGGATTAACTTGTGAGGATCAAAGCTTCCCCCACAGCCCACTATAGGGACTTTTAGCAGGTTCACTTGTTGTTGTGTATACTCCCTCCTGTTGTGACTGACTGACTGACAGTATGACGTTGTCGTTGTCCTAGTCTAGTCTTCTTTGTCTTCTCCTATGTTTTATCTCTTGTCTTTTTCTTTTCTCTCTCTGCAGACTGGCTCCAGGCCAGTAATAACTGGTTGCGCAGCGCACTATAAATCCTGAATCTAGGAACCTATAAACTCCCTCTGTTTTCAGAACAAACACGACAGACTGTCCTTTCAACCTAACCTTCCTCGCCTGCGAGTTGAAGTTGTCCTGATCATGTAGTCACAGGATGGATGGATATGGTACTGATCGCCTACGCTTCTCAGGGCCCTGGCACCAACGGAGCAGAGCCTGTGGACAAACACGAGGCATCAGGACGGACCACCAGGCCCTCACAACCAGAGCCGGATTTACCTTGCTGAGGGCTCCCGGGCTGGAGCAAATTTGAGGGCCCCCCTTGGGGCGCGTGGCAAAGCCGCGCGATACAAAAATGTGTTTGTTTTCATTTTGGGGTACCCAGGCCCCTAAAAAGAGAGGCAGTCAGGCAGGCAGAAGCTCTCAATGGTTTAACCATAATACAACTAAATACAATAACTATTATATACACACATTTCACTTGAATTGGATTTCAATACTTTACAATCTTATAATAGTCTACGACTATGGGTCAGGCACTGCCTAGGTGCCTTTATAGGGATATTTCACTTTCAAACATGTTTGAAAGTGAAATATGTGTGTGTGTGTGCGTGCGTGTGTGCCTGTTTTAAAACTGTAAACGTTTGCTCCAGTGAAACGTTATCTCCACGGTGTGCTAACATATTCCGCACACGTTACTTAGTTATACTCCTGGATAACAGGATTTTGTTTCTAATGTAAACATTGATATAGTTAAGGTTCCATTACATTCCTTCAAGTGTCTGGTGAAGGGAAAAAAAAAAAATGTAAAATTTAAAACCCTAACCCTAATGTCATGGTAAATTCGCTGGGCTGGAACTGGAAGCTCAGACTCTCATAGAATGACAAGCAGCCGTCTGCTGGCTGGCTCTCTCCCCAGGCTCATACAGTAACAACAACAAACTGAAATGACTTCAAAGGAGAAAGCGTCTCCTTTTGAAAGGGGGCTTTTTGGCACTAAATCATGGAGCTTTCCCTTATGTGTCATCATTCTTGGAGGCAGATTCCATCATATTATAATCTCTATCATCTCATGGACAAATCAAATATTTTAACCACGGCTGTGGAGAAGTGCAGTGTTTGGACAGAGTGCATTCATTTAAGACTTCCATTTAGGATTTTAGGACTTCTAAGGGCACTGTCTGAAAGGGCATTCAAACTCTATTATATAACATACTATTATACCATATCAGCTATTGAAATTGTATTAAAAAAATCACACTCGTGAATTGAGGGCCGCTCTTATCATCGCACATCATCATGATGTAAAATAGACAATACAGGTATGTCTATTTGCTCAGACACTATGACGTAAAATTCTCCATTCATTGTCAATGGGAATTTAAGGTTTGTGTAGGACAAAGATTGGCACACACACCAAAAGCTGGATATAGGAGGGGCTAGCACCCTTCAAAAAGATATATATATTTGCTACTAAAAATATGTACTGGTAAAATGTTTTTATTTTGTTGCTGTCAACCTCCTCAATGACTGTGGTCCATCTCCCTACATTATAACCTTTCCACCAATACACATTACAGATTTACTTTACTATTGGTGGCCGGTTATGATTGATTGATTGAAATATGTATTAACAGTTTGCAGAATTACAATACGTTTCAAGCACAACTCAATACAAAGACTGTTAACTTTGAGTGGACGACCCAATAAAGCATTATACTTGTTTACAAGAGGGTCCACCTTGTTCAATTCATCAAAACATTTAGACGTACAAATAGACACTTCAATATAGCCAAAGAACACAACAGGAATTCATCATAAAGGAGGTAAAAAGGGGAAAGAAACGTATACAGTGAGGGGAAAAAGGGGTGGGGGGGGGTGGGGATTCCGATTTTACGGGGGCCAGTTTCGAATTGCAGCCGTCCGTAGGTGCCCTTTGAGAGCGGTTTTGAAGGATTCAAGGGATTTGCATGTCTTAATGACTGTTGGTAGGGCGTTCCACATTTTGGTGGCAAAATAATTTAGTCCCTTGTTTGTGCCGAATCTGGGTTGCACATGGTTTGTTGCACTCCCTGTGGTGTTGTGGGTGTGGAATTTGTTTTAGACAGGTACATGTGTATCTTGGTGGTGTATCGAATCTTGTGGACCTTGTGGTCGTCGACCCTAAGCCATTCCAGCCTGTCAAAGTGGGCAGGGGTGAGGTGGGTTCGGGGGGTGAGGCCAAGTAGGAGCATGACCAGTTGGTTTTGGGAAGTCTGGAGCCTTGTTTTGAGGGCCTTTGAGGACATGCATAGTTGAAGAAACCTTGTACGAGGGCTCCTGTTAGGGTCTTCAAGGTGTTTTTGTTGACCAGTGAGGAGATCCGGTAAAGGAACCTTGTTCTTTGGTTGACTTTTGATTACTTTGGTGGCCATTTTATCACCGGAAAGATTAGGCTCCAGGATGGAACCTAGGTAGGTAATTTCAACTTTTCGTGTGATAATATTGTCACCCACTCTAACCAAGAAGCCATCTGCCTTGCTGAGATTACTATTTGATCCAAAGAGAATGGATTCAGCTTTTCCCAGGTGTAAGGATAGTTTGTTATCAGCGTGCCAGGTGGCCCCCCAGTCTGTGTCGAAGTGTCCCTGAGCAAAAACTGCTCCCTGATTAATGGTAACCACTGCTCCTAATAATTAGCAAAGGTAGCGTAAACGGAGAGGACAAATTGTATGTATTATACAGTACATTTAACTTACATCTTAAAGCAATATGCATTTATTCTAAAACAAAAGTTGGCTTTAATATGTCATTGTGATAATAAGGCACCTTTTTAAAAGTGCGTTAAAGCCCTGTTCTATACAGACATTCTATAAGGACATTGGACAAGGATGTGAAGTCATTAAATTGACTATTGCCTAAGAGTGATGTTAACCAGTAGACCGTATTTAATATTTACACCGACAATTCTAATTGATGTTTCACATGTCAGGTGTCATGTACTGTACAGTAGCTGATGAGACAGAAACTGATGGCATACAAAACAACAGGCACAGAGATAGAGGATGAATGAGAGAAATAACGTGGTTTAAGCTGGGTCTGGGATAGAGTTACATAAGAATGTCAGGTAATATGAGAGAAACTTGATAACTGTAGTATTAGATGCCAGCTCAGCTTTATTCAATACTTGAAGCAGAGTTTCAAAACGGATATTTAGCATCATTTGATGACATTTTTCCCGTCTGCTGAATTGGAGACTCTTACAAATAAGGATGGCATTTAGAGAAGATTCTGTAGAGGGGGAATTTAATCCATCTGGGCCTACTACAAACAACACAGTCATTATAATTGTCCTAAAGTTTTCACAAGAGCTTCTTTTGGCTGATATAAACATGTTCATTATGTATTTTAGGATTATCCATTTTGATCAACCTTCTCTGTCAGATGCTAATAACAGGTCTATTATGTAGCAGGGTGATAACTTGAGCCTTGGTTTTCCATGTTTTAGTACTTGTTGTAGTATTTAAGTCAGAGGTCATGTTTGCTTCAGTAGCGCATCTTGGAACACACACACACACACACACACACACACACACACACACACACACACACACACACACACACACACACACACACACACACACACACACACACACACACACACACACACACACACACACACACACACACACACACACACACACACACACACACAATGGTGTTGGTATTCAGGTAGGGCACTTCCAAAACCTATAGGAGCCTGGGCCGCAAAAGCATGATTGCCATGTAATGAGTTTTAGGAACAACCAAGACACAACTGATAACAACAACCAACCCAAAACACAGTGACATGAGCTGAAAAGTCTCTCCAACGGACTGCAAATGGCTTCACAGACTATTAAACTGTCAACCAAGCCTCTCTAAAGTCATTATCATCACAGCATCTGTGGCGATCATAACACCGACATGACATGCTGTAATAATGATTACAGCACTCGTCCTTACTGCCAGTTCTCCTTGTACCAGAGGTTAAATGTTGATATCATGATCAGAGAAGTATGACCGCAATCTGTACCATAGGACACATTTCAGAGAGAAGACAGAAGGGAAATGAGGTGTCAGACGAAGGGCTTAGAGCTCAGTGACGACACACACACACACACACACACACACACACACACACACACACACACACACACACACACACACACACACACACACACACACACACACACACACACACACACACACACACACACACACACACACACACACACACACACACACACACACACACACACACACACACACACACACACACACACACACACACACACACAGATTGATTAAGTGGAATTAAGTAGAATCAACCATGATGTGCCCAATCTGGGAACTCAACCGCAGAAAAAAAAGAAGGAAAAAACAGTGCCCTCTGCTGTTTGTTTCCTTTGAAGTTTCCTCTCTGGGGGCGGCACCCAATAGAATGTGGATAACAGGATGTTTGGTCCGCCCTCAGCCCTCCTCTTCCAGTGGGGCGCTGATGACACAGGGGCACGCACGCACGCACGCACGCACGCACGCACGCACGCACGCACGCACGCACGCACGCACGCACACACACACACCTCTAATGCCCCTCATTCTCTGCCTCATTCCCTTCTCTTGTCCTTAAATCTGTTTTGTATTACAGAGTTTTAGTAATTGGTTTTGTGTTTAGTTTGCTCCCTAGTAAAGGTTTAGTAGAAGCAGGCCCCTATGACAAATGCAAATACAAACACATGCACGGTCGCACTCGCACGCATGCACACAATCATTCAACTAACTTGGTGTACTTTATCTACCGTGTCATCTTTGCATATGAACAAAGTGTAGTGGAGACACAGGCCTTTGACAGCAGAAAACAGAGACAATAATAAATAGTTTAAAGGAGTAGAGATGATTGAAGGGGAGAATTCAATAAATTAAGTTTCAGTGATTTCCCTGAAGCCTGGGGCAATTCTCTCCTTGTCGATGATCTTGTGAATATTAATCACATCATTCTGGTGGCCTACCTGTATAGGTGCGCCAAACTAACAATGACAACCATACAAAAAAGAACAAAGTCAATTAAATAAATTGCGAACATCACCAGGGATTCTAACCCTAGTTTGCCTTCTGCTTGGGAAAAGCAGAGTAAAAGGGCAAAAGTGCTACCCCACTGGCCAAGCTAGATATACATGTTCAACAGATGTCTATCACTGTAACTAAGTAAATACCGGTATGTCTATGTAGTGTTTGTGTGGTAGGGGACTTAAAAGAGTTGTTTTCGTGTCGCAGTGTTCTAAAGAGTCTTCACGGTAAAAATTGTTCAGCATTCATTTAGCTTATCTTTCTGCATATTATTAACCTTCATTAATATGCAAGAATTATAAACCCCTTGTTTTGGATTAAACCCTTAGCCATGCATTCTTTTTCTGCTTGATGTCTTTGTTGGTGAGATAATGCCTCTTTCCTTCCTCTTCTCATTTTGAGAAGTGCTCATTTGTCTTCATAGGCTACTATCGCCTGCAAGTATAAAGATAATACATATCTATGGCTCTATTCTCAACAAAAGCATCTTTACAGTGTAACTGAGATTAACATCTCCCTCTCTAATTATACTGCATCTCATTTTAAAAAAACGGGTGAAATCAGGGGAGACCAGAGTCTCAAATTTGCAGTTCCCTTCTGCTCTGCTAAGAAATTAATCAGTTGCATCAAATTTGTAATTGGCCTCTTTCTAAACAGATGTCACCAAACATTTAACACAAAGACAAGTTATTGAAATAGCAGGCTGACTGAAAGAGAGAGAGAGCATGACGCAGAGCGGTGCCGGCCAGCAATGAGCAGCGTGTGTGGGGTGGGCAGGTGGAGGATGGCGGCTGTGGCGACATGAGAGGGAGTTGGGGGGCCTTCCGAAACCGCAAGTCGATAGATTTGAAATTTGAGTGACCAAAACTAGTGAAAATAGCCGATCTACAAGCTTGTAGATTTACTATTTTCACTACTTCTTAAATGTTTGGGAAACACTGGCCTATAGACCAAACTGAGCTGGTGCCAACAAGTGCACACTGCATGCATTCAAAATATGCCAACTACTACTACTACTCACTCACTCACCTGCCAGTGAGGAGCCCCCACCAGGAGGATATAGAGCCTTTGTCCTTCTCCTCCCGCCCAACACTCCCTGCTGACAGACGCTGTCCCAGCCTGTAGGATTACATGCAGCTGACAATTACCATCCTCCACGCACAGCTTCCCTCCCCCGAGCACCACTGCGCCACCCCGCCTACACTTTATTTCTGATAGAGATGTTCTAAGACCTCTGGTCTTTGATGAATTCCGTGCATCCATAGCCTTCATGGCTATAGCAGTAACGGGACATCAGTATTCATTGGCAGCTCCGAGGCACGGAGCACGCAGCGTCCATCATGCTGGTTTAAATAAAGGAATCGGATCGAACTAAGAGAATACACATGTGATTATTAAGTTGATATGTCAAGATGTCACAGAGGACTTTTGGAAACAAATGAGACATACTGTAGGAGGAAGGTATGATTCTGACCAGCAGCACGGTCCACCCCATTCGACTGTTATCTCTCTATTGAATAGGCGAAATCATCCGTTATCAGCACCTTCGAATAGGGCCAATATGGCCATACTGGCACACTGTTTCAGTATGTCATTATCACCTATTGTCATTATCACTGATGTCCTGACGGAGGCGCGCCGTGTCTGGTGGCCTTGAGCCACGTGAGGCACCGCCGAGCAAGTCGCCGTGCCGAGCATTGTGACGGCCACCAGACCCGACTCAGCACCGTCCGAGTTACGTCCCGATAGGCAGAGAATAATATATATTAGTAGCCCCTAGTTTCCATGCGCTGACAATAGTTGGAAATGACACGTCCACCAGGGGGAAACCTTGACCAGGCTATGTTCAGCCAAGGGTGAGTATGCCAGTATGGCCATATTGGCCCTATTCGAAGGTGCTGATAACGGATGATTTCGCCTATTCAATACAGAGATAACGGTCGAATAGGCTGCACGGTCACTACGGGTAGTCCACCTTTCGATTTGATGTTTCGGCTTTCCCATGCACAAGCAGATCCATTTTCTCTCCAACTTACAGAATCCATCATTGAAAAAGCAATGCACCACTGCGCCACCAGATGCAGGTGCATAGGTAAGTGGACATTATTGGTCTAATGTATATAAAATATTTATCAATTTGAGGGTCCTTGGCACGAAAACGTTTGAGAACTACATGTCTAATCAAAATTAGACACGCTCCTATGGCACAGCTTTAGACTACAGTACGCACAACTGTGTGCCATAGATTGTCTAAATAACGGCACTTTGTCTTGACTTTCAAAACCTCTCATTTAAGAAAGTTACTTTAGATAACAATTGTCATAATGCTCTGCATGATGCTCTTGTGGGTCATGTGACAATAATTGACTGACTTCATAAAAATGAATAAAAATAAAATCTTGAACGCAACATCCAATCATCCCCAAATTTGCATCGCATGTTGATGGCCGCTATAGAGTGCATCTCCAAAAGCACTACTTCTGCCCTTAGGGGCGATCACAAATGCAAAAGGTAGTCTGTTGTAACTCTATTTCCCACTACAGCTTCCTCGTATCCTGATGGCTGTACCCCAAGACTGACACAGCCCTGGGTGGGCAAGTAGCTCACAATGTTTATCTTTCGCCATGTCGGGTGATGGCAGACTGCTGGGCGAGCACTGGTGCTTTGGCATGACCATCAGCGGACTATCAGCTCCACATTTGGAAATCCATGTGTTGTACCAACTTGGTTCATTTTAAAGCATGACTTGCGTCGCGGCAACCACACTGGTTATCATGAGACTGTCACAGTATGGCCATATTGACATTCCCATATATGGGCTTAATATTGATGACAAACCAAGGATCTCCATATATGGGCATAACAGGGATTGTATTAGGGCATGTACGCATCCGCCTGGGTGACGGCAGACTGCTGGGCGAGTGCTGTCGCTTTGGCATGGGATCAACTTTTACCAAAAAATGCACAATGAAAAACAGGTATGGCCAGGGTTCATGAACATATATAGCGTGTCTTGAGTGTAGAGGGTTTGATGATGTCAGATTGAAATATGATGGACTGACAACTATATATGGAGATCTAAGTGTCTCCATGATGTAATGAGATGTCACAAGGCACGATACAATATATGGAGACGTAGGTGACTATTGGACGGGAGATGCAGGATTTCATAGTAAACGCGACCTTCGTCACAATAAGTGCTGAGGGTAGCACATGCAGCAGAGTGGCCCTGAAGATGTTTGTCATTTCAGTGTCTTTCGCCTCAGGTGAGCGTGGTTTTGAGGTTGGATTTAGTCAAAGTTTATGTGAGATTAATGTTTGGTTTAGGTATAGGTTTAAGCATAGGATATAGGCATATATAGGGTCACTCCTGGTGTGAAACACCCTGAAAAGAGTCCTGTTTGACTTCAGTATCAGCTCTTGATAATAGGCAGGACATGGGACACGTTTTGAAATTCTCCAACAGAAAACAGATTTTTGTGACCCCAGGTCTCTGCAGTCTGTTTATTTCATTTTAAGTGTTTATGTTTACCCCACTAAACTGAAAAGGCCAATTGCTGGCCATAACCCGGCATACACAAATTGCTCTTCCGAGAAGAATATAATAGCTACGGTATGTTTTGGTGCTTGTGTTGTCTGGTGTTAATTAGGCTATCCAATGAAAGTAAAGGTATATTCAGTGATATCACTTAATTCAAATATCACTTCTTTTTTTGTTTTGTTGTAATAATCCTCCCTACTATAGAGTGTGCTGACCATATAAGGAGTTCCTCCCTGTCCCCAGTTAACCCCTGGGGGTCAAAAAACCTTAGGTTTCGTTTTTGGCTATAGGTGGCCCAGCCTTCATCCAATCAGGATAGAGAGGGGCCTTCTGCCAATCATGATCAAGCGGGGGCGGGCCTTGGTGTGCATGCTGTTGGCCTGTCGCGTGTCCCCCAACTGTAGTGTGTGCATGTACACATCTTGTTACCGGGGCAGACCGGGTTTTTTCCAAATCACCCAAATCACTGAATGCTCCTTTAAATCATGTAATTTAGATTCGACAGCTCTTTTCACATTATCTCTGGCTCTGCATTATGACCAGAGTGTACACGGTGTCTGAATTGGTCTGGCATAGATTGCCATTTGCTACCGTTACATTATTTATTCACATTGGTATTATCTGAAGCCCATTTTGAAATGTAAGGATGTGTAGGTCATTCGTTACAAAACATTGCCTCTCATGTTTTGTCATGCATATTATAATAGTGTCCTTTATATTTTCCATGCTTAAAAGGAGAATTCTATGCTAGAAGGCTTTCTTACCTTTATTTGTAGTTATGTCCCCACCAAAGAGGTCCAGGTGTTATTTTGTGCAAAAGCGCATTATTGGCAATTTCCCCTACCATAAGCCCTCAATGAATTGAATTGCATTGAATTGAATTGAATGGGGCATTGGGGTGTTGGGGTGCTAATTCGCTTATTTCCATCGCTCAATATTTTTTTTTGTATATCCTCTCTTCATAATGTAAATCCCAAGCGGCACACGTTACTATTTATTTCGATGGAAATAAGCGAATTAGCACAAAAACCCAACCCCCCATTTAGGGCTTATATTAGGGGAAATAGCCAATAATGCACTTTTGCACAAAATAACACCTGGACCTCTTTGGTGGGGACGTAACAACTACAAATAAGTAAGAAAGCCTTCTAGCATGGAATTCTCCTTTAAAGGAAAACAAAAGACCCTTCCTAACTCCTGTAAACCCATAGCGCTGAATGCACAACAATGAGTGGTCTTTGAAAAGCAAACTGTAATGTGTAGCCTACTGTAGCATAACAGATAAAGTGCCTTTATTTATTTATTTTACAGTGGGTGAGTTTTACCCCCCTTTTCTCCCCAAATTAATCATTATGCCAATTAATTCCTAGTTGCAAGTTGTATCCTACTATCTCAACTGCCAGTGAGGACTGAGGAGCCCCCACCGGGAGGACCTTCATCCTACTCCTCCTGCCCAACACTCCCTGCTGACGTGTATATCTATTCTACGTCCGAGCATCGACATGGTAACGCCCCGCCTGCCTCTGATTGGCCTACCGACACTGCCCGTCTTGCCAGACTGTCCTCCGAGACGCGAGGTTACTCCGTGGTGGGAAATAGTACAAGTACAAGAGAATGACAGCGTGGCACGCACAACAGTAACTTGTAACTTTGATTTCTGTAGAAGAGGCAAACTAATATTGTTCATGCCATTTGCTTTGATTGAATGATTGATTTAACACGTATTTTAATTTTTTTGATTTGGGTCTGTTCAAAATTCAAGTGTTAGTGTTGATTATCGTGTAATATTAATCTAATTATAACTAATACTATTATACAAAAAAAGATAAAGATCAAGGGAAAAGAGATTACAGTACAAGATGTCATTCTCTTGCATTATATCGTACTATTATTTATTTATTTCCGAGTAACCTCGCGGCAGACAATCCAGCATATAGTTATCCACCTCGGAGGAAAGTCTGGTAAGGCCGGCAGTGTCGGTAGGCCAATCAGAGGCAGGCGGGGCGTTACCATGTCTATGCTCGGACGTAGAATATATGCCCTGCTGACAGGTGCCACCTCAGCCTGTAGGAATACATGCAGTGACAAATATCTACAGTTAGGGGTTCACTAGACCTACAGTATATGACTGTCTGACCGTCTTTCTTTGTACAATTATACTGAATGACCTTTAATTTGCATGTACATACTCATTTAAGAATTTGCAATATTGTATTAACAATATTGCACATTTAAGGTTCTGAATAACAAACTTTATTTAATTGTCTTAATATTGTTTAAATAATAAACAAATAAGACTATTTGCAAAAGGGAAAACTGTTATTATATTATTATCGATAAGTAAATAAATTACTTACCCCTCAACTTGGATCAACTTACCCCTTACCTGGGGCAAATTGAGCCACATGACCACTTTTTTTTCATGGTCCTTTGTCATAGATGCTTACTCATCATTTAAATTGATAGAAGACATCCTGAAATATGGGTAGATTAGATTTTACTGCCATCTAATTTTGCCTTGCTTCCAGGACAACTTAAGCAAAAAGTGGTTCAACTTACCCCGTTCTCCCCTACATATAATTTATACAATATAGTATACATTAGATATTCTGCAAATAATCACATTTTGTGTTCATTTAATCTGGGCATTGTTGGTGTGATGGTATGTACACGACAGTGACACGTTAGACTACTGATGAACCAGTGTGTGTGGGAGGTATTGGAGGGATGACTTCTGTCTATCTCCTCTAGGCCAGATGGCAGTGGGATGTAGTGGAGCCACACAAACGGAGGGGAGAACAGCAGCAAATGCACACACGCACAATAAGCATATCGTCTCTGTCGGGTGGAAACCTCATGTGTCAAACAGTGACTTTTCAGGATAAAAAAAAAGCAAAGTAGCAGATCTTCAAGCTTGTGGATCTGCTACTTCTATAATCAAGTAGGGCGTTAATTTATGAAAAAACACAACCAAGTTAAAATACGGAGATGAGAGGTTTCTACAGTGACGATGAATATACAGTACAAGCCAGGCATGACATGGAAAGAGGTGTGTAGGTGTTTGATTGGCGTAACTCCTCCAGACAGGAGCTCTACAGAGACTTCCAGGTGTGGGAACGTACATGCTGCTGCTGGAATGCACAAATACTTAGGAGTTATCCGCCTGTATGCTGTCAGAAGAGGAGAAGTCAGAAGAGGCTTTTAGAAAGTCTCATGTCATTGAAACCAAGAAAGGCGGTGCAGGAAAACTGAGCACTGAAGTTTGGCAAGCAGGGATTGAAGAGAAACCTCTTTTGTATTCAAGTGCCCTCCTAGAGATCATACCATTTCAATTACTTTAGAGTCTCATTACTCTTGATAACTTATAGCGACTATGAGATTGACATTTCAACTCCGGGTTTCAGCAGTTTTCTTACATGGTGCATTTGCTGTCCAGCTGGTGTTAAATAGAATGTAACCTTTGCTCAAACTCATGTGCACTCAAATACTAACACAAAAGAGGATCATCATTCTAGTATTCTTTGTTTCCCAAAACCTTAAGATGGTCCAAAAATGTTGTTCTACATTTGCTTCGATGTACAATATTTAGTTTTGGGGAATCTTCATTTCTCTATGTCGTCCTCAGACGAGCCTTCCAAAGTTCCATCGTCGCTTCCAGTCATCCCGGTTCTCCATACATCCGGCCAGCTCATTGGTGCTTTGTGCTCCTGCATCTTTCTTGAGTACATCCACATACTAACATTATGTTAGTATGGGACGTCCTCGTGACTGGTGCCCATGTGTTTGTTGGTTCCCACAGCACCAGTTTGCTGGCTGGCAGCTCCTGGTGTCTTTGGCAGTGTCCTGCAAGTCTCATTCTCCTGGCTGCTATTTTGTCGCTCACCCTGAATATTCCAGCAAACAGATTCTGCTGTTACACGTAACATTCTGGTATAGCACCCGTCTAGAGCCTTCTGCAGAGTTGGCTTCAGGGTCCAGCATTCACTGCCATATAGGAGAACAGATTCTACCGTCACATAGAAGAAGCTACGTTTGATTTGTTGGGGGAGGTTGGAGTTCCATACACTGGCCATGCCATTCAGGGCCCTCCATGCAAGTGCCTTCCTCACTTTTAGATCTTGCTCTGTTGAGTTGACCCATGAGGTACTTGAAGTCCTTGACTTCCTTCAGATCAGTGTCTCCTGTTGTTGTGAGAGGTGGATGTTCCGTTTGGATGTTATAGTTGATTACCTCAGTTTTACTTTTATTTACTATAGGGAAATATGCCTGTTGACTCAGTGATTATAGACCGACGTAAGCATACAATAGCGACGGAGGGACTGTATATAAGGACTTAAAATAAACTTGCATTTTTTGTGTGCGTTTGACTTCCCCACGCAAGACACAAACGGTCTCTGTCCAGGCCTTCAGTCAACATTTTAGAATTTAATTTCCTCACATGGCCACAGTTATGCACAAGTAGGCTACACATGTACAAAGATCCCCCCACAATGGTCCTTCCTCAAACCATTACAGCCCAACAGGGAGGGGGCCCTGTTGGGCTGGTTTGAGGAAGGACCATTGTGCTGTGAAATGGTTCATCCACTGTTGATTACTACATCTCCCATTTCAACAGAAAGCCCTTGTTAGTGAGATACAATGGGATTAATATGTGGTGAAAATGAGTCCCGAGTTGGCATTGGCTAGACAAAGTGGTTCTCAAACCTTTTTATGCCAAGGACCCCCACATTTCTATGTATTTGGCCGCAGAACCCCCCATCTGAAAATATTTTCTGCCAGGGACCCCCAGAAGAGAAGAGTTAAAAAGTATTCAACATTTTTCCAAACATTTTCAATGTTTTTCAAACATTTAAAAAAATTGCTTCGTGCTACGCTGAAAGCTTGTAGATCTGAAATTTTTCAATAGCCAAAGTATAAATGGAAGTTTTACTCAGTTCCACTTCCACAGATACATTTTGTGAAAATAGCCAAACTAGAAGCTCTGCGAGTCCACATGAAATGTTTACAGTTTATAGAGGCTGTCTTGAGGTGTTTGGAGAGGAGGATGATGCAGGAGGAAGCAGGATGCTATCCGAGAACCCCTCCCTTAGTCCCTTCACAATTTAGGCATTTAGCAGACGCTTAATCCAGAGCGATTTTCAGTAAGCAAGGGAAACGTGAGGTAATACATCAAAAGCATAGAAATAGTAGTAATCTAGTCTAGTAAACAAAGAACCTATCATCAGTCTAAACAGTATAAAATCAAAACATATATAATCTGTACATTGAAACTATACACATTATATTACACACTGTTGGATGCCAGGTCTACAAATGACCATGACATGCTATCTAAATTACATTTTAGCCTTTGCATAAGCCTGCAAGGTCATCAAGGCTAGGGCAAGTGCTACAGCAAGACAAGTGCTACTGCAAGTGCTACGGGCTAAGGTAGAGTACTATCTGAAGAGGTGAGTCTTCAGACCACGACATTCACCTCTATGATGAGCTAGCTAGCTAGCGGAGATGAGTTGATGAGTTGCATGTTCACAGACGCCCCCTCGGCACACCACAAAGCTACTTCAGGCTCCACAGCCAATCATACGTGACCCCATATGAGAGCGTAACATATGCACCGCACAATCAATAATATCTATGACGGAAACTTCGTACTACGGTCATGTAAAAAACATACAGATTATTGATAACAAAGTTTGAAACTAGCGTGATATTATTCAAGATTGGGCAACTACAAGTACAACAACTACAACTTATTTATTGACTAAAATGTATTTGATCCTTTAAAGACAAGCGGCCAGAAACTCTCCTGCTCGCCTGCCAGCTCTCCTGTCTGGGACATACTGATCGCGGACCTCCCCCTAGGTGAGATGTCAGACGGCTGAGTAAACAGAGAGTGGTTTGTTGACTCAAAGACCGACGCCGGGGACTTGTTTGCTTTGCGGGCAAATAAAACAGACAGGCAATTTGCACAGGACTCCTCCGGCATTCATTTATCAGTTTTAATATCGCCCTTAGTGTACATTTATACGACATTTATACAATCTCAGTTACAAATCAACAAATTAAGTATTTGACATTTGTATAAACATGCAACTCCACGATGAATATGATGTAATTATATAGAGGAAATGCACAGGGGATGGAAATATGTCAGGAAAAATGTAGTTTTCAGCAAAAAACAATGGTTTTGTTTATTCATCATACTATAGGTGCCTCATGTTAGTGTTTTCTAGAATTCAGACCTATTAATATCTCACCATTGATAGTGGAGTTGAGCTGTCCCGGGCAGGAGTGCTGGCAGGCAGTGGTGGAAAGTAAGGCAGTGGTAGAAAGTAACTAAGTGCATTTACTCAAGTACTGTACTTAAGTACAATTGAGGTATTTGTACTTTACTGGAGTATTTCCAATTTCCAATACTTTTACTCCACTACATCTCAGATCCAAATATTGTAGGCTACTTTTCCTCCATACAAATGATACATAGCTTACGGAGTTAGTTCAGTCAGATATGCTCAAGCCGAGTCGAGCGGCATCATGCTATGCTCAAGGGCACATACATGTACTCGAGGGAACTCATCCAGCGCCATGGACTTAATTGACGTGCTTTTATGCGCGCGTTTTGGCATTTCTAGGCATGAAAAACGCGCATGCGCGCGTTTTGGCATTTCTAGGCATGAAAAACGCGCATGAGCACAGGGGATGAAAATATGTCAGGAAAAATGTAGTTTTCAGCAAAAAAACTATGGTTTTGTTTATTCATCATACTATAGGTGCCTCATGTTAGTGTTTTCTAGAATTCAGACCTATTAATATCTCACCATCGATAGTGGAGTTGTGCTGTCCCGGGCAGGAGTGCTGGCAGGCAGTGGTGGAAAGTAAGGCAGTGGTAGAAAGTAACTAAGTACATTTACTCAAGTACTGTACTTAAGTATTTCTAGGCATGACTCAGCCAAAGAGTCCAGTATCCACTCTTTGGGCTGGGTCTTATATCCCCTTTCCTGTTGATGGACTCTTTTGCAACCCCTAAATCCCACTGCGTCTTGTCTTTGACCTGGACCTCGTAATAACATTTCCCCGAGGAGAGGCCTTCCTTTGCCAATACATTGAGGACGTGATAAAACCTCTCTGGTTTGGCCGGGACGTTGCTCTTTTGTTCGCCATACCGCACTCGTTTCCCATCCCCAGAGAGGACCAGAGGCGGGTGCGCCGTGTCAGCATTCAGGGTGACATCTGCAGCGCGTCACTGCATGTTCCTCAGGTCAGGATCACACAAGCTCCTCACTTCTCTCACGACCGGCAGGTGCAACTGAGTCATGGCTCTCACCAGAGTATTCTCTTCTCTGTGGATGCTGACGTCAGACCAGTCCTTGGTCAGGAGCGACCATGAGCGACAGGTTGCGCTGGAGGGACAGTTCCGGCTTGAGGTTAGTGATTTTCTGTGCTATCAGAGCACTTCCACCTCCAGCTCATGAATCCAACCCTCAGCCTGTGTCTCTATTGCTTTGTGTTTATCATTCACCACGTCAATGAGCTCAGCCTGGCTTCTCTTGATGTAGACTCTGTAGAGCATCAAAGCATGCATCACCTGCATGCTGTCTGACATCACCGTATCCACATCAGCCTTGCTATCCGCCACCATGCGTTTTTTGATTGATTGATTGATTTTTGATTGAAATATTTATTAACAGTTTGCAGAATTACAGTACATTTCAAGCACAAACTCAATACAAAGGCTGTTAACTGAGTGGACGACCCAATTAAGCATTACACTTGTTTCCAATAGGGTCCACCATGTTCAATTCATCAAAAACATTTAGAGACGTATAGACACTTCTATATAGACAAAGAACAGAACAGGAATTCATCATAATGGAGGTAAAAAGGGAAAAGAAACATATACAGTGAGGGGAAAAAAGGGGTGGGCGGTGGGGGGGATTCACGTTCAGCTCCGTTCATTTGTTTGTTTTCCTTGGAGGAGCTGCGTTGGGTCCCCAAGTCGGCTCCGTGGCCGTACCTTGAGTTGGCTGTGTGGCCGTGACCGTCTCTTGTGTTGTCCTTGCGTTGGGTCCCCAAGTCGGCTCCGTGGCCGTACCTTGAGTTGGCTGTGTGGCCGTGACCGTCTCTTGTGTTGTCCTTGCGTTGGGTCCCCAAGTCGGCTCAGTGGCCATACCTTGAGTTGGCTGTGTGGCCGCGACCGTCTCTTGTGTTGTCCTTGCGTCCGTGTTTGAGGGATTCCGATTTTACAGGGGCCAGTTTCGAATTGCAGCCATCCGTAGGTGCCCTTTGAGAGCGGTTTTGAAGGAGTCAAGGGATTCGCATGTCTTAATGACTGTTGGTAGGGCGTTCCACATTTTGGTGGCATAGGAGCGAAAATAATTTAGTCCCTTGTTTGTGCCGAATCTGGGTTGTACTCCCTCTGGTGTTGTGGACTTCGTTAACATTAAGGAAGTATCTAGACAGGTACATGGGTATCTTGGTGGTGTATCGAATCTTGTGGACCAGACCCATTGCAAGATGCTGTACTCTGTCGTCGACCCTAAGCCATTCCAGCCTGTCGAAGTGGGCAGGGGTGAGGTGGGTTCGGGGGACGAGGTCAAGTAGGAGCCTGACCAGTTTGTTTTGGGAAGTCTGGAGCCTAGTTTTAAGGGCCTTTGAGGTGCTGTGGTACCAGGAGATGCATGCATAGTCAAAGACACCTTGTACAAGGGCTCCTGTTAAGGTCTTCAAGGTGTTTTTGTTGACCAGTGAGGAGATCCTGTAGAGGAATCTTGTTCTTTGGTTGACCTTTTTGATTACGTTGGTGGCCATTTTATCACCGGAAAGATTAGCCTCCAGGATGGAACCTAGGTAGGCGTCTGATCTCCTGCATCTTCTGCTGATGCTTCTCGATCATTTGAAGCATCTCTGGTCTGAAACTCCTCATCCACGGTGACAGTGTCATGGCTTCCGTGGTCGCTCATGACGACGCAGTCCTCACAGAGAAACATTTGATCTGACCTGCAGAACAATGCTCTGCACAGACACGACTTTCCGGATTCTCCACAGGATCAATTAGTTTGTGTTTCAGTAAGGTAGACTTCTTCTGATGAGGCTCCAGATGAGTGGCACAATAGGAGGCCAGGCACACCAGACAGGACTTTAGTGCTCTTGCATTCACCCATGCAGCACAGATATCACACGGCACATGTCCGTTTCTTGATTGGACAGATTGTTGTCCAGGACTGCTGTGACTCTGAGCTGAATTCTGCCACCCCAGAAATTAGAGTATTAACCGGAAGCATAGGCCTTTTGATGAATTTCTCTTTACACAATGGACACAGGCATACTTCATTGGTGTCCCAGTATCCAGTGATGCAGTGGAGACAGAAGTTGTGGCCACAAGGTAAAGTTGTAGCTTTGGTAAACACATCCAAACAGATAATCTTCATTCAGCAGACTATGAGAAGCAGAAGCCATATCCCAACCTGGAATAGATCATCAAAGTGTTGGTTCAGCTCACCGTGCAGTGAATCCACATTTAGAATTGCCAACTTCATGAATTTCAATATATATAATAAATAATAGGTTCTCAGCATGAAGAGCCCATAGAAAACAATGAAGGATTACCGTTTTTTTTGTTTGTTTAAGGAAAACAGCAACAAAATGTTAGAGTCACTGTGTCTCCTCTGTTGCTTCTGCTGCTTTCTCTTTCGTTTGTATGAGGAGAAGAAACACTTCCAGTCTGCTGTCAACCAGTTAACCCTTGACCGACAACATTTACCAGAGAGAGAGAGAGAGAGAGAGAGAGAGAGAGAGAGAGAGAAAGAGAGAGAGAGAGAGAGAGAGAGACACACACACACACACACAATTGTGAAAGCTCAGAGTGCGAGGCTGCATGATTAACAGTAAACCTTATCTTCCTGTACTTGTACTTCCTGAAAATAAAGCTTCAGTCAAAGCAAACAGATTTAAAGCTTCCCATCATGTCCTCTGTCACAGCTGAGAGTGTACACTGCAGACACAGTATACAGAATCCTCTGTCACAGCTGAGCGTGTACACAGTATACAGTATCTTGCAGGCACGCCTAACTTTGTGAACTGTATAGATGCAGTTCACGTGCATACAATTATTTGATTACTATCATCATTAAGGTACCAAGAAGTCACAAAGTGACTTTGGTCACTTATTGTTTTTGTGTTTATTTTTCTTCTCCTTCCGCCAAAAATAGCTGTTCTGGCTGAACCGTGCAGTCGGTTTTCGCGAAATGCGGTAATCTGGTAGAGGGCCATGCCAAACGGTGACTATGCGAAGCCCATGATGATTGGCCAAATGGTGGCGCTATAGCACTCAATTGAAAATGCAAACTTTGAACGTGCATATATTTTATTTATTTATTTATTTATTTGACAGGGACAAAGCTCATTAATCAACATGTCAGTTTTCACCTCAATGTAAATGGGCCAGAGTTAGCCAAAGCTAATTTCCATCTGTAGTCCCTGGGCAGGCTCTTAAAAAATGAATGATAAAAGAAAGGCAGTGTATAGTGTGCCAGCACACAACACCATGCGTTGATGCCATGTGTGCATATGTGCTAGCACCCAACACTGTCCATACAAAAACACAATACAATACAGATAAAAGAAAGACGGAGTGTATAGTGTGCCAGCACACAACACCATGCGTTGATGCCATGTGTGCATATGTGCTAGCACCCAACACTATGTCCATACAAAAACACAATACAATACAATACAGATAAAAGAAAGACAGAGTGTATAGTGTGCCAGCACACAACACCATGCGTTGATGCCATGTGTGCATATGTGCTAGCACCCAACACTATGTCCATACAAAAACACCATACAATACAGTACACTACAGGAACAGATCAACATGGTACAGGGGACAGAACAACTGCATAGTGAAGTGAATAATGACACGGGTGAGAAATACTAAATAGTGCTGATAGTTACTCATGATTACAGATTTGAATTGTTTTTAGCCACCTTTTCAGGTTGAATTTGAAGGTCAGATAGTTGGAGGTCTCTCTTACTTCTGTGGGGAGACTGTTCCAGTGACAGTTCTCATGAACTGTTTGACTGTTGGAAAAACAGTTAAAATGTATCTCCTCCCAGGATCTTTGATCTTTTTTAAGTGAAAAATATAATATAATTTTATGAGCCAATGAAAATAGCTGTTTTGTGAAAATTCTTCTTCTGCCTCTAATACATACATGCAGCGTCATATGCTTATGTCACTTTACAGTATAGTAGAGGGTCAGAAAGCGTACCAAGAGAAGTTTGCACGTGAAAACCCACTGTAGTAATGGATAAAGACATCCCCAAAATCATGACACAGTTGTTACCGAAAATACTGGATGATTTTACTGTTTAGAATGAGTCAACTGACTGTCTGCATAGCTCAGTTCAGTTGGTAGAGCTCTCGCCTTTGGAGCACAGTGGCATGAGTTCCAATCCGGGTCACGACAACTCAGTCTGTGATTCTTATTTGTGCATATTGTTCTTATTGCATATCGTCTTCTTTCTTGGTCCCGCCTTATCGCTGCTTGCAGCTATATTTTAATTCTTATTTTTGCCCTCAAAATATGAAGTCGGGTGTCTGCACGATTTCAGGTTGGGCCATGTTGACCATATAATCTGTATATAATAATGCAAAAGTGGACGAGACACCACTGTTCGTTTGTCTTTACATTATGTTTGTGTGCACTGCATGCAGGTGCTAAAATGAGTAGCTAACCTAAAAATCACACCTGCGTGAATTGAGAGGCGCTCTTATCATCGTACATCATCTCATTCCGGCCAATCAGAATTTGCGTCCTCACCTTCGTCTTCAATGTTTGTGTTTATTCAATGTAAACACTCAACACTGGCCATTCATTGTCAATGGCATTTAATGTTTGTGTTAGGACAAACGGTCAAAGCTGGCCATTCATTATCAATGGCATTCAATGTTTGTGTTAGGACAATGTTTGTGTTTACATAAACCCTCAAAGCTGGACATCGGAGGGGCTAGCCCCTCAAAAATAATGAACATGCCCAGTGCCCACATGTTGCGGGTCTTACAAGCATTGATAGGCTATACAGGAGCAGGTTTCAGAACCCATCACTGTGCACTATACACCTCAGTAGAATGGTCTTCTCTGGCTCTTAGAAGGAAACAACATGCTACCCTGTTCACATATAAACTAAAGCACTACTTGGAAAACTACCTCTGTATTTAACAAAACTGCTAGATCTCAATACATCAGTTTATGGTACCAGATCACAAGATAAGCTTTTGCTGAAGGTACCAAAAACTACTACTAATTGGGAGATACTGCCTTCAGGGTGTATGCTCCACATTTATGGAATAATTGTCATGATAAATTGAAGTTGAATGTCCTCGTTTCATTTACTATTTTTTAAAAGACTCTTAACTGACCTCACACTAAAGGAAGGCATATGCACCTGCTTTTTGTAATATTTGGTTATAAGCTTTTGTTTCTGTGTGTATGTGTTTGTGTATTATATCTTTTGTAATTTGTGTCCATGTCATGTATGTAAAATCATTGCTGTAAATGTTCTTGTTTGTATACACGGCGCCATTGAAAAAGAGACCCTGGTCTCAATTGGATAAAGGTTTCAATCAAAATACTGTACATTCACATCATGAATTAAAATGGAGGTTGGGGGGGGGGGGGGGGGGGGGGGGGGGGGGGTCAGTGAACCGGGCAACTGCATATTGCCCAGGCCCAGGCAGATTGAGTCTGGTGTTGCTCAAGTGTGGGCGTATTTTGCGGACCAGCACTAATGTAGGACCAACCAGGGCCCAGTATGCACATATATAGGGTGGGCTTACTGGGCTATAACCAACCAGGGCACAGTATGTGCATGAGATAGCAGACTGCGCTATGGTCTAACTCAACTAATAGTCTGTTTGAATCTTTTTGTAACGGCCCCTTGGAAAAAATCTAAACACTGAGGCGACCCAGACTAATATCCACCCAGTGATATTAGTATGGCTACGCAAGGCTAATGTTCTCCTCTGATCCACTGGGCTCAAATTATCTGGCATATCGAATGCACCATCAGAGAAACTCACTCACTCAGTCACAGAAAATATTTCTCCCTCTGGTGACGGAGACTGTCCCTGGCCTCGCTCTACAGGCGTGCCGTGTACAGGGGTCTAGGGTGGGATTGTCAATCCTGCAGGGGAAATTCATCTGATTGCTGCTCAGATGGTCATGATGAGCACAATGGGGTTAAGGATCTTGCTCTGGGACACCGGACACTTCCCGATACGTAGACCGGGAAGCCAGCCGGTGACCTTTTGATTACCAGACAGCCGCTACAGCCATCCCTCAGGATACAGTATGTGGCTGAACTTTAATAATTTAAATGTTTAACTAGCAGTCATTTACTTCTTCACATTTTACTCAAAGATGTACAGTATTTGCTAATATCTCTTCACCCATTAAGACCTGAGGCCGCTTCCAAAAATTGCAGATATACAAGCTCTTTGTATATATTTGAATATTTCTTTGAATATAGCCAATGCAAAAGAAAATCTAAAGTGACACGGATGCTTTCCTGGTTTTAATGGGTCAAAATATCAGCTTATTCTGAATTAATTACATTGCAACAAAGTTGGCCAAATCAACCAACTCTATATAAACTTTGTTCTGAATTAGAGAGAAGGCTCCTTCAGCTCCATCATTTACTACTTGGCCAGAGAGTAGAGGCCTGTGAGTTATTTTCACCCTGCAGACACAACAGCTCTGGAAGGAAGATAAATAATTAGTTATGAGATGTGTCTCTTTTCATTCATCAGCCTGAGGACCATGGCTGACATTGGAGAAAACCTAATCTGAAAGAGAGTCATTTTTCTGTTCTGTACTTTTGTTCATCTGAAAACTAGTTTAGATCCCCATCTTTGATAAGACAAAGCTTGTGGAGAGAGCACCATCCTTGGATGTTTTGTTTTTATTACAAAAGAGCCTTTGACTCAATTAATGTTACAATATTTTCCTGAATATAGACCTGTATTTATGTTCCTTACCCGGAGCCAACTCCAAATGTACATGTCTCCGTTTACTTGGTAGCGTGGATGAAAGTAATCTTTATAAGGGAGAGGTGATCAAACTGGGAGACTTGGAAGTATACTGTATGTCAGCATGCTAAATTGTAACTATTCTTAAGCCAAAACGGCACCAGATACTGCATGAAAATCAAACTGTTTTGATGTTTCTTAATTTAGCAGAAAACCACAGAAAATATCCTCAGGCGGTGTGGGGTGAACTTGTCATTGATGGCATGTTTTTCAAGTTCAAGTACAACAAATCTTGTTGAAAGCAGACTGTGATGTTTTATATTCCAAGCAAATTGTCGTCGTCCTTCCTCATAAATACACTCTTCACAATATTACATTATTATTGCATTATCATTGCTGCTAGTACAAGTGTTTACTTGTATTATACATACAAACTAGTGTGATTTGGCCATTAATCCCAGCTGTGGAGTTTTGGTCTTCATGATACAGACCTCAGGCGTTTTGCTGGCCTCATTTGTGTCAAAGCCTAGTCCTTTTGAGGTTCTGTAGTGTAGACGGAATCCACTGTTCCAATAATTGTCTCCACCAGGCTGAAGGCATGGGGAGAGAGTATGTTTTGCACTCCGTACGTTTGTCCGTCCGCGAGTGTGTCCGTCCATGTGTGTGTGTGTGTGTGTGTGTGTGTGTGTGTCCGTCCGTGTACAGCTAATCTCCGGCACCGTAAACCCGGTCGATGCCAAATTTTGCACACACACGAACGCAGCGTGCAATTTACGTGAAATCTTTCACAGACTTTCCTACTAGGCTGAGGAATATATCCCACCCTTTTCATATTGGCCTGTTATAGCGCCACCAACAGGTGGATTTTTGCAAAACACATTTTTGGAACAAAATGCCTAAATGCCTCCAATTGCCATCCAAGGCGTAAGAAGAAATGGCACCATTTTCACATTGGCCTATTATAGCACCACCAGGAGGCCACAACCTAACCTGCCCTGGTGGAGACCTGTGCCCCGAGGGGCACTTTATCTAGTTTGCACTGGCATCACGCTCTCACTCACTAAAGAATAGACAGAACACTTTGCTCTTTCTTTCTCTCTCTTTCTCTATAGTCCAGTCTCACTCCTCCCTCTTCATTGAATCCTCATTGAATCCTCAGTCACTTCCTCTCATGCTCATTAAATCCTCCTGCCACCACTCCTCCTCCTCAGCATATGGTACACAAATGGTCTCCTAAGTGGGCGCAGTCACTCCCTGTCTCTATTGGAAATCAGATACTCAGGCAGGTCCCTCCTTATGTCCCTTTTCTGTCTGTGGGTTTTCATATTTAACCATCCAAAAGGCATCAACAGTCATAGGAACACTGGTAATTATTTTTCCATTTCCTGAAGTATAACAGTTTTTGGTTTGCCACCCAACAGAGAACTACAAATGAAATCACTTTATTGATAAATGATTAGGGCTTTGTTGTCCTTGGGGTCATATTGATATTCATTCATTTCAAATAGTACATACACGTGTAAAAGAGATATTGATCCATAGTGCTGGAGAGACAGAGGAAGATATTGTTTTTGTTTTTGGTAAATGTTTACTGTAATTGAATGAATTCAGGCCGGCGGTAAAAGCCAATGAAATGTATTACAGGGCTGCAGCTGAGAGAGAGAGAGAGAGAGAGAGAGAGAGAGAGAGAGAGTGTGCGACTGTGCGTGTGCGTGTGATACTGCATTTCTTTCTGTGACGTGTCTGAGCAACATTCCATTCCTTATTCCTCTCTAAGGCTCACCCAGAAATCTAAAGCGATGATGGCATTTCATCATCCTTACCCCTGCCTGCTGCAGCATAGAGCAGGAGGGCTGTTCAGGTTCACCGTTCTACCTGACCTTGATTTGTGCGAGAAAGTTCCAGTTCACGTCTAACCTCAAGAGCACCATTTCCCAAAGTTACTATACAAAAACGAAAAACAGCTTACATGTTCAGAAATGTAATAGAAGGTTCATCAGAAAATGTAAAACACAATCTATATTAACAAGTTAACTGCCACCGTTTGGCAATAGAGGGTAGTTAGCTGCGCCAGCCAGAATTGGGCAGATTACCATGTTTTCACATCCGGTTTCCTCGCTCGCAGACCTCCATTGTAAGAAACGGCTTATGTTAACATTAGCTCACAATGTTTATCTTTTGCCAGAAATGTCAATATGCTGTGCGCGCTGCGATGAAGAATCACAAATCAGATCCGAATTTCCGATGGATGATGATCACCACGGACAGCGCTCGCAGTTACAGAGAAAAGAGCAAAAGAAGATCCTACTTTTAATGGGACCCTATATGGAATGCGCGCACACGTTTCCTGGTGCTGGGGCTGATGAAGGTGTTGCCTAGCAACCGGTCAGTGTTAAAAGTTGATTTTCAGCTAAACCGTTTCATATCTATAAAGTACATTAATTGATGGAGAATTCCGTCAAAAGCAGACAACAGTTGGATTTTAATTGACAGAATACTCCATCAAAGACAGCTACATTGTTTTAAAAAAAGGAGTCGATCTATAAGCTTTATCATGAGCTTGCAGATCAGCTATTTTGGGCCACATGGGGACACAAAATGTCTGTTGGGTCTCGAGCAATAAAAGTTTGGGAACAGATACTAAAGAGAAGCCCTGCTCCATCCACTACCTCCAGCCATTGCCTCTCTTATTGCCTGTCTATCCAGCCATACATGATGAATACCAATGTTAAAGCTCTGCAATAATGGCGGAGGTCAGGTCAGAATGAGCAAACAAAACTTGTTTGAACAGGTATACACAGACAGGTGGGCTGAAAACTAAATAATGACATAAATTCTTTGACTTCAAATGCAAATGCATTATAACCAAACCAACTGTATCTCAGGCTCTCAGCATGTTAAACTAAATAAATCTTCAGAAAATTTTTTTACCACTCCTCTTATATTGTTGTTGACATAGACCATGTAACCCACAATCTGAAGAAAGAAAGAAAGAAAGAAAGAAAGAGTAAGGGTAAGATGAAAAAAGCTGATCTACAACTCTTTTGCTGACACAGGCCTGGATAGACCACCCAGTATGAGTGGTACTCACATAAGTCCCTTTTGTGCCCATATGGAGGTCTCTCCGTCTGTCTGCCTGTGTCCGAAGAGGGCAAACGGACTGTGAAAAGTGGACTGGTTATGTAATCAAATGGCAGGTGTGGGGTTGCCATGGCAATCAATTGGCTGGGGCAGAGCCCAGTATTCTGCAGGTGAGGGGACTTAGGCTCATTAGATCCACTGGCAGAGCCTGACCAGAGCCTTTTGTGGCGGTTCTGGACAACCGTATATTGTATCTGACCGGCTCAAGGCTGGGCACTGCACTTTGTGTGGTGGTGTGGAACGCGTGTGTCACATTTGAATCTTAGCAAATTTAAACGTGATAACTGGTTCTCAAGTTACGTTCTAAAACGTATACACACACGTACAGAGACGTGGTGCATTTATTACTTGCGCAAGTAATGTCGTTTGTCTGGCGCTTCGATGTGTATGCCGTGGTATTGATTTTGAGAGTGACGTAATGAATATATGTACCAATGCCAGGGTATAACTGGCTCTCGATGGTGACGTAATAAAGATATGTTTCAGTGTCGGGTGGATTAAAGGTAATGCCTCTATGTATACATGTAATCTTAAACCCACCTTTATTACGTCACCATCGAAAGCCAGTTATATCCTGCCATTGATACATATCTTTTACGTCACACTCAAAATCAATACCACGGCATACGCATAAAACAACCCAAGTGACCAGAATATACTACTTTTCAATTTACAAATTACATGATATATACATCTTACATATACGACTAATTACCTACGTATAAAGACAATGGATGCAGAAACATTAAGAAAGTTACTTGTTGATTACCTGGAACAAAATCCCACATGTCCGCATTAGGCTTTAAGCAATTAGTCAGAAATCCAACTACAGATTACAGAAGTATTTTATAGATCATGTATATTTTAACAAATATGAAAATACCAATACAAATATTGAAGTTAGACACGTATTACTCAGACCATGATTTAGTATTGATATCACTATAATCCAAAAGTGAAATTAAAGCAAGTTTATTGAAGGTTTAAAATAAATAATATTATACTTATATTTTCAACTAATATAGATTTTTTTTCATCTGATATCCATGTTTTATTTTTCTTTGAGAAACTACAAGTGGATCCTGGACACTTCTAAACCGATTTTATAGATAGAAGCTTTTACCATACTTCAAAATACTATTTTTTTTTACCTCCAATGACTAGGTACGTAGCACACAGCTAAACCTAATAACTCAATATTGAAACCAATATTTCACAGAGTCTGAGATTTGAAAGTTCGTAGCGGTCGACGCACTTGTGTGCAACGCGCAAGTAGGCACTCGACAGAGTGAAGTGCTAGTTGTAAGATGTTTTCAAATGGCCAAAATGTAGCCTATATAGGGCTGAAATGGTTTTGTAATAATAATCAAAATCTACAAAGTAGATGGAAGTTTTCAAATAATTCTAGAGGAGTAACAGTACAATATTTGCCTCTGAGACCTAACAGAGTAGAAGTAAAAGTATTGAAAATTGGAAATACCCCAGTAAAGTAAAACCTAAGTACAGTACTTACTACTTAAGTAAATGTACTTAGTTACTTTACACCATTATTTTTGTGCTAGAAGCCATTTTCTATCAGACACCAATCTCCCATGTCCTCTGGAAACATCCATCAACGGCTACAAAGACAAACAGAAAATGACCTCACACACGCTGTCAAGAGGTTTGTGGATGTCTGATGGATTAAATGCAAAGATCCTCTCGTCTCCCCCTTTGTGTCTAATAGGACTTTTTCTACAATCTCTGTCTCTCCTTGACTCATAAGGACATCAAGGACAGATATCCATCATGCTGGGAAAATGTAATCATCTGCATGACAAACCTCTTTCTATCAATGATTTATGCTCATTTATACTCATCATTTTATACAAATTTATACACATCTCCCCTCTCTATTACCCTCTGTCCTCAACTTGTTTTTTTAGCTTTCATTTCCATGCATGAGTAGAACAAAGTCAGTGATATACTTTTAATTTGACATTTCTCAACAAGTGAAATGAGTCTGTCACCTAGATGCTGTTCTGAAAGGCAGAGCACAGCAAACAGTTTTGTGTAAAAGCATCATCAATCAGCATTATTGTAACTTAAATATATTTATTTGGAGTCTTAAGTACCCATACTGTTTTGACTGACTTAGAGATAAACAACACATTCCCCACAGATGACAGTGATATATCAATCTATAAATGCACCACGTCTCTGTGTGTGTACATCTGTAATTCACGAGAGAACAACCACCCCCCCCCCCCCCCACAAATTTGGCACACGTGTTCCGCACCACCACAGGGTGGCACATTGCCCGGTGTCAAGTCTGTCGGATTGCCGGTTGTCCAGAACCAGCACAACAGCCTCTGCCCAGGCTCCGGACAGGGCCCAAATGCAGAATGATCAGCCCCCTAGATATATGGGGCTGACCTGTTCTGACATCACAATGAAGTTCTGACATCGCAATGATGCGCAACCTCGCCCTTTATTAGACAACTGATCACACCTGATCACTCCCCAGCGGGTACGGATCACCCCCAGATCTCCATATATGGAGTTGGCCTGTTCTGACATCACAATGATGCGCGACCTCACCCTTTATTAGCCAATTGATCACACCTGATCACCTTCCAACGGGCACTGTTCCAATCTAATAAACTACTAATCAACGTCTAAGCTTAGGCCGCTAAAGAACTTCCATATATAGCCGAATATTGCTTAGTAGGAATGATATGATTAATACAGTAAAACTACAAAGCATTGGTGGAGTGTGCTTATGGCAAATAATTCACGTATTTATTTACACCAAGCTCTGGCCATTTTCTTAATTTAAATCTTCAATGCCATGCAATCTAATTAAAATGAGCTAATGAGCATCGTCCACCATAGATAGATGCTGATCTAGATGCAGTTCCTCAGTCCAGCGCGGCGGCAGCAGCTCGGCGATGACAACAACCCCCCGTCTCTTTGAAGTGTCAGTTCATATACATTGTGCAGGCCGCAGGGTATTCTAACATGATGATGTTTGGATCTACACAGCGGTGGCTTTGTTAACAGCCTTTTAACATTCCTCTGCATGTAACAACCTGAGGGCTGAGTTCACCCTCAGGTGTGTTGTTGGTAATAAGGGTCGTTAGTTCCTTCATTGTGAACTCAGTTCAGCGTGTAATTAATCCATTTAGACCTGGGAGGAAGCTTGTATGTTGTAATACCTTTCAATCCGTGTCATTTTAGTTGTTACGATAGATAGATAGATCTTTCTTAAGCTATCCAAATATACATCAATAGATAGATGTTGTGTCATGCACCAGAGGTGCCCAGCCCACATGACTTATAGGACAGCATATAAACCATAAATCAACACCATAAGCCAACAGCCCAGCTCTCTTTATATTTAAGAAACATATAATTCTGCATTTCACGAATATTACAGCATAATCCATTTAAATAAATGATGAATTATTCATAAAAAAAAACAAGATTTTACTTCATTGGCCCATGGCATGGGTAACCATTAGCATTAAAAAAAAATTGGTGAGTCTATCGCCGGGCATTCTAACAAGTCTATTCCAAAGTCTCAACATCTCCCCTTTGTCTGATATTTACGGGCATCCATCCCATGTCTCCACTAATAGCAAAAAAATGGCATAAGCTTATGGACTCCAAGGAATGACCGCATGGCTCTATTTTGAATTGTGTTACAACTTACATTATCAAGAAAACCCCATACACCAGAGGCATAATATGAAACAGGACATACACAAGATTGATATAATTGTGTATATTATGTATGATATCCTAAATCCTTACAGGCTTTCACCTTATTCAGTACTGACCCCAGAGCTCTACCGGCTGAGTCAGAAAAGTATGTCTTCCTTGAAATTCATATGCTCATCTAAGGTCAGGCAAAGATATGTATACGTCTTTGTGTATATTAATTCAGTTGTCCCAAACATAAATGTAAATAGACTCCTTTCTACAGATGGTTTCCTAAAATGAACAATTTGTGTTTTGTCATTATTTACCACAAGCCTCTATATATTATCACTGTCGGGCAGAAACGTCATCTCCAAGTTTCACATTTGTATGTTTTTATTGACTAAACCTGACTAATGACAGCTCATGAAATGTAAGCGAGCTAGTTTATACAGTAAAGCACTACAAAAGTAGGGAAATAGCAGATCTACAAGCACACAGCTTTGCAGTGTGAGGCATTGCAAGGCGTTGTGTTCTTCTACTAAAGTGTTTTGTAAATAATAATAAAAAAGACATAAGGTTTCCACCTGACAACAATATCAAGATGATTTAAAAAAAAATTGGAAAACAAAAATAGGGGTAATTTTGTAGCTTTAATATATAAAATGTGCAATGAAAGGTATACACATACTGCCAAGCACTGACATCAATGGCAGAGTCTTTTTTAACTTGAAATAAAACAAGAACAGTTTATTTGGGGTAAAGTTAAAGGTGGGCGGTTGCTTTTTCCAGTGTATAGGCTCACTCTGTTTCCTAAGAGAGACACAAAGTATACCTTATTCAACCACAGACGGTTGGAGGGAGTAGCTTATCAAAAAGCTAACTAGAAAAAAGTGACCTTCCGGGCACAGGTCTCCACCAGGAGGATAGGAGTGTGTGTGATGTTTGGCAAAATGTTTAAGAGGATGTTTTTTTTTTATTTGTTTTTGCAACAATTTTCTACATTTTGTTGAGGAAATGCAGAGCCAGATCACTCATAGCATCTCTGAGGATAGAATTCTGGATGAGCAGGACATGTGCAGCATTTTGTACAAAACGGGCCACTCCTGAAAACTTAGGAAGGCAATCTTAGCCAATCAGTGTACAATCTGAGAAATCCAACAGACTCGTCTTGATCACATGACTACAGAGATCATGTGTACCGATTTCTTCATACGCCTTTGATGGCAATTGGATGATTTGAGGGATTTTGTTCCAAAAATGTGTTTTGCAAAAATCAACCTGTTGGTGGCGCTATAACAGGCCAATGTGAAAAGGGTGGGATATATTCCTCAGCCTAGTAAGAAAATGTGTGAAAGATTTCACGTAAATTGCATGCTGCGTTCATGATTTGAGGCTATTGTTCAAAACGGGGCAATCTTGCAAACTGTGAAAGCCAATTATAGCCAATTAGGATGGAATATGAAATATCAGACAGATCCGACTTGAGCACATGACCATAGAGATACTGTGTAACGATTTGTGAGATTTTTGGACAGAATCTGGAGGAGTAATATCAAAAAATTTGTTTTACAAAAGTCGGCCTCCTGGTGGCGCTATAAAAGGCAGATGCGGAAAATGCAGGTCAAAGGTTTGTCCTTGGCCTCTAGGGAGTGTGCATGCAACGTTTCACGCAGATCGGTGCAGTTTTAGGTAAAACATGTGAAAAGCTGCCTCATGGTGGCGCTATAACAGGCAGTTCTGGAAAATGTGGGGCAGAGGTTCATCCTTGGCATCCAGGGAGTGTGTGTGCAAAGTTTGGCATCGGCCGGGTTAACGGTGCCGGAGATTAGCTGTACACAGACGGACGGACGGACGGACGGACGGACGGACGGACGGACGGACGGACGGACACACACACACACACACACACACACACACACACACACACACACACACACACACACACACACACACACACACACACACACACACACACACACACACACACACACACACACACACACACACACACACACACACACACACACACACACGGACGGAGTGCAAAACATACTCTCTCCCCATGCCTTCGGCCCCTGGTGGAGACAATAAATGTTAATGCATCATGGCTACGAGCTGTCTTTGAAACAGGAGGGAGTATAGCTGGGTCTGAATTCGTTAAAATCGTGCACTTGGTGACAAGTTTTTGATTTTTGGTATGGTGGTAGGTATGGTTATAAGGTTTTCAAAAACCATCGCAAACAAGTTGGGAGCGCCCCCTAGTGGTCCGTTTGCAATGAATCTAATATTAAATGGGTCAGTATATGGTTATAAATCAAAATAATTGATAAAAGAGATTTTCCAATGGATTCTATTAGTATTGGGTGTGCTAAATAACATACTAAAAAATTAGGAAAAAATAACTTCTGGAAAGGCATCATTTTCAAGATGGCGTCCACGATGGCTGCCGGGAGCTTAAAATGCCTATAAACTGGGATTTAATACATACAAAATCATAACAATTATGCACTTGGTGACAAGTTCTTGATTTTTGGTATGGTGTTAGGGATGGGCATAAGGTTTTCAAAAACCATCGCAAACGAGTTGGGCTCGCCCCCTAGTGGTCCGTTTGCAATGAATCTAATATTAAATGGGCCAGTATATTGTTAAAAACCATAATAATGGATAAAAGAAAAAAATCAATGTATTCTATTAGTATTGGGTGTGCTAAATAACATACTAAAATGTAGGAAAAAATTACTTCTGGAAAGGCATCATTTTCAAGATTGCGTCCACAATAGCTGCAAAATGCCTATAAAGCTTGGATTAAATATGTAAAAAAGAATAATAATAATTGATAAAATAGATTTTCCAATGGATTCTATTAGTATTGGGTATGCTAAATAACATAAACATTTTGGGTGAAAATAACTTCTGGAAAGGCATCATTTTCAAGATGGCGTCCACGGTGGCCTCAGTAAGCTTAAAATGCCTATAAACTGGGATTTAATACATACAAAATCATAACAATTATGCACTTGGTGACAAGTTTTAGATTTTTGGCATGGTGTTAGGTATGGGCATGAGGTTTTCAAAAACCATCGCAAACGAGTTGGGCTCGCCCCCTAGTGGTCTGTTTGCAATGAATCCAATGTTAAATAGGCCAGCATTGGATTCATTGCAAACAGACCACTAGGGGACGAACCCAACTTGTTTGCGATGGTTTTTGAAAACATTATGCCCATACCTAACATCATGCCAAATATCTAAAACTTGTCACCAAGTGCATAATTGTTATGATTTTTTATGTATTAAATCCCAGTTTATATGCATTTTAAGCTCCTGGCAGCCATCGTGGACGCCATCTTGAAAATGATGCCTTTCCAGAAGTTATTTTTTCCTAATTTTTTTGTATGTTATTTAGCACACCCAATACTAATAGAATCCATTGGAAAATCTCTTTTATCAATTATTTTGATTTTTAGCCATATACTGACCCATTTAATATTAGATTCATTGCAAACAGGCCACTAGGGGGCGCTCCCAACTCATTTGCGATGGTTTTTGAAAACCTTATAACCATACCTACCATCATACCAAAAATCAAAAACTTGTCACCAAGTGCACGATCTTGTTGATTTTGGAAGAATTCAGACCCAGCTAGTACGGTACAGTAGCTTACCACCCCGACCAGGCACTGTCCATGGTGCTGAACAATCTCCTCAGCCCTCAGCTCCCCTCTCTGTCTGGATGAGACCACTCCACAAGGGAGCATAAAGGCCTGTTCATACTCCAGTTTTAGGTGATAAGGTGACCACCGGAAACTACATCACGACATTACACCGCAGTGGTAAGCGACTCACCGCTCACCCAAACACATCTGTTTATGAGGGGTGTTAGTTAGAGCCTCCTATATACAGCTTTAAAGGTGTAGTGAAATGAAAAATACATTTCACAGGTTTAGACCATATCCGTCATCATATGGGCATACCTAACAATGGATGCCAATGGATGCCAAAAAAAAAGGGACAATTCTCGTGTGTGTGTTTTTATATCAAAAGTCCATACAAATTTAAATATAATTACTTCCTTAAAACGAGAACTTGCTGCGTTATGACGTGTAGAGCTACACATCAATAAAAGCCAATAAAAATGGAGCTCACCCATTTGATTTCTATTGCTGCACGTTCTCCAAACACAGCTGCTACGGATTACAGAAATCCTCCGTTTTTAATCCAATTCAAGATGACATCCAGACAGTGCATTACTCATTTTCAACTTAATCAACACAGTAAAATATGTATATAGGTTGTGTACAGGTTAGAAAAAAATCCCCTGGCTTTTCTGCCCTCAGTCACTTTGTAAACAAACCACTCTGCATACGCGTGGACCTACGATCCAATAGCCTGGAGGGATGCGACTGATTGGTTCAGAAACTTAGATCCTGCCGTCTTAGGCTGAAACTTCAAAATAAAATGCCCAAAAAAGCCATTTCACTACACCTTTAATGTTTGTGTTGTCTGAACAAACGCCATTGACAATGAATGGAGAATTTACGTCATACGTGTCTGAGCAAATCGGCATATTGGAAACCCTTGGTCACCACGGGACCACCATTCTTGATGTACGATGATGTACCCCTCACTTCACACTGGTGTGATTTTTACTGGTCACCTTATAACCTAAAACTAGTATGAATAGGGCTAACCCTAAGGTAAGTGGAGAACATAGAACCTGGAACATAGGGATGACCGATGTAAAACTACAATATAATTATACCAATCACTGTATTTTAAATTAAAATAGCTAAATACAACTGAAATGTAAGTGTGACTGTGTGACATCACAGTGACAACCATATGATAAGAGCATGCATTATTATTTATTGTTATTAAGACAACATTCTACTTAATACAATTAAACTAACAGTATGACCTTATACATCCTCCATCAAATGCCAACAATTTTAATTTGAGCTTTTGATATCACAAAGGCTCAATTACAACATTCCTATCAACACACATTAAATATAATTTCATATAAAATTGAATGTTGAGACGGAACGTGCTCTCGGAAGCTATCCATTCCTGCTAATCCCTGCACAGCAAAACCCTGTTAATTTAATTCTGAGTGTATAAATAGAGATGGGTCTATTTTGTGAGGCTTCTTCAAAGCCCTTCCTCTCATAACAGTCATAGTCCCTCATTCTCTTGGTGGTGTAAAGTACAGTAACTAAGTACATGTACTCCAGTACTGTACTTTTGAGGTATTTTTACTTTCCAATTTTCAATACTTTTACTTATACTCTTATCTACATATCAGAGACAAATATTGTACTTTTTACTCTTCTTTGAAAGCATGGTGCACCAGCAGCATTCATCATCAGCTGTTACCCTGGCAGTAGACTAATAGGACAGAGGTGTGAGTCAGATAAAGGCTCTGCAGAGTTAATTGAGCTGTTGGCATTCCATCACAGGAGCTCCCTGGCTTCTAATTGGCTGACTACCATGCTGTAATTGGTGCTGGACATAAAGTGCTGCCAGTGGTTGGCCGCACAGGTACGGTGACGGAAAGTTTAGCACCTTGAGGCAAGTGGACACATTTAAAGACCCTGGACTGTGTTCACAGTGATAGCTTTTCTGTCCAACGTGCAGTTAAAGTCATGATACGGGGGACTGTAAGGATACAACTCTACCGTTGCTACTTAAGTCCTCAAACTTCCCGTCACTACGTTGTAGTATATCGTGGTACGAGAGGTGCCGGGCTCTTGGCCAAGCATTCATTCCTCTGCCGTAACACAATTGTCCTGGTTTAAGAATACCTCTGCCAAGCTGACTGGATGAAGCCTGGGTACATTTATGTGGAACATTCAACCTGTTCTGTCATGCTTCAGGCGCTTACAGATTTAGCAGATGGTTTACTGAACTAGCTCTACATTAATTGTATATGGGATGAAACTGCTGATAAAGGGATTAGGACAAACGTGTCCTTTTCAATGCAACATCTACAATCGTTACTATACTGCATCTCTCTGTGTAACCCATTTACTCTGCACCCACCCTCCCTTTCCTAGTTTCCTCCCACAGAAGCCTTATGCAACAACTGCAAGCGTGGGTTCACTGGGTTGGTTGGGATAGTGTGTTAATTGCTGATGTTGTTATAAAGACCAGCTTATAATTAAAAAATATTTACTTTATTTTTATTATATATATACTTTAATATCTCTTCTGTGGTAATATAGGCCTATTGGGGCCACAGTTTGCAATTACAGTATGCCAAAAGAATCAAACTAGTCTAGTGTCTAAACAAACAAATACTTCATTATGGTAGACACTAGACTAGAAGGCGGTTCGGCATCTTTAATGTGTAAGCTAACACGACTGCAGTGAAACGATCCCTTTTTAAAACTACACTAAGATGATATTTATATATATAGTACAATGCTAGCGTGTTAATTGGTGATAATGTTATATGCATGTGTTCATCCGTGTCAGGAAAGTACTTTAAGGTACATTAAGTACAGTTTGATACTTTTGTACTTTTACTCAAGTAAATGTGGAATTCCATTACATTTCTACATTGCGTAGCTGCACTTTTACTGAAGTAAAAAAAAGGGGGAAAAATATATACCGGTATATACTTTTTCCACCACTGACAGTGATACATGATGAATACCAATGTCACAGTCGATTTTGCCAAGGGCATGCACATGGTGCATCACTCTGTCAGTCAGTAGCCAATAACTTCCAAGTCAAGTTTGGGAGTAAAAGTTCAGGAAGTCTCCTGCAACGGAATGAACTCTTCAACATCCCAAAGTTGCACTAAATAATGTTCCTTCCTCTCGCGTGGTGCCAATCGCACTGGGATTCAACATGACCCGTTAATAAAAAATGCACATAGAAAATGTATTTCAAAGTCACCAAAGTGACTGTGTGCGACTGCTTGTGCACGCAGTTGCGCACACATGAGATGTGCCCTTGGCATCACAGTTGAGCAGCGTTGAAGGTTTTCTGTTTATTTAACATTTCTTTCCGTGGCTGTGTAGGAGGAAGAATCCTTTAAGTATAATTTTTTCATTAACTCTTTGAGAGTTTCAAGGATTTCTATATAGTAGGTAGAGTTCTCTATGGCATAATCCCGTTTTTGAATGATTTATTGAAAATTCTCTGTTGTGAATGTGTGAGAATGCTTGACTTGTCTGCTTCCAGGAAAAAAATGAACCGAGTTGATAAAATGTTTAGTTTTTGTGTTGGAAGCCATTTAAAAGAGCCTGCATTTACACTGGGTAGTGTTTCTAACAAAAAAAGTTATGCCCGGTTGAAGTTTTATTTTCTAAATAACTTTTTTTCTGCTGGGCGTACATAGCCATGCAATATCTAATTTTAAAGGGTGAGTTGTCTAGTTCAATTAAAATAAAAAGTTTCTCACATGTACCACTGTAGATATTTTGCCATCTATAAATAGCATGGTCAGTCATGATCAATCTGACCTATCCAGCTAAAAGTCCCCATAGCTCTGAATTGGAACATCATATAAACTCAATTCTTTTTTGGGGTAAAATTAGACATTCTAACGCACATTTTGATATATACCATGTTTACATAGTCTTACCAGTACCTTGTCTATTCATGCATGTATCTCAAAAACCTATTATGAAGAAACACAGTTTTGATAAAAAAACACATCCAAGGACATTGTTTTGATATGACTTGGTGCCCATGAAATGTATCAAAATATAGACTTGAATGTATACTGTATTATAAAAAAGAAATTGAGTTATTACCATCTACCGTTACAGAGTAAATCACAGTTGAAACTCGCTTAGTCATATACAATAAATCTCACAATAGTGAACAAAATAGCCATGACAGGTCTAACTCATTGTAAAAGCGTCTTTTATTTTGTATGACTACTAACATAACAAAATTGTAATAAATATTACAGAAAATAAATAGGCCTACATACAAAACAGTTGTCCCCAAACTCCCCAGTGTCCCCAAACCACTGCATTCCAGTTGTTCTTGACTGTGTGTGTGTGTGTGTAGGCCAAATAATAATAATTTAAAAAAAAACTGCCCCCCTGAAATGAATGAATCCGGTTCAGTGTCGGAGAACTCCATCGCAGTCTTGACTCTTCGTCTTCATCATCATCATCCTCCTCCTCATCTGATGTCAGTTCTAAATATATAAAAAATAAACATTTAGCTGTAGTCAGTGCACGCTACTATTACATGGTCTTTGTAGCTGGCTGCTAGTATCACGATAAAATAATAGGCGACGTTAGAATGACACCAATGAGTGCTCGCGGGTATAATATCCAGCACCATCGCGTCGCCACATTCCACTGGCTGTTGGCTAGTTGCTAGCAAACACTGCAGAAATGGTACTGGCTATTGGCCGGGGGGGGGGGGGGGGACAGGACGTAGGCTATCTGACATCATCGTCATCATCATCATCACACGGTGACACACTAAACAATGTAAAATCATGATTGTATACAATACAATGAATGCGATTATCATGCAAGCTCATATAACTCATGGACAAAATAAATCTACAAGCTCACAACGCGTCGCGCATGTGACCTGTTTGAGCTTGTAGATCATCATAACCAGCTAGTATCGTGATAAAATAATAGGCAACGTTAGAATGACACCAATGAGTGCTCGCGGGTATAATATCCAGCACCATTGCGTCGCCACATTCCACTGGCTGTTGGCTAGTTGCTAGCAAACACAGCAGAAATGGTACTGGCTATTGGCCGGGGGGGGGGGGGGGGGGGGGACGTAGGCTATCTGACATCATCGTCATCATCATCATCACACGGTGACACACTAAACAATGTAAAATCATGATTGTATACAATACAATGAATGCGATTATCATGCAAGCTCATAGAACTCATGGACAAAATAAATCTACAAGCTCACAACGCGTCGCGCATGTGACCTGTTTGAGCTTGTAGATCATCATGTTTGTTCTCCGTCTTTGTAGACAGTAAAAGGTGCTGGCTAATGGCTGGAGGGGGGGTTAGTGTCGGTCGGTGCAGTACAAATGTATCGTAGCAGGCATGCAGCCATGCACGCATGGCAGTACAATTACAATTATTTTATATTGTAGCGTGCCATATAGGCGATCTGATCTGAAGAGTAATGTTCGCTCCTTTTATTTACTGTCTACAAATACGGAGAACAAACATGCATCGTTTACTGAAGCAACGCGTGGTTATGCGCGACGCGTTTGTAGATTTCTTTTGTCCATGATTTCTGATCACTATAGAAGGGCATTTTCTACAATAAGATTACCTCAAAACATTCCGGGTTGATCGTCTTCTTTCAATGGTTTCCCGGTATGGCTCATCGGACGACGATGAGGAGACAATGAGTGGTAGTGGCCGGTCCCCGCTCCGGTTCTAAGCCCAGCCACCGGTCCCAGCGACCGGGCTGGTGGGGACTGGAGAAGGCGACTGACGTGGACGCGTATGGATCAATACTACTACCACAAAACTCGCTCAAATAAATATTACTGCTTTCAATTTTTCTGCTAGAAAATCGCTCGGGCGAGTCGGCAAACGGGCTGAACACTGAAAACTATGAAAACTCCCTCCGCCCCCACTGTTTACTGGGGGGTGGGATCAGCTTCCAATGGCAAAGCGTACACGTGTGTCACGTGATACGGGTTTTCTGGGAAATGTAGTTGATATTTATGCTCAATACTCTATACAGAGGTGCGGACCGAATTAATCTATTGGTATTAGTAAAAAAAAAGAGAACTACGGAAAATCACGTACAAGTCAGACCGGACTAATGCATAACTCCACGTGTTTTCCAGTAGTAGTCTGTCTAAGGGTTAAGCATTTGGGAAAAGGCAGTTACATATACTATAGCCAGTACAGTATATAAAGTATATTGTTGCTGTCGGGCAGAAACCTACGGAGCCCTGAACTGGCCACGGAAGAAAAAATATTTGATCTCGCCCGGGCGAGATAATATCGCGTCCGGTCGAGATAATATCTCGTGGGCGAGATAATTATTATATACTGTATTTAATTGCTTATGGAACAGTCGGGGCAACGTGTTGCGGGGCAGTGCATGCACTTCTTCTCTCTCTTGAAAACCAGTTGTTTTCTGGTCTTCACCAGGTCGACCAGTTGCGACCAGGTCATTGCGACCTGGTCGCAGCTAGGTGTTTATGGGTCGACCAGGTCGGAACTAGTTTATAGGTCGGTGGAGCATTACGCATGGGGAGTGCAAAAGTGGCTCCCGTCCGCTGTTCACCCAAAGTATCGTTTTCGCTTGATTACGTCTCATATGTTGATAGTACAATCACGTTGATAGTACAATCCCTGACTGTGGCAGTCAGCTTTTTTTCCTCTTTATAGGCCTAAAACAAAACTATAGCCACCTGCTTACATTATGATATATTTCACATGTACATATTTAGTAATAGTATAATTTGCAAGCCCCTCCACCACATAGTGATTATTTGGTTGGCTGAGCACGGAATGTGATGTAAGAGCGCCACTCACTTCACATGTGTGATTTATTAATATCTATGTGACATATGTGATGTATTCCCATGCTTTTGTTCTTGCTTATTGTAAATCGCTCTGGATTAAGAGCGTCTGCTAAATGCCTAAATTGTAAATTGTAAATTGTATGTGATTTTTACTTAAATAAAGTATCAATACAGCAATGTAGAAACACTCTGTTACAAGTAAGTCTAGTAATCAAAATTTACTTGAGTACCAAAAGTAAAAGTACTCATTATGTAAAATGTCTCATTTCACAAGTTTTCAAATGTATAAGATCCTTTGAAAATAGCAGATCTACAAACTCACAATGTGTCACATTGCGACATTTTGTGAGCTTGTCCATTGCCTATTTTCAAATGGCCGAAATATAGGGCTGGAGTGGTTAATGTGTGTTTTGTGATAATCTCCAAACTACACTCAAACAAGTAAAACAGTCGCCTTGTAAGTATGACTGTTAAAAAAAGGTATATTAGCTTAATAAAATCTGTGAATATCACTTATGTGATCGTTTTAGTTGGAGATACAATAATTAATGAGTAAAAATCGAACTGTTATTTGTGAGTTAAATGTACATATATTGTTTTAGTTCATTTCATGAAAATAAATGAGCATATGCCAAACTGGTAATATTGGTCAAATATATCTATAAGTCTTGGTAAGTTTCCATCATAATATTTGAGAATGGAGTAATCATACAGATCAGTTTGAAGAAATGTAATTATTAATGATAACAACCCAATATAATCAGTAGATACCCATTAGACACGCCTACCTGCCTCTTATTGGCCAGAGTTCATAACAGCGATGATAGCCGAACCGATATGTCATCCCGAGTGGCAGCCATTCAAAAATAAAAAGTTTTACACTGAACTCGGCAGCAGCAGAAGTTGCAAGATAAGTTCTCCTTCATGGTAAGTAGCCACTAGCCAGCTATCAAATGTTCATTAAATGTTTACCGTGTCTTCATACTTTATTTATTTTATATATATGTATTCCGTTAGCCGCATGATATGCTAACGACAGCCCCGTCCAGTTGAATGGGAACTGAAGCTAATAATGCTAACGACAGCCCCGTCCACTTTAATGGGAACTGAAGCTAATGCTGCTAACGGCAGCCCCGTCCAGTTGAATGGGAACTGAAGCTAATAATGCTAACGACAGCCCCGTCCACTTTAATGGGGAACTGAAGCTAATAATGCTAACGACAGCCCCGTCCACTTTAATGGGAAACTGAAGCTAATGCTGCTAACGACAGCCCCGTCCAGTTGAATGGGAACTGAAGCTAATAATGCTAACGACAGCCCCGTCCACTTTAATGGGGAACTGAAGCTAATAATGCTAACGACAGCCCCGTCCACTTTAATGGGAAACTGAAGCTAATGCTGCTAACGACAGCCCCGTCCAGTTGACTGGGAACAGAAGCTAACTAAAGCTAACCGGGGGTTAGCTTCAATTCCAATTGAACTGGACGGGGCTAACGTTAGCATTATTAGGAAAACGAATGGACAAGTTGGACAACATGTCAGAGTGGATGCTAATTTTCATTCAGCCCCACCATAACGTAACGCCTGTGGTCTTCGACACTATACACAAACTACACATGTTTCAGCCATGTACGTATACACTATCATGTATCATAGCATAACATTCAGTACACATTATTTGCGAGGGAAAAGTTAGCGTCAAACGGCCGGGAAGGGCTGCATGGTAATTGTAGTTCATTTGACTTACGATTGTATGTATGGCTCACTGAAAAAAACTACATCATGGCCGCTAAGCGCGGGCTTGTATTTATTATTTATTTTGTTGAATTCGATGCTGTAACTAAACTAAACATGCTTCATCTATACAGTAAATGATGATAAGCTTGTGGGTTTACGGTGCGTGCGTGGGGTTCATGTTTAACGTTGGTGTAGACTGGGGAATAAATCTATAGCCAGCGTCAGACAGTGCAATTGCATGGACAGTTAGCTCTGGTCCATAGCTAATGCTATGGACCAGAGCTAGTGGACAGTCAGCGTCTGCTTGATTTTGATTTTCATCCAGCACAATCATTGGAATTAAACTGCATGGAACGAAATGCATTTAGATCAGTGCTAAATGTCTGTTAGCAAAAGTAATCATTCTAAAAGCTCAAGCTTGTGAGCTTGTAGATGAGCTATTTTTTATAGTATACAGTTGGTGTAAAGTATACAGTTTAATGTTGGTGTTTGTTTTGTAGACTGTTGAATAAATCACTGCAGCCAAGAGCCAACGTCAGACCGTGTGGACATTGTCAACTATAGCCTGTAAGTCCAGTATCATTAAGGCATTGTATGTACTAGCCAATTTCTTATGCTGCAATGAGTGCAATCACACTGGCAGATGCAAAAGATACAAAGCTAGACCATGTATTTGCACCTTTTGTAGCTAAAGTTGAAACCAGCTCAACTTTTTGTAGCTGTTGTATCTTTTGCAGTAGCCCTAGAATGGCTCTTGTTTCATAGTTTGTACAGTATTTCACATACAGAGCCATAGAACACCATACTTAATTTCTGTTGGGGTTCTAAATGTGATAAATGCTCCGTTTGTACTCACCCATTAAATAATTCCAAAGACGTGGAGTAAAATATGGTCCTCTAGTTTTATATCCATGTGAAAGTTCTGGCACAAAACGTATTTAGTCAATTATCTCCACTTTTTCACGAGATGCACACTGACGGGGGCAAAGGGGACCGAAATGACAGCTGGACTTAATTTATCAAAACTTCCTCTAATCACCACAAACGTCATCACCAATTGACCAGGGAAGCACAAATGTTTGGGTCACACAATTGGCAGGTGCCTTGCGATAAGTGCTGGGTAATTAATCACACCACTTGCCAATTGTGTGACCCAAACTTTTGTGTTTCCCTGGTCATTTGGTGATGACGTCTGCGGTAAACAACAGGAAGTATTATAATCAGTCCATCGATCATTCGGGGCCCCTCGCCCGGAGAGAAAGACGTCCGTGTGCATCTCTTGAAAAAGTGGAGAAAATTGACTACATACACGTTTTGTGCCAGAACGTTCACATGGATATGAAACTAGAGGACCATATTTCACTCCACATCTTTGGAATTATTTAATGGGTGAGTACAAACTGAGCATTTATCACATTTAGGCTGCCCATAATTCAATTCAACCAGGAACGGGTGGAAGGGAACATGCCTCTGATACATGAACATTTACGAAGTTAATTAAATGATCACAGGCTTTCTAGGTCTACTTTTGCAGCAGCTACAAACATTGGCTGTATCTTCATGTCACTAGTTTCCATTAAAAAATGAATATACTAGACTGTATCTTTGCATCTGTCCGTGTGATCGCAGCATTAGGTATTTATGGACTAAAGTCCTGTATAAAAATGTATGTTGCTTTGTCTGATCATGTGCGTGTCTGCATATTTGTCTGTAGGCCTCAATGTCTGGCTCCATCTCTTCTGTTGGATTCTCCTTCCCTTGCTGCTGCCATCAATAAAGCCTCGTCACTGCTTAACCTGGGCTCCAGCAGGTAACAACCGTAAAAAACACACGATGTATTCATAATTTCATTCATATACATCGTTGCTGTTAGGCAGAAACCTCATATTTCAACGTTTGATGTTTTGTCACCAATACTACAGTGTCTGCACAAAAGTAGCAATAAATAGCCGATCTACAAGCTCACAGCATGTCTCATTGTGATGCGTTGTGCTTGTAAATCTGCTATTTCCGCTTTTTTGGGGTTTTAAACTATTAGTCTTTCTGTGGCATTTATAAATATTGAATCAATAAAGTATTGACAAGAGCTTGAGGATTGAACAGTGTGCCTGATGGGAAATGAACAGGGTTTCATTATTGTGTATTTAGTCTTATTTTCTACTGTCCATGTCTTCCAGCTCCACCTCAACTCTTTGTCTCCCAGTATGCTGTCCTCTTTGCCTCCCAGTGGCTGTCCCCCAGGCATCTAGACTCATACAGACAGCAATTCAACAGTCTGGACAAACAAGTGACTGGATACCTTACTGGTATGACAGTTTATTAATTGTCTTACAACCTTTCTATACAGTTATTCAACTATATTCCTGAAACATTGTGTTGCAGATATTATTCATTTACCACTGCGTTGTCTGCTCGCTGCCTTATATGAACACAGCTGCTTCAATAATTCTTCCCTGTGTAATATTTTGATCCTTGAGGAGGATAATTAAAATGTTGAATCATTGAGATTTTACAGTTGGGAGTAGATGTAGTTTATCAGTGATATGGAAGTGAGTAATTTTTTAGTGGTTCCTGACGGCTCCAACTGATTCAGGTCACACACAGCAGCCAGAGTACAGTGTACAGTATGATGCATATAGTTGCATCGCTCAGTTCACACAGGTGTGATTTTTGTAGATAGTTGGTATGAAAAATATTAGTCACTCATTTTTGAATGAAAGAAACATTACATCAGTCTGTTGGTTCCCTGTTAACACCTAGTGTATCTCTCCTTTGTTTTACAGCTTATGGAATGGCGATGTAAACACTGCTCTTTCGTGGCTTCAACAAAAGGGACACTTCTGAAACATTACAGAGGGAATCACGGTACATTTGGACATGGCTATTCAGTTTCCTGTATTCATTTAAACTGTCCTTGCAAATTTAAGACATGGGGTGGCCTGCGCACACACTTGCGTAGATGCCACAGAACTGAAGAATGTGAAGTTGTGCATGTGCAAGCTTTCAGATGTAAAATTTGTGACTCATTTCATTCTAATCCAAAAGACTATTTGCAACATATTAATTCTCACTTGAATAGACTTGAAACCATACAGTGTGTTTTTGATGGATGCGATTATACAACAAACCAATATGGGAGTTATGCGACACACAAAAGTAGAAAGCACAAAGACTATTCATTGAAAGATTTTAAGACTGCATTGATTGCAAATCCTCCAGTCATTAATGAAAATGAAATCCACCTTCCGGTGTTAGAATCACATGATCATGAGGACATTGATACCTTAGAGTTGGCTTGTGAAAATGATATTTCAAGTGAAACAGAGAAAAATATTGGTTCTCTCTTGTTAAAGTTAGAAAACGTCTATAATGTGTCTGTGAAATGTGTCGATGACTTGGTGGAACAGCTTCAGTTTATCTGCACTTCAACAACTCTGTGTATTCCAAAGCTAGTTAATGATATATTTACTAAGAATAACTGTGCTATTGATGAAGCCACTGTCGGCGAACTGGTAGACAAATTGTGTCACTCTAATCCTCTTAGCACAGCCCTAGGTCCCTTTTCTTCCAAGTTTAAGAGGGACAAATATTTTAAGGAAAACTTCAGTTTAATTGAGCCAGTAGAGTATCTTTTGGATCCACATGACAAATCCAAGGGCAGCTTTCAGTATGTTCCCATTCTTCCTTCCATACAAGAATTGTTGAAGAATGAAGACCTTCTTAACCATGTTTTGACTAAACATTCAAACGTTTCACAGTTGTCATCCTTTCATGATGGTACATATTACAAGCAAAATTAATTTCTTGCTAATGAAGAGGACAGAATTTCACTAATAATTTATTCCGACGACCTGGAAACTTGTAATCCTCTTGGAACTTCACGAAAAAAGCACAAAATCACAGCAGTGTACTGGGTACTTGCTGATGTACCATCTGAACTGAGATCACAGCTAACCTCGATTAATTTGGCCATTCTTTGTAAGGCAAATGATGTAAAAAAGTTTCACTATGAAACGGTTCTGGAGCCTCTACTGAAAGATCTCACAATATTGGAGAAGGAAGGAATTTTTGTACCTCAGCTTGGTAAAAATGTCAGAGGAACTGTGTTTTGTGTTTCAGCCGACAATCTCGGTGCTCATGCTTTGGCTGGACTCGTTGAAAGCTTTTCTGGACAGTATGTCTGTAGGTTTTGTGTTGGGGAGCGTTCTGACTATCAGCAAAAAGAAGTGCGTTCAGGAGCTTTTCCACCAAGAACAAAAGAGAACTATGAAGTGTATGTGAATACTGTAAAAAACTTAAAAAAAGCAGCACACAATCCTGCTATAGTTAACTATCGTGGTGTGAAGAAAGGTTGTCCCATCACAGAGAAATTAAGTTATTTCCATTTTGTAACGGGTTACCCACCAGATGTCCTACACGACCTTTTTGAAGGCATAATTCCATTCGAATTGGCGCTTTGTTTTAATGTGTTCATCCGCAACAAGTATTTCACATTCAAAGAACTTAACGAGTCCATAACTAAATTTCCATACAAATGGACTGATAAAACTGATCAACCCGGACCTATCCCAGCAACTTTTGCCTCTCGCAAAAGTATTGGTGGGAATGCACATGAGAATTGGGCGCTATTAAGATTATTACCATTCATTATTGGTTCAAAGATACCACAGAATGATCCAGCATGGGAAGTTCTCATGAGGTTAAAAGATATTACTGAGCTTGCAGTATCCCCTACTCTTAATGAGGAAAGTATTTGCTATCTAGACACTCTGATATCAGAACACCGTCACAGGCTGTTGGAGTTTTTCCCAGACCAAAAATTGCGTCCAAAGCACCATTTTGTGGAGCATTACCCCGATCTCATAAGAGGATTTGGTCCTTTAGTTGGTCTCTGGACTATGCGCTTTGAGGCAAAACATAGTTTCTTTAAGAAAGTTGTTAGGTACACTAACAACTTCAGAAATATATTGCTGTCACTAGCCACAAAGCACCAAAAAATGATGGCATACTATTCACAAGCAAATGCTTTAAAATCTGCAACATGTGTCACTAAAATATCATCTGTTCCTTTAGAAATACTTGATTTGGGAATACAGCAGTCTTTCAAAAACGTTTATCCAACACAAACCTCTGTGAACTTGACCGATAATGTGATACACCATGGCACAAAATATTCTGCTGGTATGGTTTTGCCTTATGGGTCAACTGGTGGGCGACCTGATTTTGTTGAGATTTCACAGATTGTTATTGTAGATGTCGATGTCAATTTCATTGTGAAGGTATTCAAGGGCCGTTATGATGAACATTATAGGGCATATATGTTGGAATACACTGGGAATATGACCCTGCTACAACATGGTGAACTTGGTGACTCATATCCCTTGGCAGCTTATTCTATGGGAGGCAAACGCATGGTGACATTAAAGCGTCACATTGTTTGTCCACTTTAGGTAAAAGGACAAAAGAAAAGACTTGACTGTCCTACACCTCCCTTTAATTCAGTCTTGTTTTGCCTAGATGTCTTCGGTTGCCTTGAAAGTTGTAATACAACACCGGAGTGAGAAGCTTCTACTGCCATCAGGAATACCCAGCACCGTAGAAGAGTTGCAGAAGACTGTCAAGGACACATTTGGACTCACTGAGACTTTCACTCTGGAGTACTTGGATGTATCCTGGGGTGAGGGTGATTTCTTTGCACTCCATTCTACCGACCAGATTAGTGACAAGGGGACAATCAAAGTTGTAACCATTCCAACAATTCACGTGCTTAACTTATCTACTCTAGACAATCAGATGGGTGCAAACAATGTGCCTGAATTCACTACAGACACCCAGACGGGCGCAAACAATGTGCCTGAATTCTCTACTCCAGACACACAGACATACCGGTATGCAAGGAGTGTCATGAATGTGAGTGCGAGTTCAAGTTCTACTAGTGATACATTGGAAGAAGACCAGACCGATTACTCCTCAGGATCGTCCGACAACATTATACTTTCCCCTCCGCGTGAACACGTTCGAGAAATATGGCCAAGTGTAATTTCCATTCCACTTTTCTCTGTGGCAACAGAGGGAGTACTGATGTGTGCCAATGAAGTATATGTAAAAGATGGTACTCGCTTCATCAACAATAAGATTGCCATTGAAATTAGGTCAAGCTTAGCAAACTACATGTTCAGCTACAAAGGAGGATACCCATCAGCCACACAGATTACTGAGGTTGCAGTGGCATTGGTCAAAAAGCACCCGTGCCTCTCAGATCACAGTTCTAATGGCAGTTCACTATGGATCCAAAGTCTTAAAACCAAGATGCTAAATTACAGGAAAAAGCTTGTTGAATTAGGACTCTGAGGTTACCTGCAACACTGTTAAGAACAAGAGGCCTGGTGAAAGGGCATCTGCAACGAATGTAAAGAAAGCACGGAAAGGAGAAGTGCTTTATCTCCCAGACTATCCTATAAGAGACAGTAAGGAACAACAAGAGCTGTACCGACACCAACTGATCGACGAGTCCAAGAAGAAAAACAGCACAGCCATCAGGGACTTGATGTGCAGAACCTTTGCACATAGACGACACGACATCGTCCGGCAGCAGATGAGCATCAAGGATGTAAAGGAGAGATGGCCGGCCTTGTTTGATGCTTCACAAGTGAGTAAATTGGATTCTTGTAGCAGTGTTCAACATAAATGACATCCTGCATGTGACACACATTTACATTGTATTTAATCAATTGTACCCATTCCTGGAGCAACAGTGGTGGAAAATGGATGTACAAGATCACAATGTGTTTTGTTTTTCTCCCTTCCCCTCATCTGTTTTTCAGGTCAGCGCAGAGTTCAAGTTGATCACTACAATGAAGCTTGAACCGAAATTCATGGAGATGTTGGACCTCTACACACCTAAACTGCTGTCCATGTTCCAATCTAAGAGAGGTGCTGTAGGAGAGCGACATCGGGCAAAGATGAGTGCTCTGCTTCAGGTAATAAACCATTTAGACCCGAGGATGATTCTTAAAAACTGCTTCTAAATCCTTCTAAATCAGAAAATAGCAGATATGCAAGCTCACATTGCATCTCACTGTGAAGTTTGTGAACTTGCAGATCTTCTATTTTCGGTATTCATTCATTACTATTTTAACCACTTTAAAAAGCTAGAACACTTTGGTAGAAGTTTGTGTTGTAATTTCCTTGCCATGTTGTAACTTCACATGCGGGTGAGAAATGTTCCTCATTGACTTCCACTGTAGTATCTTGCCTGTAACGCAAACCTATCAAATGTCCTAGACCTTTAATTCCACCTGTTCCATTCACACTAGACGAAATGCATGTCTTAATAGTCTTGTCAGTACTAAACCCCTCTTATTCCTAAACTTCTTTGCCTTTTTTACTATTTTGAAAAACATTTTTGTTCATTTAGATTGGCTAGTTGACCAATTTTGTTTTTCAAAAGAGTAAAAAAGGCAAAGAAGTTTCGGGATAATGTGTTTAGCACTGGTGAAAATAGGGCCCTAAATGCTAAAACTGTGTGCAAACAATTGAAACGGTGGACTTTAAAGTTGGTAAACAAAAGCCCAGCTTGAATGTGCAAAGTAATGCATTGTATTAAGGATAAAACTTTGTCTGCAGAGTGGAAACCCCATACAGCTAACCAGAGGAATCGTGATCAAGTGCCTCATCGACCATCTGGGAGAAGAGCCTGGTGCCCTGATCAAGGACGTTGAAGTTAGTAAAATAAAGTATTTAACAATTTGTTGTCTTAAAAACAAAGCTTAATGCCTCAATCTGTGATTTCTTCAACTGGTTGGCTGTATGTAGAACAACAGCAGCAGCAAACGTTTTCAATTGCAAACTCAAGACACTTTTCATGTACAGCAATTGGACTGACGGAGATCCCACCCAGAGCAGGGAATTGTGCAACAGTAGTAACCGTTTAGAATGATAATACCATGAACATCATCATTACGTTTTCATTCATGAGATTTTATTTTGCTTTTATTTTTACAATGTGTGCAGGATGCTGCTGGTGTCGATGTAGAAGAGGAGTTGTCAGGGGAACTGATGACTATCTACAGGCTGCAAACCCAAGAATCACCAGCTGCTGATGTAGGTATTGTTATTGAGGGCATCCCTGTCCTCAACAACCTCGGCGATATTAGCAGAGCCTGCTGCTATCTCCTGGGACTGACCTACGTCTTTGACTTGAAGTACCCCAAGAAGTTCAAATACATCTTGGAGGTTTTTCAAAAGGTACTGCTTGGACTAGACCCTCAACAGCTTACACCCAAAGTGCAGACACTGAAAAACTGTCTGCTTGGCTAATGTCCTGACTGATTTCAGTTTGAATGTTTTCAGTCAAAACAGATTAGTAGGAAACCACATCACACAACAAAAGTCTCCAGGTGTTTTATTTATGTGATGCGATAACTAGATGCACGTACTGTATGTTTTTAGTACAAAAATGTGCATAAGGAGTGTGGGAGACTGAATTGTGAATCAGCACACTGCAGTTTATGGAGTGAGACTGAAATGTGAATCAACACACTGCAGTTTATGGAGTGATAGACTGAAATGTGAATCAACACACTGCAGTTTATGGAGTGAGACTGAAATGTGAATCAGCACACTGCAGTTTATGGAGTGATAGACTGAAATGTGAATCAGCACACTGCAGTTTATGGAGTGATAGACTGAAATGTGAATCAGCACACTGCACTGTTCAAAAGGAAAGCATACAGCAGCATGTCAGATCTGTGCGTCTGACAGACTTGTTTTGAAGTGGCGGTGCTTATGTGTACACGGTGCATATAGCCAATTAGAATGTATTAATCGCTACAGACCTCACCGATAGACAGTAAAACGTTTTTTATTTTTTTCTATATTACGAAATTCTTCCCCATTTGACTTTCCTGCGTTTATTTTTTTCTTATACAGTAATGTGTTAGTGATTGCTCCAAGCACATTACTTTAAAAACTAACATTTGTTGCTTAAAGGGCCACCGTTCTTTTATACTTAATGTTCATTTGTATGGGTCTTGTTAAATAATGCTTTTGAGGTTCATGTTTTTCGGTGCTGTACAATTTTACAAATTTTACAATTTTACAACTACACCAGGTTTCAATTGTATGCGTGTTGGCTGTTGACCAACTATACTTTCAATATGTTTTCAAAAAATATTCAACATGTTGAGAATGGCAGCTATTTTTGCTATGTGTGGTAGAGAATCAAATTTTGTTTTCAGGTGTGTGTGTGCGCATGTTTGTAGATCGGCTAATTTGGGTGCGAAACACCGGCATGCAGGCAATTCATTAAACCCAGCCTTGACCCAAAAAGGTCATTTATAAAATTACCATCCTACAATGTTTGTCCTCCCAAGTAGTGTGTGTGTGTGTGTGTGTGTGTGTGTGTGTGTGTGTGTGTGTGTGTGTGTGTGTGTGTGTGTGTGTGTGTGGTAGGTAGACGATCAAATTTTGTGCGCGTGTGTGTGTATACTTCGGTATAGTTTCGGTGCTAGACACCGGCAGGAAATTAATTAAACCCAGCCTTGACTAAAAAAGTCAAATGACCATCCTAAAATTAACAAGTATAGTGTGTGTGTGGTAGACAATCAAATTGTGTCCAGACCTTTCTTTTGTTTTATTTACCTGCCATGGAAATTGTTCTTTAATGTTGGAAAATATTCTTTAAAGGACAACTTTAGTTTTTTTTCAACCAAGGTTCATGTTTTAGGTTATTAGAGAAAGTAAAAGATGAGTGTTAATTCTTTTTCATTTGCTGCTTTCTTTCGTTTTAGGGATATTAGTAGTTTTTGACAGGGGGGGGCGGGGGCATTCGAGCATGGGGCTAAATATGTATTTTTTTACAAAATGTTATAGCGATTTATTTTCTTTATTGTTTACTATAGTCCTAATAGACCCCAGAAAATTACATCTGGCCACAGAAGATTGCAGGATCTACTGAATGTACTGAAGGTATCCTACTGGGGGGAAGCCACACTGTGTGTCATAGGCTCACATTCAGTAGATCCTGTGATCTTTTGTGGCCAGATGTCATTTCTTTGGGTCTAGTAGGACTATAGTAAACAATAAAAAAAGAAATCGCTATAACATTTTGTAAAAAAATACATATTTAGCCCCATGCTCGAATGCCCCCCTGTCAAACAGCTAAAATCCCTAAAACGAAAGAAAGCAGCAAATGAAAAAAAATGAAAAATGAACACTCATCTTTTACTTTATCTAATAACACCCTAAAACAGGAATCTTGGTTGAAAAAAACTAAAGTGTCCTTTTAATGTTGTTACAGACAACAATTTGCACATTGTCTCAGGAAAATGTTCTTTAATGTTGTTGCAGACAACAATTTGCACATTGTCTCAGGAAAATGTTCTGTTCTGAGAATGCACACATTGTAGTTTGTACTTATACGGCCCTATCTTTCGCCACCCCTTATCCCTGAACTTATTTGCCATTTGTTTTACTATTTTTAAACACATTTTAAAATGGTTCAACTAGTCGATCGTAAAGAATGGCAAATAAGTTTACGGATAAGGGATATAGCCCATAGTCTCAGGAAAATGTTATGTATTTGCTGACATTGTAATTTGCACATTGTTTCGTGCATGTGGCCAGACCATATGTGAGTGTTTAATACTTGACTGTTCACTTTATTCACTTTGGTCAATTAAAAATGTACTTATCTGTATAAATGCCTTGTGTATTCTCTTTGACAAAGGTAAATACAGAATTATTTTTGGATTAAAATACTATGAGTTGAATACAGTTAAAATATTGAGTAAATGTAACACATATATTTTATTAAATCATACACGTGTATATAGTTAGATCAACCTATCAATTTCAATCCCATATACTCAAATTTATATGTAGTTTTAACCTAGGTTTTCTAATGCATATTAAGTTTATCTACTAATTTTTTTCATTTCAATGTGCTAATGCTTATTAAGTTTATCTACTCAATTATTGTCAATTCAAGGTGCTAACGCATATTAAGTTTATCTACTCATTTATTTCATTTCAAGGTGCTAATGCTTATTAAGTTTATCTACTCAATTATTGTCATTGCAAGGTGCTAATGCGTATTAAGTTTATCTACTCAATAATTGTCATTTCATCCTGCTTTAATATATTACTTGCACTTACTTAATTTTTAAGGTAGATTTTACTTGATTTCATAGCAGTCAAGTTTACTCAATAATTAAGGGTGTAAAAAATGTTCACCAATATATTTGAGTAGATAGTAGTTTCTATTTTCTGAGTGTATGAACTAAAGTTTTCAAATAATTGTAGTGGAGTAAAACGTACAATATTTGCCTCTGAGCTGTAGTGAAGTAAAAGTATGGCAATCCTCAAAAGTGTACTTAACTGCAGTACTTGAGTAAATGTACTTAGTTACTTTTACACCACTGATTTCAACCCCCTGGAGTTCTTATAAGGAGGTCACAGCATTGATTCAGACTCAACCACGGGGGATCACAATACAAGCCGACATGCAATTTTCCATTCTAATTTCAGTTATAGAGAGCGTGCGTGCACATGTGTTGATGGAGCTAGAGGGCAGCAGCTTACATGTGGAGGTCGTCACAGGAAGCTCCGACTCCAGCTACTTGAAAACCTCAAAGTTATGACCTTTAACTCGGGACAACTCTCTCCATCTCTCTGCATTTCTATGTCTCTCTCTCTCGCTCTATTCATCCCTCATTCCTGTTGGGTGTTACACAAACTTTATATGAACCTCGACTGAAAGATGTCACATCCTTCTGCACGCTTACATACATGCATGCATGGATGCGTTTCTAAAAACACTCACGTAGTTCTTCAGCGTCCTTTCAAAGACAAACATTCAGTACCACAGTCACATCTCCTGCTGTGTCTCGAAATATCATTGTATTTTAAAACCTGAGATGTCAGCTAAATGTCAGAGTGTCTTATTCTGTACCTTTTTATTATTGTCTCCTTCCCTCATCAGCCAGAGCAATGTTATGAAATACGTGTGTTTGAGGCTGAATCCAGTAAAAAAAATAAAAGACATGTAGTGGCAAGAAGGTTTCTATACAGCCCGACTCAATAAAATGGCAGCCAAGAGAGGTCTGAGAGAACACATGTCTGAGGCATGACAGAGCACAGGCCTGAGAGAGCATAGGTCATTAAAATACAAACTCACGGCCAACTATACAATTAGACATCCAGAGGTGCTCACGTTTGGGCTGCCAAGAAATGGGGAAGACACTTAGAAAAGAATAGAATAAGAGAGTGAAAATAGCTAACAATAAGAAGACCCGTTGCCAAAATGTCAGGATGACGGATGTCACGTAAAAATAAGAGTATAAATAAGAGAGGCTTGGGATACGGAGTTAGTATTTACCCCCGATCAAGTGAATACTCTGTCCTTTGTACTACGCATCCTGCTGAATAATCCTACTAAGCTGATTGTGCCTGTTCATTTCATCTGAGTATTGTTCTCTCTGGACTTCCACAAGCTGACCTTCCAACTTCACATGCTATGTTTTTCCTACTATACTGTACATCTCACATTATTTATTCTTGCTAGGTTGTGGCTGTGTGTGTGTGTGTGTGTGTGTGTGTGTGTGTGTGTGTGTGTGTGTGTGTGTGTGTGTGTGTGTGTGCATGTGTGTGTCCCCAAGGGAGGGGGAAATTGCTTTTACAACATCACTGATGCCTGCTCAGATGGCCCTGATGGGTGGATAATAGCATATGCATGAGTGGTATGGGGGGCTGTTAGGGTTTAAGTGTCATGCTCAGGGACACTTCAACATGTACACCCAGGGTGGAACTGATGACCTTGTGGTTCCCAGAGGGCCTCTCTTCCCACTCCGCTACAGCCTGTGCGTCAGTGGACAGACTGGACACCGCCGTCTTGCATGCTTACACTTTATGTGCATGCATCCATGTTTCAATGAATGCCTCGTCATCTGCAAGGTCGATCTGGTGGGGGTGTCACTTGGGCCAGGTGTCAGGAAGAGACACGACAAACATATAATGCATATAGCTTCTTTCATGTCTCAGCATAACTTTACTAGGAGTTCTATTGCATTAAGCTACAGTTGAACTACAGCTTCTTCTTGTACCATCGTTTAAAATGGCTGATCTTTGATTTCTGAACGAAAATGCACTGGATTTCTCATTCCCATTTTAACAGTGGCCCGTTTGCTAAGCAACGCCTTGCATACTCCCAGCACCAGAATATGTGCGCATGCACATATTCTGCGTGGAGGGTAAAGGATTAGGATCTTCCTTGGCTGTTATCTCTGAAAAGTGCGGCGCTGTCCGTGGTGATTGTTGTGATATTAGCCCATGCACAGTACATCTTAGTCTATGTACTTGAACTTGAGATACAGTGTACTTGATATGTATTGTGTACTGCCGGTACTGTAGCATTCTTTATAGATAGGCTACGAGAGACATCTAGGCGACAGCAAGGTCAGCCTTGCTGCAGTAGGCACGTTCTTCTGTCTCATATCTTATTGTTACGTTATTATGATCCAGCACTATATATGTTTCATGTTTGTGTAATAAACTTTGTGAACCTTAGCGTGATACTGTCTCGTGTCTCGTTAATTTGTTCTCCCGGGTACCCGCCGGCCGCCGCCGCAGTCGCCGTACCAAAGTAATACTTCAACAGGATTGTCACACACCACCCAGCCTGCACACACTACCTGTCTGTCAACCCAGACGAGGGTCCCGTATTTAGATTACAACAGTGATGATGATCCATCCGAGGTTCGGATCTGATTTGTGATTTGTTTATCACATCGCACCCGACATGTTAATGTTTCTGCGGAAAGATAAACATTGTGAGCTACTGCATGCTAACATTAGCCGTTACTAGTTGGGAAAACGGAAATGAAAGTAGGCCGACCCAAATATGGCTAGAATGCCTTGGCAAGGCTTACCTACTCTTTGCCCTCTGCGCCCTTGCTCAAATGCTACTTTATCCTTTTAAACAAGTTGTTCATGTTCACATTGATTTATCAGATGGCACTAAAACCACAGGAATAGCATTCTTAATGTATTCCTCTTAAAAAAGTTGTTCATCTTCACATTTATTTCTAAGATTGCACTAAACCACAGACGTAGCATTCTTGAACTTTTCCTCTTAAGCAGCACTGCAGTGCCTTGATGACAGCAAAGCCCAGTGGGTAATTCCAACATGAAGCATTGTCAGTGTTTGATCGATTCACTGGCTTGTCCATGTAGACTCAGCCAATCACGTTGGGGAAGAAAAGCCTGATCTTTTGGAGATTAGATCAGTCACTGTTTATCTGCGTTGGATTAGTCATTTCTGTCCTCCAGGGAACCATTAACAAGCTAGGATCAACCAAACTGTGGCCAAAGACGTTTCATTTTGGAATGTCAAATGGTGTTGCATTTTATCTAATACCGGTAGATAGGGGATTAAAGGATTTTGCTCTGGTCTCTTCACCAGCCATGTAAGGATTTGGTTATCTGAGGTCATGATGAAGTATTTATGTGCGTGCGTGCGTGCGTGCGTGCGTGCGTGCGTGCGTGCGTGCGTAACTTACTTAGTAGTTACTTTGTAACTCTAGTTACTGGAAAAAGTTATTACTTTAAGTAATAAGTTACTTTAGTTACATTTCGACAGTGCTCGTTTCCCATCCATGCTGTTCACAGTGCAATGTCCTTGAGGAACCTAATAAACTGTAACGCAATACAGTCTTCAAATGAACAGTCTATTTTCATCCATACCAAACCCGTTATCTCTAAACTACTTTGCCTTTTTTTCAGTTTTGAATAACATTTTTGTATAGTTAAAATAGCCAATCTACAAGCTACAACGTGTCGATGTAGATTTTTAAGATTTAGAATTTTAAGAATTCTAAAATGTTTTTTTAAAATAATAATAAAAGACAAGGTAGTTTAGGTATCGATAAGGGGTTTAGCATGGACAAAAATAGAGCCCTAATTGGTTCCTGTTACCTCCTGACCTAGCTGATGCACCCAACATAGAAATATAAATTGCATAAGCTACAGTATATAGAGACATACATTTCCTATTTATCCACATGCACATATATGAACCTGAATATGGCATACATATGCAGCATATATTGGCATATGTTAAAGGAGCATTCAGTGATTTGGGTGATTTGGAAAAAACCCTGGTCCACCCTGGTAACAAGATGTGCTCATGCACACGCTTAACAGTGAGGGAAGTACAACAGACCAACAGCACGTGCACCAAGGCCCGCCCCACTCGATCATGATTGGAGGAAGGCCCCTCTCATCCTGATTGGATGAAGGCTTTGCCACCCAAAGCCCAAACCGAAAACTAGGGTTTTTTTACCCCAGGGGCTCACTGGGGACAGGGAGGAACCCCTTATATGGTCAGCACACTTTATAGTAGGGAGGATTATCCAAAAAGAAAAAATAAGTGATATTTGAATTAAGTGAAATCACTGAATATACCTTTAAAGATGGAGTGCCGTGATTTTTTTTCCACCCTTAAACATGATCATCAGGTGTCTGTAATGTAACACAAACTCATGTTTTTGTGAATGTTAGAAGTTAACACTTAAGCACCACTATGCACTTATACTGCCACCATTTATCCATGTATAGGCCTAAAATCCACGCATCCATACCATATCAGACATGTTTTTTCTGATTCGTTTTAATCATTTATTTATTTCCTCCAATTATATTGACCCTATTGTCACAATCAGCTCATCTCATCATCCAATTAAATCATAGTTTAACAGCAGAAACAATTAGATTGATAGATCATTTAGCATGAATAATTTGCCAATATACTGTAGGCTATTGATGTCCTCCAGCTAAGCACCCAGGCATTGAAACTCTTATTAAAACACTTGGAGCTCTGCCCTAGGCACATGATGCTCTGAAGACTCTCCACTCTTCTATTGCTCTGATCAAACTAAATTTACAACATGAATATTCCGTTCCTTCTGACTGCATTGAGTTTCAGCAAAAGCAAAACCTGGGGTTGCCAGGTTTAAAGAAACAAGCGGCCAGGTCCACGAAAACAAGTCACAGAAATTGCCTTGAATATCTATGAAAACGTTTCAACAACACCAATCCTTTTAACAACATATTCATCTGAGGGCCCTTCACATGAACCATTGGTCAAGTCAACCACATCTCCCCTGCAAGTTACTTATATGAAAACAAGCCCAAGTCGCTTGTAATAACCAGACATGGCAACCAGCGCCTTCCAGCTCGACACAACAGATACTTCTAATTCTTGACTTTACAGCCTTGTATAAGTATTATTAGGACCTACATATTGACTACAACAGCCAACAAGAATGCACACTGTGACACTACACTCTGTATCAAAGCCTGACCACTGTGATTATAAAAGAAACAACCTGAACTAGAACTCCTTGAGAACAGCAAGAGCAACTGGACAGCAGTGGTTTCTTGGTTAATCCTGAGGACCCGACATGAACATCTACTTGCTTCCAATCTAACGAAAAACAATCTAATGGACGTCTGCTGACTCTGCTCTGCTGTGAACTGGTAAATGTGTGACTGTTTGAAAATCTGTCACACAGTTAGGCACAGAGCAGCAAACTGCTTTGTTCAGTTCACACTACACACGTGTGTATGTGGCAGGCAGCTCCGCCCACAGAGGTTGTCGTATTTAAAAAAATATATAGAGGGGGAGGTGCGTGTAATAGTAATATGTCACACTATCAGTGTTTATATAATTGGCCCGTTTGACTGTCAAGGGTTCAGCCTCCAGGAAGAAACCCTAAATACAAAGTTATTACACCATTGCACATAGAAACGATTCCAGGGTGTCTAATGAAGTACTGTCACCTCATAAACACATGAAAAACAGGAAACCTACGCAAATTGTGGCACCATTTTACTGTCACACATTTTAAAAAGCAAATATTAGAAAATCAGTTCTTAAGTCAGTGCAGTGAGGCCGGAACAGGGGGGAACAGGGGTATTAACGGTCATATTTTCTGGTTCTAGTAAAAACCCTAGAGAAATAATAAATAAAATATGTGCCAGAACCTGACTCGTATAGTGAGAGTGAGGAGGAAACAAAGCAAGAGAGTGACTTTCTAAACTGAAATAACACATCTTGACATGTGAATTTATGTATTCATCATGTCCAGCTAATTTCTTAGCTCCTTTCGGAACCCTACGTTAAAGTTTCTGACATTTTGTTGACTTTATGTAGGGTTCCTTCTCACCGGATTCAAGCGACATGGGATGCCATCTGATTTCCCCTGACTTAGCCCTGTGCTGCGGTGTGGGTGTCACGCTGACATATTCAAAAAGAAGCATATGAACGCTATAGGAGACAACGAACCTTCTGACCCCCCCCGCGAACGGCTCAGAAGCCGTTAAGTATTTTTAATGTTTGTACGACCGTTTTGGCAGCTCTGAAATTCTCTCTTGTTGACATCCCATTGTACCGCCTCCAGCCTCTCGGTTGGCTAGCTGCGCCTCCCTACGCGCCTCGTAGGCGCAGCTAGCCTACAGCTAGCCTACCTCTAGCCAACCGAGATGTCAACAAGGAGGGACCGAAGAGAGAATTTCAGAGCTGCCAAACGGTCGTACAAACATTAAAAATACTTAACGGCTTCTGTGCCGTTCGGGGGGGGGGTGAGAGGGTTCGTTGTATCCTATAGCGTTCATATGCTTATTTTGGAATATGTCAGCATGACACCCACACCGCAGCACAGGGCTAAGTCAGGGAAAGTCAGATTGCGTCCCATGTCGCTTGAATCCGGTGAGACCGGACCCTACGTCGTAGGGGTCCAAAGGAGCTCAACCCGGGGGGTCCGGAGACGGGCTACTAATTTCTAAACACCTGTTTAATGAGAATGTGAATCTTCTGGCCTGTGGTCTTCACATCTAAAATATCCTCCCACATTCTCTATTTATACTGACGCTGCTGTCTATAAACCGGCAGGAAACACCACAGGGATTTATGAAGACAACACCTTGAATCAATTTAAGGCTGTGAACCTGTGATAGATGCACACCAGAACTAGCCTGGCTTGGCCAGCCTCATAGCGGAGATTCACTGAAGATTCTTCCCCGCATATGCGGGGAGGAAACATCAGTGAACCCTCGCTATGAGTCTGGCCGCGCCAGGCTACACCAGAACACCATCTGACAGAATACTGTGAATGTGCATGCGTGCAACGTGCGTGTTGTCACTGTCAGGCAGAAACATTGTAAATTCCTATTTCATTCTTTATTCAGATACACATTAGCTTCCAAACTGTAATTGCTGGTCACTAATCTTCCTGATTGATTGAATAATGTTAGTTAGAAATATATGTACAAAGGAGAAAAAAAACAGCTGAGGTGAATGACACCACCTTTCGATGGGAAGTTAATACATTATTTTTTCCTCTCTCATCTTCGTGCCATACGAACACAAATACATAGCCTACAATATACAAACAAACAACTGACACTGTCAGTCTAGACCAGAAGTCCAAGTAATCAAAGTCAGATTTTTTTTATCCAACTTGGGACTTTTAGGAATGATACTACTACCTGACAGGAACTTCTGTGTATATACTGTAGGTGGCATCATTGTGGGGTCGCTGCAAACATAGAAAAATATATAGATGCCTCATTGGTCGCTGCACTTTCGTTGGAGAGACCTATCTCCAACGGGAGGAGGAAGACAAGGGGGATCTCGGAAGGCAAGTGCTGTTGGGAAAGAGGGAGTCGCGCCTCGATAAGAAGAAGAAAACCTACACACACACTGTCACTTACTGCTGTATCCCTGATCAATTCTTCATAGCCGTTATTGAGTGTTTCATGAATATTTAACCAATGAAAAGTATTAACATAAGCTTGTGACTGAAATATTAAGTACTGGACCCACTGGAAAATACAGGTTCTCTTTTCCATTTCCTGAAAAGTATTTTTTTTTCTTCCCTTTTTTTGGATAAGGTTTCTCCCCAGACAGAGATCATTATAATGTGTGTGTTGTGTGTGCACTGCGAGCGAGAAAGCGATCTGTCCACACTCCGCAGGATGCCGGTTAGATAAATCGCGTGTGCACGTGAGGCATTGACACGAGTGTGTGGTCTGCGGGGAGTGTGTGATGCATCAATGTCTGGCGAGAATTCCATTGTGTTCTCCTGCTGACTGCTGAGGTGTTGTCACCATGGGGCTGAGGTGTTGTCACCATGGGGCTGAGGTGGAGGGGGCTGAGGTGAACCACTGCAGCATGCCAACAACAGACATCAATATAGTCTGTTAACACCATTTTGGACAATGTATGACGCCTGAGAACCATTGGGTTAGGGTTATGTCATTTGCCGTGGATGGACCCCCCCCCCCCCCCCCCCCCCCCCATTTGAAAAGGTTATGCCCGAGACCCCCAGAATACAAGATTTATGTTAAAATTGTTTCAAAATGATTTCAATATTTATTTTCTATTATTTTCTTTAATAACATATGTAATGAGAGGGTGTAGATCTATTGTTTGGATAGCCAACATACCAGTAAGACGAGAAGCGACCTTACCCTAAAGGGCGACGTCTGTATTGGCCATCCATACTGTATATGGAGATCTAAGGGTGGCAGCGGGGGCAGAGTCTTGAGTTTGATGAGGTCAGATCAACATATGGAATGAATTCTGTATTAGCCATGGAGTGTGTCACGAGGCGTGACTGACGGACTGACAGGTTTTAGCGTGACTGACAGGTTTTGCAGGTTTTCATAGTACAGTCGCAATAAATGGATACAGTAGTTAACAGTAGACTAGGATAGTTTACTTCCATCTCTCTCATACTGACTCCGTTTCTCGCTATAACTGGCGGATGAAGCTTATGGGTAGGCCTAATAGCTTATGGGTAGGCCTAATAGACACCATCTGGTAATCAGAAGGTCACTGCTCTGTCCTGTGACATAACCAGTATAGACGGAGTGGTGCTCTGGGTGCAGCCATAGCGGAGGTGTCACAGTAAGCGCAGAATGACACCTCAGCATTGATTGCCTACACCTGGCCTACAGGGCACCGCTCAAGTGTCCCTGAGCGAGACCCCTAACAGCAGTCATCATGACCATCTGAGCATGCAGCCATCATTGGATGTCTGGGTAAAGTTGAAACTAAATTCCCCCTGTGGGATTAATAACGGTCTACTTCTCTCTCTCTCAGTCTCTCTCTCGTACGCATGCATGCACAAAGTGCAGTATCCCGTGGACAATTGTCGCTCATACCTCACTAAACTGTCTGTCATTGTCTTAGTGTTGTACACTGGGCTGGGCCAAGTGGTGCAACTGCAATGTAACCTGAAACTTTGTTATAGGTCACTCGCTGCTATCATTAAATACTCAAATTACCAGGGATGAAAAAACACTGCAAGGTTTTTGGCTGACATAAATCACATGCACACACGCACATGCATTTGCATACATTTAATGCACAATGCAAATGTATTGTAGCGGATTGCACAGAGACAGAGAACAAGTGCATTCATCACAGTATGTCGCTGAAACATTCACTCTGTTGAATGTTAATAAGGCTCTTGTTTATGAATACCTGTATGAATATTCATGTACAATATGTAAAGACGACATGGAACATTCGGCTCAATCCCCAGGAGTAGAATTATGAAATTGCTAATGACTCGTCTAGAAATAATATTATCTAGGCTACTGTATGACATTAAATGTATAGTCATTTGTTTGGTTAAAACAATACAAAAAATAATAATAATAAGTTTAAAGTGCTGATAGAAATGTGATGCCTGCTAGGCCATTAATGAGAACTGCAAGGGATTCTGCACTTATATTTGCATCATTTTAATTAAAAGCCACCCGACTGCCGACTGGTTCACCCATTAAGACATGCCCAGAATAGGAATTATTGTGGTTAGGCAAATACATGGCCTCTCAAAGGAACTGGTTTGAAGAAACAGTCAGATTAAATACCTTGTGACAATAACAATCAACAATCAAGAAGAACCACTAGGCTACTGCTGCCATAGCTCACACATATGGATTCAGTTAGCCGCAATTTGCAACTCTAGATTTTTTTATAATGGGATGAATCTAGAGTTGCAATACCCTCCATTGACTCCCCACTCATCATTTTGCGTTTGCGATCTGCTTGTCTTAAACAACGTTAAACTCACCAACATTGCAGCTGTAGTCCAAGCTTGAATTATTCTCTTTCAATCTGCAAAGCCTGTTTTTCATAAAAATCCCCCGTAGACATGTTATGAGCTACTTTCTGTCAAGAAATTCTGTGCAAGTGATTCTTTTTCTAAGTGCTGGAGTTTGGAAGCGCTCGTCGTAAGTCACTGAACGTCCCTACATGCATCTGTTTCGCATTTGCACATAATGCAGGAGGCAGCAGCGCGACCCCTTAATACAAACGAGCGCTTCCAAACTCCAACATTTCTTCTTCTTGACAGAAAGTAGCTCATAACATGTCTACGGGGGATTTTTATGAAAAACAAGCTTTGCAGATTGAAAGAGAATAATTCAAGCTTGGACTACAGCTGCAATGTTGGTGAGTTTAACGCCGTTTAAGACAAGCAGATCGCAAACGCAAAATGATGAGTGGGGAGTCAATGGAGGGTATTGCAACTCTAGATTCATCCCATTATAAAAAAATCTAGAGTTGCAAATTGCGGCTAGGATTCAGTACCATTTTTGAATGTCTTTCAATTTGTCTGAACTTGCTGCAGCAGATGAAATGCATTTCAGATAGTGTCAGTTTAATGCAGAAAGTTATCCGATTTGACTTTCAAATACTTTACCAACCTTGAAACTTCAAGTAGCCATGGACTCACAGACCTGATGACACGTTCTGGTGGTGTGGTGATGACCCAAACGCAGGACAGCAAGGCAGGCAGAGTTCAAAATCCAATAATGGGGATTTATTACAAGATAATTGAGAAAACATCACAATCACAAACTAACACTGGACATGAAGTGACACCAAACAATGACTCGACGAGGACTGACATGGTGGGCTGATTACACATGAGAAACACCTGGGGAAGACAAGAACATAGAACCGAAACAACTAGAACACAACATAGAAACACCTAGACAAGCAAAGTCTGTGACTGTGACGCCTGCATTTTAACAGCCACATTAACACAATTACAAAGTCTGCCTACTACAGTACCTCCTTAAGAATATATCATGCATTGAAAAATGTGCCCATGTGTGTCTGTACAGGTCTCGGCAAAAGAATAAATCAGTCCCTATTAATACCATAATACCAATAATCAATTCTTAGATCCCACTGACTCCCTGTATGTCAACACACTACTGCTGGTTTATAACACATTGAATGGTTTATATACATACATTTCTGATCTTGTACGCTGTACGGTATGAACCATCCAGACCTCTCAGTTTATCTGGCTGTTTATGTCCCTAGAATCAGAGATAAACATGGAGAAGCAGCATTCAGTTTTATGCACATTATCTTAAACAGGTCTGCTACAACTCTGCTGCCTTTTGAGATAAAACCTGTCTGAACGGAGTGGTGCTGTGTGTGTGTGTGTGTGTGTGTGTGTGTGTGTGTGTGTGTGTGTGTGTGTGTGTGTGTGTGTGTGTGTGTGTGTGTGTGTGTGTGTGTGTGTGTGCGTGCGTGCGTGCGTGCGTGTGGCTGTGCGTGCACGTGTGCGTGCATGTGTATGGGTTTGTTTCCATTGTGGTCCAGACAAACAAACAGACATATAAGGCCTCACTCACACCTTCGCATCTAGCATACAACATTGTTGGATGCTAGATGTAAACAAAGGGTAAGTGTCATTAACCTGACTCCGCCAGATGGGGAAGCAGAGAGTACAAGGCATACACAGTCCTGCCTTGATCCCGCCTTTAGCTGCCACTGATTGGCCAGGCCGTTTGGTGGCCGGAGCATCAAGTCTGCCTGAGAGTTCCCAGATGGGAGCAGGAGGGGGTTAAAGTGTCATGGCCGCCCCAATGCATTTCCAATGGAAGTCACATGGTTTGACACAACATTTTTGTTGTACGGCTTTCGGCTGTGTTTCGACTGCCCCCCTCCCTCATACAACAAAAATGTTGTGTCAAACCATGTGACTCCCATTGGAAATGAATTGCGATCTTGCATCAGTAAACAAGTCTCATGCATCGATACAACAATTTGTTGTGACCGTGTGAGTGAAGACAGACAGACAGACAGACAGACAGACAGACAGACCTTTAAGAAATGCTTTTTGAGTACAGTATCCATCCATGCATGCCTGAAGTGTATATTTGTGCATTATGCATACAGTATAGCTGTATGCTGTGTCCTTAACTCCTACAATATGAAGATATTGCCCGATAAGGATGTTTTATTAACATTGTCTTTACCTTACATTATGAAACACAATAGAAAAAAGGCTCACTGATGGTTTCAGAAGATATTTCCTTTCTGCATTTGACACGCACGCACGCACGCACGCACGCACGCACGCACGCACGCACGCACGCACGCACGCACGCACGCACGCACGCACGCACGCACGCACGCACGCACACACACACACACACACACACACACACACACACACACACACACACACACACACACACACACACACACACACACACACACACACACACACACACACACACACACAGATCTGAGATACTCTTATCAGTACTCTTAATATTAAAAAAGATTATAAATTAGAAAAACAAGAGGAAATGGAAACAATCTAAAGTTAGTTTGAAGAAAAGTTACATACCCGGGGAATCATAGCAGGACATTGTTATTATTTCTGTTGAGAAATACACTGATCAGTCTGATAAATCACACAGGAAACACAAAAAACAATATTCACATAAATTGAATGGAATTAAACAGGGAATAGAAAGAATGTTTATTCGTCTGAAACCAGGCTGCACACCAGGATACATAACAATATGACACTGATAAATATAGTTAATACAAAAACATCGATGTTGAAGCAATCTTTCAAAAGTTCCTTTACTAGAAAATGTAATTTTCAAAGTGCTTTCTTATATCAGTCTATAAGCACCAATTTGGGCATTGACGAGAAACAAGACCCATCAGGATACTTTTGGTTATGACCCAACGGTTCAAGAGTTGAGGGCCAAAGCATGAAGTTATTGTTATAGCGCCACCATGAGGCTGATTTGAAAAACTATGGTGATCTGTCCACCATTGTTGGAGATTAGCTGTTCACAGCTAGCCATCTTCGATATCACGTCGACAGCATTTGGCATCTCCAGTAAATTGTGGAGCGTAGCCAAATCTCATGATGTGTACCATGGTTTGTGGTTCACTGTAGAGGGTGACATTTTTTCGGGATTCCCGACGTGGGTCCCATGCGATCATCGCGGGATGGGATTAAAATTTGTATTAATCCTGGGATTGGGACGGGAATCAATATCCTCATTATATTACCACAGATGAACTGTTCCTGGTGCCATATATTTTGAATTAAAATTGCATGAATCACAGTAATCTAAAAAGAACACAACATTCATTGCCTTTCCAAATGACTAACGTATTATTAATAAAAAACTAAAAAACAACGGGAGCGGGACGGGAGTGGGAGTAATTTTGAGTGAGAGCGGGATGGGATCAGGCAGGAGTGGGCCGGGATGGGATTTGTTTTACTCTGGCCCGGCATTGGGACGGGATGAGATTTTTTTCTGTGGGAGTTGATGCCAACAGGCAGACTTCTTCTTCTTTCGTGTATCGTCGTCATATATCCAGCTCAGTGTCACAAAGCCACGCCATTATCTCTGGCCCCACGTAGAAGAGGCCAGCCTCTGAAGGAGGTCTGTACAGAGGACAGGTGGTGATTATGTGGTCGGCAGTCTGCTCAGGCTCGTCGCACTCGCATGCTGCGCTGTCTGCCTGGCAGACTGTTCATGGCCAGACAGTACAGTATAGCGAGACATTTGTCTGGAGTGATGCCTCTCTCTCTCTGTCCATCGGGCTGTCTGGCTGCCCAGGCTGTTCCACTGGTTGTGCCACTCTGTAATCCTGGCAGCAGGTGGTGTGGTCTCCAGTTCTGCAGTGGCATCCAAGAAGCTACTCCTGCTGGACCTGAGCCGTTTCTTTTGGGCAGAGTGTTCATGGAGTTGGAGTGAGCGCTGGTTGTCATTGGCCTGCTTGTTGTGCTCGGCTTTAGCGATGACTGCTCTGCATATGTCAGGGGGAGCGATGCCAGAGAGGGTGTAAAGGCAGGGTATGTATGGTGGACACTGAGTGTGTGTAATTTGATGATATTCCATTATAAGTAGCCTATGTTTATAATGCATAGGCATAGGCTTCATATGTATTATCAAAAGTTGTACTGTACAGTATAATTATTCCTTCTTTGTTTCCTAAACACATAAGGATATACATAAATCAATAATACGACATGCAAGTCATGAGTTGCACCTTGATATCACGTATAGGAGGTTATGAGTCTACATGGAATTAATGAGCACGTGTGTCCTGCTGAAGATCCACCATGGATCAAAACATTTGATTATGGATAATTAGTAAAGAAGTCTATAGCTTGCATGGGTTCTTTGAAAAAGTATGTTCTACCCCATCTCTCTTCACAGTACGATTGACAATATATATTTAACATACAGCTTCCTTTAACCCATTAAAACCAGGGAAGCATCAAGCATCTGTGTCCACTTTTATTATTTTACACTTGAGCTATAGCAGATATACAAGCTCATAGCATGTCTGTTCATGCCACGCTATGAGCTTGTAGATCTGCTATATTTTTTCTATACATTTTTATTCCACGATTTTGGAACTTTTTTCACCCAGTGTCAATAATCTAATGTAATCCTGCGTGCTACACTTCCTCTGCCAACCTGGGGGGCAGCGGACTGACCTCATGCTTCCTTCTATGCATGAGGAGTCCAAGCTGCTTCTTTTCACCTGACAGGGGAGAGTTTCCCCGGCCGGACGTAGCGCGTGGAAGGATTCAAGGAACATGTTATACACTGACACCACGCTAGACAGGAACGCCCAAAAACGTCACATCCGGTTTTAGCCTGGGGTAAGAATTTTCTATGGCTGCCAATGCAACTTGGTCTAATCCTTAATCACATACGGACAAACATCTATGCCGATGCTATCTAACTTGCGGAGGTAGCGTGCCTTGTCCACGGGCAACAGATCTTGCAAATTGCAAATACGTTTGATAATCGCTACTCTGCTCAATATTGTTTTGAAAATGCCGCAAATTGCATTGCAGTGAACGAGCGCAAATCACAACTTCCCCCGGTGGTGGGCGGAGTCACAGTTTGAGGCGCTGTTTACGCACCGTGGTGTCAGTGTATTCCAACCAGTTCCTTTCCCCTCCATCAGGCGCCCCGGCTGTCCAGGGGGAGGTAGATGTGTAGGATGAAAAAGTCAGAGAGAGAGAGAGAGAGAGAGAGAGAGAGAGAGAGAGAGAGAGAGAGAGAGAGAGAGAGAGAGAGAGAAACTAAGTGGCATGAATTATTCATCAGAGGCTAGTTAGACTATGCCCCGAGCCAGTTAACCAAATTAATCTGTTTGGGGAAAAATAAAAATAACTATCAGAGGAAACATTTACATACCCCCTAATCTTCTCAAACTCTGCAGTTTATTATAGCAGCTCTAGATAAGGGCCAATCTCAATACACCCCTTGGCCCTAGAGCAGGGGTGCCCATTACGTCGATCGCGGTCGACCAGTCGATCGCAAGCGCTGCGCAGGTAGACCGCTTGGCCATGAAAAAAGAAAAAAAGAAAAACAATCCTCGCCTCGGGCAGGCGGCGGCGCGCCGGTGGCTTTGAAGGAGAACGTCGGGTCTGTTCTGTTGTTAAACAAACTCCTCCGCGGGGACCCCCATTATCCGCGGACCCCCACACAGACCACCGCGGAGGTCGGCACGGACCCCCACGGAGGTCGGCGCGGACCCCCACCCCGTGGGGGTCCGCGATAGTCTGCGTGGGGGTCCGCGCCTCCACGGTAGTCTCTGTGTGGTCTGTGCGGTAGCATCATGATGCCATCATCCATGCATCACAACCAAAACAAACTAGGACTAGCTTTGACGGTTGCCACATTTCGTGACTGAGAGAGAAACAAGCAACCAGGTCTATGAAAATGTTAACAGGCCAGATCAAGTCAGAAAATCCGAAAAAGTCAGAAATTAAGTCTCTTCTTTGCAATGCGGGGAAACTGAAAAGATAAATAAATAATTGATTTTGAAACCTAGATTTTGAAAGTCCTAATGCCTTAATGTTATTTATTTATTCGCCATATAGGTACATATTTTGAGTATTTTAAGCAAAGGGATAATTATCTTTTGGTTGGTAGATCACCTTGAGCTGGCAATTTTAAAAGTAGACCTCAAGTCAAAAAAGTGTGGGCACCCCTGCCCTAGAGAATCTGACTGACTCAAGAAGAGAGGGCTATTAATATTCTCTGCCACTAGGTGGCAGCAGAGTGTAGGTAAGCCTTGCCAGGGCTATTTCCCCATATTTGGGCATTTTCATTTCCGCTTTCCCGGCTAGGAGGCTGCCATTGTAAGGATCGGCTAATGTTAGCAGTAGCTCACGCTGTTTATCTTTCGCCAGAAATGTTAACATGCCGAGAGCGATGCGATGCAAAATCATGAATCACATCCGAACCTCGGATGCATGATCAAAACCACGGAGCTCTATGGGGGCTGTGTGTAAAAATCCTGGTGCTGGGGGTGACGAAGGCGTTGCCTAGCAACCGAGCCAATGTTAAAAGTTTAATAGTAGTTTGATAGTTAGTTTGATATTTGGTGTAAAGAGGTACAAACATGTCTAGAGGGGATGTACGAATATGTTCATACTTAGCAGAGAAATAATTACTAACAGGTGAACAGAGACAGATGAAACACCAAAAGCAGAGACATGAGAGGCAGAAAGACTCACTCACTGTCCACACACAGTCTAAATGGCTATGAAGTATCAGTATCATCATCATCCTAGCTGCTGTGATATCATATCATATTGGTGTAGTGATTGGCTAGAATGAAATAGACTTGAAACGCTTTTAAGTATACTGCCTAAAGATTAAAGAAGACTCATGGTGTCAATATTAGAGACAGATCTTCAATACAACCTGCAAGAGCAATACCTCACCTGTGTGTGTGTGTGTGTGTGTGTGTGTGTGTGTGTGTGTGTGTGTGTGTGTGTGTGTGTGTGTGTGTGTGTGTGTGTGTGTGTGTGTGCGTGCGTGCGTGCGTGCGTGCGTGCGTGCGTGCGTGCGTGCGTGCGTGCGTGCGTGCGTGCGTGCGTGCGTGCGTGCGTGCGTGCGTGCGCACTCTGCATCTTGTTAATGGACAAACTGTTCAGAATATTGCCATGTGATAAGCTTCTCTGAGCAGAAACCTGATGAGGCTTTCTGATCAATACTCCTTTCACCTAAATCCCTCACTCTGCAGGGACACACAGATTGATGAAGATTTTTAATTTGGAACGACGCTCACAAAGATACAAATAATTCATCTTTTCTGGCCATTGGGCGATGTGTTGGCCGATTTTCTTCCAATGATATGATTGACATTTTCCTCTTTTTTTTAAACAAAATATATCACCTACATAACTATTTCAGCTGGTGCAACCTTTAATAGCGTGTAAATTCTGTATTGAATGAGAAATTAGAACATAGTACATTAGTACATCAAATTTTACACAGCGGGTGCAACACAGCGAACATCGAGTTACTGCTGATTAGCATTCCAATGTTTTCATCCGTTGTTTCTTTCACAAAACAACCTCTCTCACTGTGTAAAAACAAAATGACCTGTCTCTAGTCATTGAATCTGACGATGTGTAAATCACACCCGTGTGAAGTGAGGGGTGCTAATACAGTATGTTAAAGTCTAACTCGTGTTGATTAGGTAATGGTGATGTAAAACAAATGGTGCCAACACAAACATTAAACGCCCTTAACAATAAAGAGACAATATGACGTAATGAGGCACATTATGACGTACATTTTCCCTTCATTGACAATGGCATTTACAAAACAAACATTGAACTAAAGACAAACATTAAACCTGTATATATAGGAGGGGCTAGCGCCCCTCAAAAAATAAGTGACATCACTGAGATATCTCACTCAAAGTATTGTGAATGGCCTGTTCTTCCAGCCAAGCCATCTAGAACATGTAACACTATTTATGTATTCATTATTACCAAATAGTGTCCCAGATTCTGTAAAAGCCAACTGCACCCTGACTAGAGAAGTCAACCACCTAAAAAAATCACTTGTGTGAAGCTATAAGTGAGTGGTGCCTTTCATCACAATGATGACGTCTGATGATGTCAACAACATGACATCACGGACATACCGTGCTCAAACGGACATTCCGGACATAATGGGGCTCAAGCGGACAGACATAAACACAACGCTGTGCATTGGAGCGGCTGCACAGCTAAACACAAAACACATTCTATCCTCCTCTATATTTGTAAGGCAATTTTTTCTGTCTCACTAAACTACACAAGTTTAATACAACTTTTAATACCGGTAACTCACGTTTATTTTAACAGAAGTACAGCTCAGATACAGTGTTTGTTTGTGTACTTGATACGTGATAGTACAGCTTGCATGTTCTTTATTGATATGACTGCATGCATACCACCTGTGGAGGTACCACAGCACCTCAAAGGCCCTTAAAAATCAGATTATCAGACAGAAGTAGCATGTGCTTAAATTCATATTTAGAAAATGTTTCAGATGTCAAAAAATTCTGAGATGATGGAATGGTAGGGGAACCTTCTGAAAGCTTCATGCGCAAAGATAATCAACTTCAAAATCTTAAAAGAAACCGGTCAAAATTACCTCTCAGACATGCTAGTGCTAAAACAAGGCTCCAGATTTCCCAAAACAAACTGATCAGGCTACTGCATGGCCTTAATCCCAGAACCCACCTCACCCCTGCCCATTTTGACAGGCTGGAATGACTTAGGGTTGACGACAGAGTACAACAACTTGCAATGGGCCTGGTCTACAAGATTTGCTACACCACTAAGATACCCATGTACTTTCTTAATGTCAACGAAGTCAACAAACCACGTGCAACCCAGATATGTTAACGTACGTAACTCGGATGGCGCTGAGTCGGCTGAAGGTGACTTTGCGCTCGGCACGGCGACTCGCTCGGCAGTGCCTCTCGTGGCAGTGCCTGGCCCTATTTGCGGATCTTTCCAGCTTTGTTTCTCCTGTGTGGGCCCTCTCACGCAGATCCAAAAGCTCTAAGCTTTATTCAATAGACTGTGTTACTCAGCACCCTCAATCTGGCGCTCCTGCCAATAATTCTGACTGAAGAAAACAAAATAGGAAGTTTGGCTTCAAAGTAATGAGAAGGCAAAGTTAATCTGCCAAGTTGATATATATGTAAATATTGAGAGTGCAAAAATACAGTACATTGTTATTGATGTAGATATAGCAAAGAGAGACAGCAGAGAAGCTTTTTCCAAACATGAAGTCGGAACCGGGAAGTGGTGTGTGCAGAGTAATAAAAGGTGAAGTATTATATTTAGACTTGTAGGCCTCTACTAAACTTTGATATTTGTTAGCAGCAGGCCAAGCAAAAGGAAAAGACTACGAGGGGACTGTGTTGGTTAGATAAAAGGTATAAAGCCCTATGTGATTTCTGTTCAACACAACATGCTAGGATTGCACACATTTGATTCTCTGGAGTGAAAATAGTCACTGCTAAGAGATGTCTGTGGTGGAAACCCTGCCTGGACAATCAAACGTGCTCCAGTTGAAACACCGGAGCAATCAGATGGCATCACTTCACATGAAAACCAAGCATACAACATGCAGAGAGCACGTACTGGCTACGATTGGTTTGATGAATTACAAACTGACAGCAATTCACAGCGTCACATGGATCATGGATTCATGGATTCATTCAGTTAACTCAACAGCGAATGTCCTCTCCATATCAGAGACTGGGCTGTCATCTCTCTCACTCTCTCCTTCCCTCTCCAAAGTCAAATGAATGTTCTCTTTAATAATAACCGGCAAGTGGTTGATGAACATTTGACTGCAGTGACTCTTGCTGTCTGGTTTGTTGTGCAAGTGTGTGTGTGTGTGTGTGTGTGTGTGTGTGTGTGTGTGTGTGTGTGTGTGTGTGTGTGTGTGTGTGTGTGTGTGTGTGTGTGTGTGTGTGTGTGTGTGTGTGTGTGTGTGTGTGTGTGTGTGTCATAAACTGGGTGAGCATGGGGGGGTGGCAGTCTTATCCTCTGTGACCAGGTAACTCAGGTGGTTGTGATTTCTCTTATCTAGGACAGGATGGCAAGATACTCACGGCTCTCCCACAGTGACTAATGGTCTCTTGAACAACACACGGAGTCTCCAAAGTACATGAACAATATCCTATTTGATATTTCCCCATGGGGTCTTTCACCTTGAATTAAGTTTGTCTTAAAGGCGTAGTGAAATGAAAAATATATATACAGTATATATATATATATTTTTCACACTTTTAGACCACATCCGTGGTCATCATTATGAACATACCTGGAAGCCAAAAAAAATGGTAAATTTTCATTTTTGTGTTCATTTTTTATATCAAAAGTCCATACAAATCGAATTTTAATTACTTCCTGAAAACGAAAACGTGCTGCGGGTGACGTGTTGAGGCCCACATCGATAAAAGCCAATAAAAATTAAACTCACCCGTTTGATTCCCCATATCTGTGCGTCCGTCCAACACTGTCCAACACAGCTGCTACTGATTACAGAAATCCTCCGTTTTTATTCCCATTCAAGATAACATCCAGACAGTGTATTACTCGGTTTCAACTTATCTGAAAACATTATAGGGTAGAAATAAGCCACATAACAGTAAACTGGTACAGCTGGCCGACTATCTGACTTGTAAACAAACAAACTCCATGTGTCCTGACTCCTGCATATAGCATAGCTACCGTCCGTTGAGAGATTAGGTTGTTGGGTATTATATTTAACACCTGGCTTTGTGAAGTGTGAACCCATGTGCCTACTCTTCCTCCCCTTCCACCCCATCCCTTTTTTCACCTCTGCCTCCTCTCATTCTTACAGATCTGGAATCGCATTCATTATTTTGCACCATTCTTGGGCCACAATCAATAGCTTTCACAAAAACAAAACTTCAGGTGACTCGATTTTTTTGGATTCCAAAAGTAGGGGTACTGAAGTAAAATGTTTGTCCACTGCCCTAGGACCCTGCCCTTCCAGATTAGGCCCCACTGGTTTAATGTCATCATCCCCGCAAAGTTGATTATCCAAGACTCCGTTATTCATATGGCTGTTGCAGAGAGCATGCATGCTCCGCATTCTTGGGAATGTACTATCGCTGTGTGCCATTCGAGCACCGATGTGAAATATGCGTTTGAGAAAAACTGTAATCCAGATGTTAGACTGCTTCATATGTTTAGACTTGGAGTGATAACCTATACATAAGATACATTAGATAACGTTTTGTCTGAGCAGTGAGCACACATTTACCTCAAATCTATAGATTAGACAAATCACTTAAAGGATTAAAAAAGTACAGTGTGGAACAGTCTAAATGGTAAAGATTTCAACACTTGCACAGGAAACCATGTTAAAATCCGGGCTAGAAGAGGAATGTTACAGTGCTACTTTAACTAGCTCAATGAAGTCAATCATTGAATTGAAAATTGCAAGGCTTCTGACATAAGCTTTTCTTTCTATTTAGTTATACTAAGGAGATTCCGAGAGCAACAGCCCCGCCCCCTGCTATTCATTTCAATGGAAGTTGCTCAATGGCGTTTTGAAGCACCCGGAAAAATGCTCTACTTCCGTATTTGCGGAAGTGCAAACAAGCGCTCAAGCAGCCAGTCTATGACACCAGTAGCCTACTTTAATATTGATGACATCAGGGATCTCCACTCATAAAAGGAACAAAGAGAGACCACCAGTGATAATCAGCATACTTCATGGAGATACAATCTGACCCACATTAACCCACTTTATTCTAACGCTACTCACCACTTTCTTTCTTTGCTCTCACCGCTTACACTTAGTCACACCAAATATAATGTCTAATGATCTTCCCCGTGGTTTTAATTACCATGTTCCCTTGGCCCAATAGTGCAAGTGATTTATGAAAGATTGAGCTCATATTGCATATGTTTTTTCCCACTTCAAATGCTGTGCACATACTAATAAGGCTTAATTAACAGCTGCACCAAAACTGATTCAATACTCTTAGTAGTTAAGAAGGGTAATTAAGGGTATTCAATAATGATACATTTGAGCCATATTGCCTGCTCACTAATGATTCTTACTTATATAGTAGAGTCAAGCATATAGGTTAAATTATGCTTACATTATCATAAAGTGAAATATTGATAGTTATACTGTATAATTGCATGTTTGCCAATTATATGGCTTTCAAAGTTTCACTCAGATTGGTGCAGTTAAAGGTAAAAATGCGCCAGCTATCGCCATGGCGGAGACAATAAAGGTCACTGACAGCCAGTGGACTGTTTAATTTAGGTTTTTATCTCCTCGCGGCTGGAAAGCATGAAGGCAGAGATTGAGGTTGTGTTTACTTGCACGCGTGCGTGTGTGTGTGTGTGTTATTTGTGGTTATTCTTTATTGTAGGACATTCCAGCGTTGCTGCAGTCATATGGTATACTGTTATGTGGGGTCCATGGCTATATTCCTCTTCAGACACTGATGTTCAACATTTCCCCTATAGAGAAAATGGAGGAAGTAGTTCAGTGATTTCGTTCAGAGATTGAGAGACGTCCACTGAGATTACTTGTCTGGGAAAACAGCCATCACTCCACTGTAACAGAGCAGATTTAATATGACCCTTGCTTTACAAAGTAGGACTAACTGAAATGTACAAATAAAAGAGAAACGTCTTGTAAGCAAGCATGTATTATTAATATTCTGGAAGAGGCTCTCTGCATGCTTTAGGCCTTATGGGTCATTCTGGCAATTAATAAACGAATGCTCTCTCAGTGCAGAGTGAAAGAAATTGGCTCTAAAATCTCCTCCATATCAAATCAAATCAAAAACATAAAAAAGCAAACAATGCAACCATCAAAAAATGCCAATGTGGATTAAATCCACTCAAAATAGTGTAAACACATAACAATACAGTATCTAAGTAATAAATAAAGTGGTACAGTGGTGTACTAATTAACTCCATTGTTCTAATTTGTTCCTGTACCGCTATTTTTACTCCTATTTGCTGTGAACAATATGAAATCTCCTTCGACTATGACGCCTCCCGATCGTCGCGAGTCTTATGGAGGCATGCCATTATGGAGTCAGTGTGAGGCCAGGATGAACTCGTAGTCTTTCTCTCAGGCCAGACTCACACAGAATGCAGCATGGGGTGGACGCATGTTGCACGCAAATGTGTGAGTGCTGGCCTCAGTCACCCTCCTTTCCTTTGACTCAAAGCATGAAACTTTTTGCTCATTTAAACAGCAATGGAAGCGACAATGGATGGACTTTCAGAAAATAACAAACAGTCATCCTGAAAGTCCAGGTCTTATTAACGAACACATCATCTTGGTCTACAGAGTCTAAGGTCTGAGGACGACCTATAGAGAGCTATATTAGGATTCATTGTTTTCTACGGGTACTTTGGGCAGCACCTGCTGCAGCTAGTGTGTATTGGACCCCTGGTCAATTTACAAATGCAGTGGTAATTGAAATCTGTTCCATTTCTCAAGGCGTGTTAACTTCTTAACATGTTTATTGTGCACTCTGGACCTGCAGCTGTGCTGGGACAGGCCTGGGCCAAGCTCCAGGAAGCAGCATATTGTGGCTCAGCTCAACTCGGCTCAGCTCAACCCAACAGCCAAGCCCTTAAGTCCCACAGTGTGGGAAAGTTTCATTAAGCCCACACCATTCTAATGAAACCTTCTGGAGACAACAATAAAGAGCATTAGTCTCCGAGGCATTGGAACCATGGAAAAATGATATATATTTATTTGGCCACGGAACCCCACTTTTAGTCATGCAGCCATTGTCGAGGTGTGTATGCAGTAGTTAGGTCTGCCTTGAAGGCCGACTCTTTAACACAATCATGGTGTAGAATGTGGAGCTGGGACGGAGAATGAGAAAAGGGTAAGTATTAAAGCCAGACCCCAAACACAGAAAAGGATCAGTTGAGCCAGAAAGAGGGATAGATAAAGAGGCTGAACTATTGGATGCATGAATAAGCATACAGACTTAGTCTCATCCTTGAACTTCAGTGAACATCCACTTACATTCACCAGGCTGTTAGTAGCACAATAGAGAAACTGCCTGCAAAAGTGTCATTCTTTTCTGGACACGGCACCGGACTAAGTTATTTCTGAGATATCAAATATCTCCATAGCAACTGCTATGGTGCAGTGACCCAAGTAATTGCTGTCAATTTAGTTATTTGTTGATTATCTGCCTGTCCTCGCAGCGGTGAAAGGTTTGTGCCAGGGAGGTGCACCGAAGCAGACCAAAGGCTTTGAGTTTATTTACCCCATTAAGACCTGGGGCCGATTCTAAACATATCTTCTAAATCCTAGTTTAATGAAAAACGTTGCTTGCTACATCAGTGGTGCTCAAACGTTTTCATGTCAAGGACCCTCAAAATTATAGGCTATGTATTTGGCCACAGACCCCCATCTCAAAATAGTTTGTGCCAGGGACCACGAAAGGCAAAGATTTGAGTTAAAAATGTTCTCTAAAAATATATTGTAAGATTTGCTGCACAGCACACTGGCCATTAACTGTACGGGAACCCCTTTTGGTGTTTTAAGCATTATGTTATACTTTAGCTATTGAAAAATAGCAGATCTACAAGCTCATGGCGCTGCGCTATACGAGCTTGTACGTCTGCTATTTTTGAAGAATTGTGAAAATGTGACGCAAATCTTTGAATATATTCTTTCAGAGTGAACAGTTTTAACTCAAATCTTTGAATATATTCTTTCAGAGTGAACAGTTTTAACTCAAATCTTTGAATATATTCTTTCAGAGTGAACAGTTTTAACTCAAATCTTTGAATATATTCTTTCAGAGTGAACAGTTTTAACTCAAATCTTTGAATATATTCTTTCAGAGTGAACAGTTTTAACTCAAATCTTTGAATATATTTTTTCAGAGTGAACAGTTTTAATTCAAATCTTTGCTTGCCTGGGCGTGCCTGGAACAACATATTTTCAGATAGCGGGCGGCGGCCAATTACATATCATTTTTGGGGTCCTTGACATGAAATATTGAGCACCACTGATATAGAAACTTTTTTTTCAGAAAACTGTCAGGATTTTTTAAATTTTGACGTCAGGCCTAAATTGGTTAAAGGGTTCCTATTTACAATTTTCTATACTTTTACTTCGACTCCACTACATTTCAAGAGACAAATATTGTACTTTTACTCCACTACAATATTTTAAAATGTTAGTTACTAGTTACTTCATGCTACTTACTGTTTTGATTATTATTACCACATCAGCCCTATTTAAACTTTGGCTACTTGAAAATAGCTGATCTACAAGCTCACAACGCTATTTTCCCAAAACAAATTACATACATTTTACACATAACTTATGAAAGGGGGCATTCTGCATAATGAGTACTTTTACTTTCGGAACTTTAAGTATTTCGATCAATTCGATGCCAATACCTTTGTACTTACTCAATTATTATTATCATTTATTGTTTGCTAAATGAGCCAGGGGTAGGGCTCCATAAGCATTACACAAGTTATTCATGTCCCCTTTTCCGGCATCTTGGACACTTTCTATGTCAAAATGGACGTGACAATGTGTGCCTTGGACTTTCCTTGCATTAATTGTTTCTCTTGTGATTCAATCGGCATAAATGCAATTGTATACATGCACTTTTTGTTGTCCAAAACAACTGGAAATAAATAAAACTGAACTGAGCTGAAGTACATTTTGATTAATTTACCCGGCTTGTAAACTTGAAACTTCTGTTTTTAGAAAAATAACAAAAAACAAACAAACAGCCTTTCCGTGTGGTGAGACGGATGGATGGATATATGTCGGGGCAGAGTGATAGAGCAGGGGGAGATGCAGTGGAGAGAGGAAGTGAAATCAAGCCGAGCTGAATCCCCCCCCCTCGCTGTGTGTTTCCTCATGCAGATCAGCTACTTTCGGTATAGGGATTGGGTTTGTCATATTCCCGAACGTGTATGGACTAGTATCATGTTATTAATTGCCCCATGAGGGATATCACCTTTTACTAATACTAACACTTTCTTCTGTGATAAGTGGAACCGTGTAGAGAGGATAGGTTGTTGTGTTGTGACTGAGAAAGATGTAGCCTATTCCCTGGAAATGGCCTTTTATTTGGTACAAGAAATCTGGGCAAGGCATTAACATAGAATCCATGATAATCTCCATCATACGTGAGGAAATATGCAAAACACCTCATTGGGATGAAGTCAATGGAGTAAACTGACTGTGAAATCTGCACTGCAAAGAATTATATCCTCGAAGGAATAAACATGACTACAGAGAGAGAACATGAATAAAACATTTGCAAGAGAATTGAAAGTGGAAGTAGGATGAAATGTGAAGCAAAGATATCTATTATACAATTGAAAACATGTACGCAACCCAATACCCAAAGTCACCAGCTACTACGTCACTGACACGCTGGGTGCCGAAGCCGAAGCAGGAGCAACACACACTGCAACAACACACTAAGACGTCACAGACTTACCCTCCGCGTCGATCCACGGCTATCTCCTCATGTCGCGCCGCACGCCCACACTCAACACCACCCGCGTAAAAATTGTCATTGCACTGCCACTAAAGCCGGCTCCCGTCCAGACTCACAAACAATATCAATATCAATAATAAACACAAACACGCCACAAGCACCGACACCCCCGCACGCACACACTCCACGGAACACTGTTGCCAGGTCTATGCAAACAAGCCCAGAAAACAACACGCTCCTCACACACACTACAACACGCTTACAACTCGCGGACCTGGCAACACTGCATCCTTTTTTCCCATTGGCTACTGTTTCTAATTTGTTGCCACGTCTATGAAAACAAGCACAGAAACAATGCCTTTCAACACGCTACTTACACACACTACCACTCGCTTACAATACGCGGACCTGGCAACACTACATCCCCTCTCCCATTTGCTCAAAGCCAACCACGTCACCCACGAGAGCTTTTATGTTACGTCCGATTGCAACACCGGAAGTTACATGCTACACACACACACATTAGAAGAACAACACGAACACAACACTACTCACACACATGGGCCACTGTTGCCAGGTCTATGAAAACAGGCCCAGAAACAAGCAAACAGACCCAGAAACAAAGCCTTTCACCACGCTACTTACACACACTACAACTCGCTTACAATTCACGAGCAACATTGTTCCCCGTCTTCCACAACACACACAGTCCCACACACACACACACACACACACACAGACTTGGATGGACAGCGGCGCGATTACATACATACACCGTTTAATTCATGCAAACACGACAATTGCACCACCAGTTTCATTAATGTAAACACGACAATTGCGCGACCCGTTTAATTAATGGAAACAGGACAACTGCGACGCACCGAGCCGCATGGATTCTCTCTGTGTGTGTGTGTGTGTGTGTGTGTGTGTGTGTGTGTGACTGTGTGTGTGTGTGCGTGCGTGCGGGGTGCCTCTGAATTGGAGTGTTTATGTCAGTCAGCGATGCGATCCGTTGTTATTCAGCCAGGAAAACAATCTAAACATTATCTACTAACGTCAGCATCGGGCACATTAACACACACAACCGTTATTAGTTGAGTTTTCTTATTGAAGTGCCTCTGAATTGTAACCGTGTGTTTCTGTCAGTCAGCGATGCGATCCGTACCAGCACCATACGCACGGACTGGAGAGAGGCGAAGTGTTTCTCTCCCTTCGGCTCATGTAGCCCTCATTGTAACTACAAATATTGTTCCCGAACAAACAATGTGGGCTCACTGCAATCCGCAATCCAAAACATTGTAGCCCTACTATAATGCAGTCAAGGTCCCCCAAAAAATATACTACAGTATGTTCTGCTCCATTCTCAACATCTTTTGGTCTCCAAAAACAGTAATTTATTGTAAGTCAACAAAAAAAGTAAAAAGCAGTTTCATGTCTGCTTATTTTCATTTACATTAATTTTCTTTGATGTGAAAATACAACAAATAATAATAATACCCATCCGTTACTACATGTCAACACACACACACACACACACACACGCTTGCCAGCCACACACACACACGCACACACACACACACACACACACACACACATTGAACAGCCTGCCGGAAAACAAAAGTCGAAGAAGAACAACAACAACACACCGCACACTGATTCTAACTTGGATGGAGAGCGGCGCGATTACATACACAGTTAAAATCATGCAAACACGAACATTGCGCGAACGACTGCGTCGACACCTGGCGTGGAACAAACGGGACGAACCGAGGCGCATATATGGATAAGAACAACAACACCAACACTACACGCACACGAGCGCACGCGCTACAACACAAAACAGCTGCATACAACGCGTGTCACTGTGGACTTCTGTATCGCAACGCGGGGCAACGCAACTCTGGGATGAGCGGGCCGAAGGCCCGCGAAATTCTAGTACTTGTATATGAGAGAACGGTAGCTCACAAATCCCTTCAGTTACAGGATCTGTAACATAATTGCGTTTTTCTTGCGCCCCAATATGTACATAGGCTATAGGGTATAGGCTAAGGCAGTGATTCTCAAAGTAGGGTCCGGGTAGCCTAAGATTTAGACTCTCGTACTGTAGATGAATTTATTGATTCTGACGTCATCACTCTACGAGACTCTACGACCTTGCCCCATGGCTTGTGGTGGTCTGAAAATCCCTGCATCAAAGTAACTCTTAACTTGGAATCTGGCATCCATCTTGGATTTTCCTCGATTGTAAATGCGCAACAGCGCCCCAAGCGGCCAGGGTTGCGCATCCAGTTGCACTCATTAGGGGAGACGAGGAGAGATCCAAGATGAATGCCAGATTCGGAGACAGAGTGGATCAAAACAACTTCTTTATTGAAAACTATATGGATCTACGGGTTATAAATGCTTTCCGTAGCCAACATGTTCATACTTAGAGAAAATGTATATTAGAGCATTGGAAATGGTCAAACTATCACAGAAGCATTCCGTGAAATCCTTAATGGTCTGGGATATTTCATAAAAGCTAATGTTAAAGCCTCAGTCTGATTTCTTCACCTGGTTGGCTGTATGTAGAACAGTGGGATTAATAATACATAATCGTGTTTTTAAAGAAACAGCACTAGTGTGAGGGGGCACAATTCACACTGTTTAAAAAAAAACCTGAAATGCATAGAAAACTGAATTTTGGCACAGTTTACCTGCATGGATTAAAGCTAAATAAAAACTCACAACTGAAAAATGGTGTCCAAATGTGCGATTTGGGGAACAGTGTGAATTGTGCCCCCTCACACTAGTGCTGTTTCTTTAAAAACACGATTATGTAAAATTATGATGATGTTTTGTATTATTGATCCCACTGTTCTACATACAGCGGTAGCATGGCACTGGTCCGACCGCTCATTAGTCCGCCCCCAAACCCTAACCATAACTGCACGTTTTTGGGGTTTGACATGAAATTTAGTTCCGAAATTGTGGGGTTTTGACCTGAAATTTACCAGATTTATTTTTCTGGCAAGCATATGCGGGGGTTTCGGTTTCTGGGGGGTTACCCCCACTCACAGAGGAGAAAAAACATCTGCACACTAGTTTCTAGAGCCCCAAGACTTACTTTATTAGGAGGCAACAATTGCAACGTTTCGACCTACTAGGTCTACATCAGGCAAATTCCAAAATGAAGACTGTGTAGGTTGAAACGTTGCAATTGTTGCCTCTTAATAAAGTAAGTCTAGGAGCTCTAGAAACTAGTGTGCGGATGATTTTTCTCCTCTTTGATGTTTGCCTTGATGCCTGACATCCAGCACCTGGCCTAAATATATAGCTAGGCTTTGAGATGTGCACACAATCTTCTCTGTGAGAGGATCACTCACAAACACCCATAGTGACCCAGTGTCCCCATGTTCAGTGGATGTTCATTGGAGCCAGCATGGAGCATGCAGGTTGTAGTCTTGTGTAGCCAGACAACTATTCCACAGCCTCTGAATGCTATAGTCTGGAACTACTGTACACATCCCGAAGTACGAGGCAGGAAACTATAACACGTTTGTCATTTCTGTTAATTTAAAATAAATCGTTAGATTTTATTTTTGAGTGGTGTAAACCACTCCTACAACTGGCTTTGTTAGTTTACGTGTCTGTTCGTACCAAAAAATGAGCATGGTTTCTATGGTCACCCAGTTCACACGGGTGTGATTCCATTACGTCAGACATTACGTCAGACCACAGTTGATCAGTCTATATAAGACCTTACACCACTCAGTTCTCAGTTTTTTTAATTTCCATCTTCTAAGCAGCAAGCAATTGCTTCAATTATTTTAGATTTTATGTTAGGATACATACATGTGCATTTTGCGACTGTAAAGACGAAACGGCAGTGGGGAGGAGGCTTCACATCCGCTTTATCGCTTGATCATCAAATGAGCTTCCGTTGCTCCACACTGTATGACCGGAAACATTTGAAAATTGTGGGAGGCAACCGACTATGAGACTATGCTGAGTGTGACTCCTCTGTATAGGGCTGTCACGATTATGACATTTTACGTGACGATTAATTATCACCCACATAATCATGATTTGTATTTGCGTTTCTGTCGTTGAACACTGGAGCACTATGATTAAAACATATTTTCTACTCTCATCTGCTCTTCTGTGGAGGGTCTCACCAACCAACCATTGGGAACACAAGACACATCTGCTGAAAGGTCTCTCCAACAGACTGCAAATGGCTTCAATGACTATTAAACTGACAGCCAAGCATTATCGTAACATATATGTAGATTAGAACGCTGCAAAATAAGAATATGTCTGCACACTGTTTTGAAAGCTCCCCAAAAACTTTATTTGCCAAGGCGGGGTGAAAAACACAACGTTTCGGCCTCTGTGGCCTTCGTCAGGTATATTGGATAGCATGTAATAGGTCTTGTCTTTTTTAAGTGTGTTTTAATACGTTATTACATAAGAAATGACGTAGGCTACTCTCTGTATAGCTCAGGGAGCTTTGTCTACACTTAGATTGTGTTTTGATATGTTTGTACATGTGTGTATGATCTCTTCCCCTGGTAGCCACACAGGGGTAGCCTAATAATGGCTTAATTCTCTGTCTTGAGTGTCATAGCCAAGTTCAAGCCCAAATAGGGACTGTCCACAGGTGTGAGTGCTTTTCATTGATTTGTGTCTGCCCACTTATACCTGTACTATATGCGCTATATGCTATATCCAATATACCTGACAAAGGCCACAGAGGCCGAAATTTTCTGTTTTTCACCCCGCCTTGGTAAATAAAGTTTTTGGGGAGCTTTCAAAATGGTGTGCAGACTTATTCTTCTCTGACCACTTTAGACTACGCTGACATGACATGTAATAATGATACAGCACTTGTCCGTACAGTCAAATTGTTGATATCATGATGTGAGCTGCATTATTAGGATACATTCACAAGAAAGGACTCTATGGGAGATGATTTTATTTCAGACCAAGGACTTGGATTTTAAAGGTCCTCAGAGACATCAAGGCAGACGAGGACTCAAGAGGGTTCCGTCTGATTCTATATGGTAATGCCGCTCCAATGAGCTTCGCTAGTAATGTGCTACACTCGCCGTGGGGATTGTGCATGATCATTTAGCTTGCAGGACACGGGCAGCTACAAAGGACAAATTATACAGATACAATTAAACATTATGCATCACCAGTGCCCATAGATTCTAACATGACCTTATCAGCTTGTTAGCAGCAGGGCCGTCATTTGGGGTCCCATGGGATGGCAATTGCCACACACCCATAGCATTCACATTTTAAAGACCCTGTGCAATGGATTTTTGGGGCATTTTATTTTGAAGTTTCACTCTGAAAAGGAAAGCTGTGCTTCTGAACCAATCAGAACGTTGCATCCCTAGTATGGGACGTAGCTCCGCTACATGAGCGTGCATGACGCGTGCATTGAGTTAGTTTGTTTACATGTCACAGAGAGATGCGGGCAGCAATGCTTGTTGCTTTTTTCTAATCTATAGTGTTTTCAGATACATATTTTAGCGATTACTTTTACAACGAGTAATACACTGTCTGGATGTCATTTTGAATGAGATTAAAAAGGAAGTGGTTCTGTAATCAAAACCAGCTGTGTTTGGACTAGGACACAGCAATGGGAATAAACCAGGTGAATGAAATCAAGATTCATTTTTATTCATACAGGACTCGACACATCACAGGACTCAACACGTTTTCGTTCAAAGAAAGTAATTTAAAGGTAGGGTAAGTGATATTTTTTGGTTAAAACAAAATGTTTTTGTTATGGTAAAATCAGTACATTCCGATTGTAATCATTGCTAATCATTTCAAACACAGATGCTTTAAAATACTACTAATTTAAAAGTAGGCGTCATGGCTTGCCAGATCACAGGCACAGATCCTTGTTGCCACTCGACAAGGAACGCTACTTTAGAAAATAAAGTCAGATTGGAATGTTTTCCTTGACTGCTGGACATGATCCAACACAACACAATGGCCTGATATATTCGCCTGGACACTTTTCTATAGATATGATCACTGAAACATATCATAATATACATTTTAAAAAGCCGTTCATTCATCAATGATGTTTATAGAACACGTTTTAGTGAATTCCAAGTAGGCTACCAACACCATTCGTTTGGAAGTGGGGTATAGTATTATGCTAACCTGACTCCGCCAGATTGCATGAGTTTATACACAAGCCAAACGAACCCATAGCGGTTTCAAGAGTACAGAAAATACAGTTTAAAGCATGGCCTGGCAATGAATACGAGCTAAAGCAGTGTGTAAATCCTGCATGATATTAAACCGCACTTTGCTAAACGATAATGGCTCCGTGCCAAGTTTCAACTGTCTCTAAACTACTTAGAATTCACTATAATGTGTTCTATAAACATTATTGATGACTTAATGGCTATGTTGGTTTTTGATATTACATTAAGTTTAATTGATCATATCTATAGAGTGTCTCTACCAGGCGATTAAACACTGCGCCACGGTAACACAATGTTTTATAACATGGAGGGAGATCATGGAGAGGAAAACAGATCTCCGATTTCGGTGGTGCTTGCTTGTGAAACTTGACGCATGCAATAAAGTATAAAGAGATAAGGATAATCTGACTCTTGACTATAAACCACTTGAACCCCAAGTCCCCAGCATAAACCAAAAATCTACAAACTCACAACGCGTCGCAATGCGTTGATGGTAGCCCTGGCCTGAAGTGTTTTACGCACATTCTCCATATAAGAATGTGCGTGTTTTTCAGATTTTTAGCAGCGTTTTTCCATCGGTTTTCCGAAAAACGCATCCAGTGTGCAACCACCTAGTCCTTACGGTTTACGCCTACACAAATGTTCAGATTACAAATATAAAGGGCTCACCCCAGGTCCATGGATGTTAATTCTGCCAGGGCGGGTATAAGTACGGTATCTTCCGTATTGTTCAATAAAAAGCTGTAATCCGTTTTTGGCCATGTGCTTTCAAGTGCGCCCCTATCGGTTGGTGCATGCGGATACATTATAACTGATAAAATGGCCACCGATCGGATTAAACTGCTTTTTATTGAACAATGTGGAAGATACGGGTACTTCTACCCACCCGAGGAGGATTGTTCGCCACACTTTATATTTGAAATCTGAACATGTATGTAGACTGTGGCGTCTCAGTCCGGGACCACGCGCCATGGGTAGACCAACCCGGAGAGAGAGAGGGAAAAGGAGGCGGAGTGAAGCGCTGTCGACTCAGCCTGGTCCTGGAAGGACGCTACAATCTCTACATTCCTAATTACCTCTCCATGGACCAAATCAATGCCCGGGCAGTATAAAAGCCTCCTCATTTCCCTCAGAGACTCTTACGCGTGGTACGGTGTTACCTCACAGGAACACCGTACCACTGCATGGTAAATGACCGTTGGGCTCTGAGGCTATATGGCGCTTTCCCCCTAAACCCCCACCAGTGACTAATGAGTGATATGTGAATGACTCCTTACCTGTCCACCTGAGGAGAGACGGCCCCGGTAGCACCCCCCCCCCCCCCCCCCCCCGTTTTGTGAACAGAAGAAACCTAAGTTTAAACCTAAAGTATCTAAGAAGAAAATACTAAACTAAACTTACCTCCTCGGATCCGCTGGCTCTTCCGCTGGTCCTCTCAGCAGTTTAATGTCATGCTCAGGACACACACACACACACACACACACACACACACACACACACACACACACACACACACACACACACACACACACACACACGTTAGACAGCGCCCTCTGGTGGCGGGTGGTGTCACACCGTGACACACAGACAGACAGACAGACATGTTCTGCCTGGCTTCCATAGTTACAAGAATGGGCTGTATTGAAAATGCTGTTCTGCGTTTAAATAATCACAGGGTCCAATTACAAGTGTAAATGCTATTTAGACATCATACCTCCAAGTTATTCATTAAGCCACAGGCTGTTGGCTTCACATATCCACCTCCAGCGACAGCCTCTAACAGCAAAGGAGTAACACTCTGTGATAGGGTGGTTCGTTGCTTGAATTATTCATCATTGCCTATTGGTTGGCTTTATGTCAACGGTAAGTGAACTGAAATGTGCCTCCAACTAACCTCGGGTGCTCTCTGCAGTAATTTAAATCACCTCACACTAAAAAAAAAGAATGTGATGAACTCACACCACCTCTGGCTTATATAAACAGAGATGACCTGTAGAACATTGTATATTACACTGCAGATTTCCTGCTCAACATTGTACAGGGCTGATATATAGCCCCGAGTCAAACCGTTATAAAATTTGAAGTTAAACAGTAGAGTTTATTGGCTTGAGTAAACAGAGGGTTTTTGGAGACAGAATTTTGCTGCAGCTTTGAATCTTGGTCTTGGAAGAAGAAAATAAGAAGATTTCTACATTTTTAACACACTTAGGCTCGGAATACAGACATGCATGCATACTATACATACAGTATAGGCCGGGCTTATAGAAATTCAACATGGGCAGATGGTGGTGGATGGAGTAGTAGTGTGGGCTGCCATGTAGCAGTTAGGTATCTGGATAGACAGGGCCGGATTAACACCTCTGAGGGCCCCTGGGCACTGAAGCTCAAAGGGCCCCCCCTTCACATGCACACGTAAATCTTTTGGCTGTTTTGGGCCGTTTTGGGGTGGTTTTATATTTATATAATATTGGCCTATTCCCGGTCGCCTACCCGGGGTGCATACTTAGTTTAGACTAGTCATTGGTTAGACATGGGTTAAGGTTAGGTTAGGGAGGTTAGGTTTAGGGTGAGGGTTTGAGATTGTGTTGTAGTTGTAGGACTAATGACTGGTCTAACCAATGACTAGTCTAAACCAAGTACTGTCTAAACTAAGTACTGCACCCGCTTACCCCGCCCCAGAGTGACAGCCAGGCAGTAACAAACACATCATTTGTTTTGACCCAGACTGTAAGCAAATAAGGTAAGAGAATTCGCCAGTGTATTTCACTGTTTTTACCTTTTTTTGTCAAGCCCCCTGACAGGCTATGCATGCAGAATGAAAACAAAGCAATGCTGGATGGTGGACGTACGTCTTTTATTCCACCAGAATCACCTCTCCACCTGACCTCACACAGCCCAGTGGGCCCACCCACCTTGAACAACAGCCAATCTAGCGCATTGTTGCTGCTTTACACACAATTGCACTTTTAAGCTGCCTTCTCACCAACAATAAAACACTAATCTGTTTAGACACATTTATTTCCGTTGGATTGGAAGGGCATTTTTCCGTGGAGCCCCTGGCTCTGGTGCCCAAGGGCCCCTGGGCACGTGCCCCAAGTGCCCATATGGTAGATCCAGCCCTGTGGACTTTGATTGAAAATGTTTCAACTTTGTTCAAGGTTCTACTTTATTGTTACATCTTAGGTACATAAGAGTAAGACTTATTTTTGTTTGGCTTCCTTCAGACAATGCAGCAGCAAATAAATAATATAACATCTAACAGCAAACACAGCAAAAACAAAGGGATAGAATATAGAGTGCAAAAGAGCAAACAAAGAGTAAAAAATAAGAAAATAGTATCATGTACATAATGCATGTTTTCCCTGTAGTAGCAAAGTTAGATGAACATCATGTGAACAACTTCACTGTAGGCTATGTTCCATACAACACATTTAGTTTAGAAAGGTGCAATTCGAGATTAATAGTGTGAGAAGAACCCTTTACTTTTATAGATTAAAAACATGCATACTGTGCTTATACATAATCTATTTTAGCCTAGGGACAATGCGAGTGAAATACTCACTGTAGCGGCCCTCGATTATGAAAGAATACGAAAGTGGATCGTCTCAACGGGTGTCGTTTATCTTTCTTCATGCATAGATGAAGGTCAATGGAACACTGTGAAAACTATAAAAATAGAAAATACTATTACAATCATATCAATTATTTCATAGTTTTCAACAACAATAAAATCTGTGCATTAAATTCATCACTTGAATATTAGCATCAACAATAAAATGGATAGTTTAAGGTCAATTATAATGCGGTGAAACAATAACTCAATTTAAATTGTGCAAAATGCACAATAACCACATATACAAGCCAAAACTGAACACCGAAACAAAATACAATGTTTAAACCATAAATCATAAAGAACTCAAATGAAAAACAAACACATATTCCTGTACCTCACTCCGCTTATTGAGGGTGCTATGGGCAGGAAAGGCCACCTTGAGCTTCATACAACTTCATACAAAGAGTCACAGCCCATTCTGTGTTGTGTGGACCCATGCTTAGCAGATGTTTTACTGACTCAGGGTCTCTTGTGTTTGTTACGAAGAACTGCTGATGAAGATTTTCTCACACTCTATGTTCTCACATAAAACACGTTCAGTCCCTACTTTCCTCCCCTGCAACTCAACTTCCTGTCAGCCCCCCACTGTAACCGGAGGCTCCACAGACAATGAAATTGAAACCGTATCGTCCACATCACGTCTGAGTGGTTTACTGGATAATCTTGTTTGATCTCCAGGATGTAGCCATACTTCTGTAATTTGTTAATGGATCATATGAAAAGGCATTAGCTGCGAGACAAAGCACTGCACCTTAACCACTGAAAAGATACATAGGTTTGTTTTACTCTGAATGGTCTATTAAGTGGTCCCCACCTTTCCCAGCCTCACCAAATCTCTTAGGTGAAAATAATGGATGTGTGGGTATGAAATATGGCTGCAGAACTATTACTCAGATTTTCTACTTGTGATTGAGTGAGACCAAGAGTGTCATCCCAGATATAGACATACTATCTTGTATCTAGCAGAGCATGTACAGTGGACACTTTGAGCTCGGTGGTTCAGATATATCAGAGATATGAGTCCCATATGTGGCCTTTGTAGTTGTAAACTTTTATGCTGTGTATGTGCTCTTTCAAATACATTCTTAAAGTTATAGCATCTACTTCACTGAGCAGTAACAAGGCCCATAGAAATACGACATAGAACAGACAGTTAATTGAATGTCAATGTCATGCAATCAAACGTGCACTACATCCAGATAAGACCTGTAGAGTAGACAGCTGCTGATGTTCTGGTTTTGATTATGTGTTGACGACAACATTTCCTTGTCATCATGTGCACCTGGGGGAAAGGGGGTAAAAACCCTGACAGACAGAAAGCATCAATAAGCTCATCAGATGAGCACTCAAGGGCTTTAGACGCAGGGAGCCACTGTACGCTTATCGCTATAGGCCTTCAGATTGCCTGCGCCTCCCCAGAGTCCCCATAGTACCTGAATGCTTGCCTTGAAATTGTATTACTAGGTGCAGCAGTCGCTTATCACGTGGAATGCCCTTCATTCGCCATAATTACTCCGCAATTATTTATAATTTGAACTGCACTGCAACATTTGAAATGGAACGAGGTAGGTACCGTAAAACACACAACACAAATAAAACGTGCATGATAACACACGCTGGAGCTGTTCTTTGTGACAACTCTCGCTTCTCTGTGCTACTCGAGCACACAACCATGGACCTTGAACTTGCCATTATAACGGACACTCTACAGTGAGTAGTTTGTCCCTCACTCAGACATTGCTTTATCAGATTATGTAACTTGGACATGGAGAACTTCAGGGCCGTGCAGAGAGCACTGAGGGGGCAGGGGCCCAAACCCAAGAAAGGGGGACAAGTGTGAGTGTACGTAGCGCACGCCGATTTGTGTGGGTGGTCTTTTTGTGGGGTCTGTCCCTCATGCCATTTCACACCAGAAATGTAGTGGGCCTACATTGGATGTCTTATGCTAATGGAGCAAGATGTTCCACAATAACTTACGCAATACGTTATCGTTACAATGTAGACATTAAAATATATAATATTGATAAGGGCCACGGATGATCCTTTTTTTTACAGCCTGCTATTTTTTGGGTGGGAGAAAGGGGCACTTTGAGACAAAAGGGCAGGGGCTCAAGCCCCCTCCCCCCTCTGCGCGTGCCTGGAGAACTTGAATTCTCTGACCATATACAGTATGAATGCATGCAAAGCCCATGCAAAGGAACAGCATGCAAGTAGCATTGTGGTCCCAGAGCCTTGAAGTAGCCTAATGAAGTAGGCTAATACATTTTGATCCATATATGAAGCTAATTAGGTTGCGGTAATTTTAGTTGCCTTCAGGAGCATGTTCAAAGCTGTTTCTCATGCTTTCCACATCTGCTCATATCTCCTGCTATGGCTCAAACTGGAGGTCATCTCATTAATGTAGTCCATCAGCTCTCCCAAGAGAGTCTCTGAAACAATGAATCTGTCTGGGAGCGATTACACACAGCACTGGAGTGACTTCCATGCTACATATGAGGTCTCCACTGTATTCTTCATATTGGTAGAAAAGGATTTGGGAGTGTGGCGTCATTCAAACAGTTACATGTTTCTCTGACAGAGTCTCTGTCGGATAGTGTCTCATAGGGCAGATTCACACATTATTCCGATCTGTTCCCGATTGCACGGTCCCCGCTGGCCATGATTCACATTGGCCTTGATTCTACCGCACCCGAGTACACTTCACTTCATTCAACTTATGTGCCTCAGAGGGGCGCTGTGAACCAAAGGGCTTTGGGAGACAGAGAATGCCACGTGACAGAAGAAGAGTCACTTGTCAGAGTTTAGAGCAAATGAATACAGTTTGACTGTGTGTTTCTGACATTGTCTTGAGTTATAATATAATAACTGCATGTTTATTGTGAGGGTACCTACCCTAGGGGACACAGGGAGAACATGCAAACGATAAATCCACATCAGCACCGTGTCACAACACGGCAATCAGCTCAAATTAAATTTGTGCAACGCAGGAAGCCACGGGTGATTTTTAACCACGGATTAGTTGTAAACGCCGGGATGTCTGACTTATATATAGGCAGTCCCCCAAACGCACACACATGCATGCCACATTCAGCAGTAAATCGAGGTCAGGAAGGCATCTTTGCATAGAAAGCATAATTTTGTTTCCTTCCTGTTGTGTGCATTATATGGTCTTCTTATACTAAATGAATCCTACATCCTTCCTGAGACGCGTTGGGCCTCTCATGTGTTTCTACTCTTTCCATCCTCTTGACTCTCTCGTCTTCTTTCTCCTCACCCTCTTCATATGTTTGTTTTCTCCTTCTATTCACTAACCCCCCCAGGTTTAGGCAACTCATACTTGTGTGGGTAAGAAGTAAGAACACAGGAACAATTATGATTGTGTTCATTCACTCTCAATGCTTCTCTGTTCTAAGTTCAGAACCGAGAAGCGTTGGACCACTCATGTTTCCATGTTTCTATTCGTTCTCATCCTTTTCATCTCCTCTCTAAGCCCATCTATTACCCCTCTCTTACTCTAAACATTGTCCTGTAGTTGGCCAAAATAAAACCCTGTCACCACTCGCTTGACATGCCTGGCAAAGAGATGTGGTGAGGACAGAAAAAAAAGTGATCCAAGTACAGACACAACTCAGGCTTTAAGTGTTAGTTAAGTTGTCTGCTGTAGCCCATACAGTGGAACTGATTGAAGAACCTGTTCAGGTCATTGGCCCAAAGCCGGCACAACCAAGCTCGCAACACAACCCACTGGAAACCCCCATCTCCCATGAGCCTCTTTGTTGTGAGATAGATGATTATCTCTACCCCTCTTTGGCTGTCAGTGTGTTCCAGGAGATCAAAGGTAAACCAAAGTCTTAGCTCAGGGACAGGTGTGTTGGTATAGGGCTGATCAGATGAGATATAAAAATCACACCTGTGTGAAGTGAGGGGCGCTCTTATCATCTTACAACATGATGATGTAAAACAAACATTGAGACAAAACAAACATTAAACCTGTATATAGGAGGGGCTAGCACCCCTAAAAAATAGAAGAACCCACACGCCGTCTTCACTTTCTCAATACTAGAGAAACCATTTGGCAACGTTCCGCTCATGGACCACCTTCCTCAAGCACCTGCTGACAAGTAGTAGCACCACAATACAGCAACCAATCACACACACTGCTCATTGATTGGGATCAGGTGCAATGGGTGGTGATCCCATCTGAAGTTACTCTGTACAATACACAATGACAGTTGATCATCACAATATAAGCAAAATAATAATAATAATAATAATCCTCAAAACACCTCAATAATGGAGAAAAAAAGTAATCAAATGAAGCCAGAGAATTCGTTATGTCAACTTGTCACTACTAGCTACCCCTCAGCTCAGGCAGAGGATTAACGACTCTGAGGTCTTGCACGCCCGCAGACCTTGGACACAAGGTCATAATACATGGCCATGCATGCATAGAAAAGCACATGGAAACAAACGCTTGGTACATTGTACAGTGTGCTAAAGATTATATCAAATCCAATCTATATTCCCTTTGAATGATCTCAGCTGTACGCGGCGTGCATACATGTATACACGTGTGTGTGAGTAAAGCCCTAACCACACCAAAGGGTCACCATGCAACTCCTTGGGTCCAAACGGTTGCAAGGAGTTAACGCTAAAACCGCCTTGAACCTTTGGTGTGGTTTGGGCCATTGAATTCCATGCGTTGAATCACTAGGGTCAACGTGGGTCAACGTGCAACAAGACATATCACACCGCAGGGACAACGCTAAAACCGTCTTGACCCTTTGGTGTGGTTAGGGCTTTAGTGATGTGCGGGTTGACGTGCGACCCGCTAGGTCGCGTCGAGAAACTTTTTTGGCAGGGCGGGTTGGGGTGGGTGAAATTATTCATGAATGCGGGCAGCCGCGGGTCGTTTTGCTCCCCAAGATTAGCCTCACTAGTGTGTGTCACAGCTGCAGGCTTGTTACAAGCTCTTTGAAGTGACACTGAAGGGCCATAAAAGCCTGGTCTTTGCTCACAGGAGTCAGTTTCTCTGCACTGAATCATCAAGAAAACAGCAGCACTGCTGATGTCTATATGGCCATTATAACCGTCAAGAGTGGTCACCAGGGCAACAAAGTAGTCACAGATGTCAGGAGTTGCCTCCATTTCATGTTTCACCCAATTTATGTGTGATTCATTTCTTTTCACTCTCTCAGCCCTGCTGTTTAATCAGAGACAGGTATGTACATGGATCCACTCGGGGTGGGATTGGCTGAGGTGAGAGGGTGGGTTTATAATTTTCTGGGGTTTGTCATAACAGGATAATTGTTCCCTCTCTTTGCTCATTAACCTCTAAGTGGAGAGGCTTGTTTCCTCCTACACAATGCAACACCTGACTCATGACTGCAACCCTCTTGGTTTCTGTCTGAAGTAGTGTTGATTTCTTCGACTAAAACTAAGAGAAAAAATGTTCGTCAACTACCTATTTTCACTGACGAAAACGGAATGGAAACTAAATAAAAAAGAAGCTATGATGACTAAAACTAAGACTAAATATACTGACCATTTCGTCAACAAATAAAAACTAAACTAAAATGTTAGGAAGGGACTAGTAGACAAGAGGTCCAGTATAAGTCAAGCGCGACACGCTTTTCAATGTAAAGTGTAAAAAATGGAATCAAGGCACGCCAAAATTCATGTTAGTTGACTAAATCTGCTGCACACACACACACACACACACACACACACACACACACACACACACACACACACACACACACACACACACACACACACACACACACACACACACACACACACACACACACACACACACACACACACACAAATCCTTTATGTATGTCCACACAAAGGATATGCATACAAGGACACAAATATTATAGGTGCATTAGACGTGTGTGTGTGTGTGTGTGTGTGTGTGTGTGTGTGTGTGTGTGTGTGTGTGTGTGTGTGTGTGTGTGTGTGTGTGTGTGTAGCAGAGTGTGCTGTTTTTTCCTTTTTTTGCCGATGGGTTCCCAGATTGCTCTAACACAGACTTTTTAACGTCCAAATAAAAACCTAACCGTTATCGCCTCACTCTATGAGAGCAGAGCTTGTAAGTCAGCACATCTGAAGAGCAAAGCAGATCTCATACAATAATAAAACTCATGCTCTCCCTTCCACAATACTGAGGGGAGAATAATCACAAAGAACGCATCGCTCTCAATGATAACTCCATGAATTGTGCATCAACTGTGCCCAATATCTGCCCTGTCTTACCATTATGACCTGAGGCTGATTCTAAAAAATATATATGATATGTATTTGAGAGGTTCCATCCTGGAGGAAAATCTTTCCGGTGATAAAATGGCCACCAACGTAATCAAAAAAGTCAACCAAAGAACAAGATTCCTATACAGGATCTCCTCACTGGTCAACAAAAACACCTTGAAGACCCTAACAGGAGCCCTCGTACAAGGTTTCTTCGACTATGCATGCACCTCTTGGTACCACAGAACCTCAAAGGCCCTTAAAACAAGGCTCCAGACTTCCCAAAATAAACTGGTCAGGCTACTACTTGGCCTCACTCCCCGAACCCACCTCACCCCTGCCCACTTTGACAGATTGGAATGGCTGAGGGTTGATGACAGAGTATACAGCATCTTGCAATGGGTCTGGTCCACAAGATTCGATACACCACCAAGATACCCATGTACCTGTCTAAATACTTCCTTAATGTCAACGAAGTACCAGAGGGAGCTCAGCAAACCATGTGCAACCCAGATTTGGCACAAACAATGGACTAAATTAATTTCGCACCTATGCCACAAAAATGTGGAACGCCCTACCAACGGTCATTAAGACATGCAAATCTCTTGACTCCTTCAAAACCGCCCTCAAAGGGCACCTACGGACGGCTGCAATTCAAAACTGGCCCCCGTAAAATCTGAATCCCCACCCACCCTTTTCCCCTCACTGTATATGTTTTCTTTTCCCTTTTTACCTCCTTTATGATGATGATTTCCTGTTTTTTGGCTATATAGAAGTGTATATTTGTATGTCTCTAAATGTTATGATGAATTGAACAAGGTGGACCCTCTTGTAAACAAGTGTAGTGCTTTATTGGGTCGTCACAGTTAACAGTTTTTTGTATTGAGTTGTGCTTGAAATGTACTGTAATTCTGCAAACTGTGTTAATAAACATATACTTCAATCAATCAATCATAGCAAACATAGCAGATCTACAAGCTCATAGCGTGTCATGGTATACTGTATCTGCTATTTTTGAATAGCCAAAGTATAAATTAATGCTTAAAGTGGTTCAAATAAAGCTAATAGCTATATAGATAATGGGTATGCAGCTTTCCCGGTTTCAATGGGTTAAGGTCTGGTTCACAAAAGACATTGCTGGCACAAATATGCCCATAACGTTTTGTGATTGAGGCTCAACACTGTGGGACAGTGGGACAGGGTCTCAATTTGTGGGACGCCTGATAAGTCTTGGAAATTAGGGACTGTCCCACGTAAAGAGGGACATCTGGTCACCCTAGATTGAGTCAGCCATTGTAGTAATAACATGACTCCAACTGTGTGTGGCTATTAGCACTTATGTTTGCGAAGTGGATGTTGTTGATTTAGCAGTGATGCTAATTTGCATAGAAAGGGGCCAATGTGGTGCCAAATGTATGTAGAATTACCTAATTTAAATCCACACAAAGAGCACCAGAGCACAGAGATGCCATTTGCTGGGCGGCACATAATATTGTACGAATGCATTTCACCCTTTCTGGGGGGAAATTAAATGCTTGTTTTCTGTCTTATTTGCTCGTGTAATGGCCACAAAAGCCTCGCAATCCCTTCAGGAATTCACCCCTAAGTGTTTATTGTGCCACATGCCGAGTCAACAGAGATGCTATTCATGGTTTGTTGAAACTGAACCATAGTTGCTGAATAAACATCAATTTCGACATGCTAAATAGTTAAGAGAAAATATGTTTTAGATTAAATTTAGACAGATATCTGAAATGTGAATAAAGAATGCACTATACCCAACAGCCCCTAGCTCCTTTCACTCACACTCCAAACACCGTCTGCAAAGATCCAAATGTGATGTGGATGGATTCGTCATGGTAAGCAAGCAAAACTTTTTAACTCAAATATTTGCCTCTGGTGGTCACTGAAACAAAATATAAATTTGGGGGTCCAAAATGTTATAGCAACATTTGTTTTACAATTTTTTCTAAGCCATGATTTTCAACCAGTGTAAGCCATTATTTTCAACCAGCATGGGCACTACACTCCCTCTGCCAACCTGGGGAGAGCAACGGACTGACCTCATGCTAGGGGACACGGGGGAGAGCATGCAGAGAAACACGAGAACACGCCCCCAGCACCCACAGCATCCCCAGCGGGAATCAAACCCAAGACCTTCTAGCTGTGAGGCGACAGCGCTATACCGCCTGCGAAAACAGGTCTACATGGTGTGACAGACTGAAGTGGGAGACGGAGACAGTGGAGAAGTTTCACGATTGAGGTGCGCAGACTCTTTTATTTATGAGGGGAAATACACCTGGCCTATCACTCTGACGTGTGTTGCGACAACTAGCGTGGCTGGTCACCATGGCAACGCGCTCACTATAACAGGGTTTTCCTACTGAGATCCCACAATAGGTTAAGAAACAGCAGGAACAGAAATCCGTTTTCAGGAGGTTTCTCTCCAGATGGTCCAAACCGGTTGCCAATGCATTGTGGGCTGATGTACTATGTTGAGAAGATCTCCTAATGACATGTGTTCCCCCTGACCCCCTCATTGGTCAATTGACCGTCACCAAGCTGTCTCCACACATCACTGGCTGTCCATCATGTCAAACACACCAACACACTGCCGCCTCCCATTAGAACTTTTAAGTAAATCACTGTCAGATTTGATATTTGATGGATGATGCCTGTTGCTTCAGGACTATCCTACTGTGCTTTTCTAGTCTCTTGTATGCTTATAATAAGTTTGCGTGCATAAGTATATATCGTCTCTGTCGGGGGAAACCTCATATGTGCAAGCAGATTCAAATAAAAAAATATCAAAAACAAGCTCAAAATGTGTCGATTCGCGTCGCATTTCAAGCTTGTAGATCTACCTTGGACGCTTTTGTGTGACGCTGTAGTAATAGTATGATCAAGTAGGGTGATTTACAAAAGAAACAGTTAAAATATGGAGATAAGAGGTTTCTGCCCGACATCACCGACATGCTGCCCACGTACAGTATGTGTAAACCTCTTCAGGGTCTCTGCCTGAACTAGCTGGAGCGCGGTGCATCATTTGTTACAGTCATACATTAACTTGGTCCTTTAACAACAAATGTCAGATCTGTTGCCAAAGAGTTTTAGTTTCATCCAAGCTTCAACTTTTAGAGATTAACAAACTTGACACAGGCAGTGTAGAGCCCTTAAGCATTCACAAAACATTCAGTGGAGCATGTGGGCGCTCAAATTAAATAGTTTTTATTCTTCCACACCACGGGCGCATTTTAAGATTGCTTAATGGTTTACCGTGTTTGAGCACTTCCGGAGTTATTTGGTGGAGGTTGGGAATAAAAACAACAACAACAACAAAAAACATTCCTTACTTTGAAACCTGATGCAATGAAATAACCCTCAAGTGTTTTGTAACTCAATACAACAAATTAACAATTGAACAAAAAGATCAACTTTGGTAGACTGTTTCTCTTCCAGTATAATTATGTTTCTCTCTTTGGCACTTCTGACTTCTCTCTTCCTGGAGCAGAGGACACAGACGATGTGTCTCCTGTTCTGTGCTGAGTGACATGTATATCTCTTTGATATTCCTTAAATGTCACAGCTAGGGATCCCGATGTCCCGATCACGTTTTTTTGCTCCCGATCCGATTACGATCATTCTGACAATACCGTTTTTTCCCAATCCGATATTTTCTTTTTTATAGAACACTTATGCCATATCACAATAGTACAATATCCAAAATCACAGACAATATCCAGTCTAATATGATATGGATATAATATTGATAATTGATAAATTGATAATATTGACTAGGGATGCTCCCAATCCGATTCCTATCATTTGAAAATGACGTGATCGGCCCCGATTTCCGATCACGTGATCTGATAGGGACAACCCTAGTCACAGCCATCGTTGTGTATCTGAATGGCTATTAGCGTTCAGGGAACTACACAATTAAAACATTAATCTACTAATATAACTGTTAAATCGTTCTGACACAAGTCCAAATCAAACCGCTGTCTGGACCCACAGAGGCAGAACATACTGTCTGGTTGGTTTTCACCACCAAGTGTCACTCACTCACACACACTCACACACACACACACACACACACACACACACACACACACACACACACACACACACACACACACACACACACACACACACACACACACACACACACACACACACACACACACACACACACACACACACACACACACACACACACACACACACACACCTCTGACCATTTAGGTCTTGGTTGATTCTCCAGCAATATGGCCATTTTTGCGGATATTTTGAAATGCACTTTAGTTTACACTGTATAGTGAATTATAGAGGGTAACAGCTCGCAGTAATGAAGTCCATTTTTCAAAGAGAATTTTAACAGTTGACCTTCCATTACAGACAGTATCAGGATAATGGTTGTGGTCGCTACCATATTGACCCTGGGAAAGAACTGGTTTTATCTGAAGGTTATCTCACGCAATACTGACTAGATTTAAACAGGTCTACAATACATAAAAGTACCTCCCAACACTCTGCCATATGTTAAGGAGAGAGAGAGAGAGAGAGAGAGAAATATATGCGGGTGAAATAAAAAAAATATCTCCCTCATCTCCCAAGCAGCAATAATACAATATCAGTCCCTTGTAAATTCCTTCAATGGCTATAATATAGTTCATGTTTTATGAGAGGCGGGGGGCAGAATTAAATATGCCTTCATAAACAAAATTGTTTGCAGGATTCTGAAATTAGCTCTAGCGATCCGTGTCTCGCCTTTCCACATAATCTATGAATGATTATCCACCTGTCTTCACCTCGTAGATCATTTACCTGGTAATTTTACCATCAATTAACCACTCAATACTCCAGCAAAGCTACGTGCTGTGCTCACTAGCCTATGAAATGAGGCACCAGTGTGTGGATTCCTCAGCATTAGATACATAACTGCTGCAAGTAATGATGTGCATGCATTGTGTTCTTAAATACTTCTTTGTCCAGCTGAAATCAAAACCTCGCATTACACTTGTGTTTCATCCATTTTGAGGAGTCGTAATAGAGGTTTCCTACGTTTTTAATATTGTACGTAGAAGAGACCAGAAGCACACACATAAAAATGATTAAAAATCAATGCACTAACATAAGATCATGTATCCCATCTACACACTCATGCATTGGGAAGTACTGTATATCCATTCAATTGACAGAACCCCAGTGGAAATTAAATAAAGACAACATGATTTGAATGTATCAGTTCATTATGATTCCATATTTCTCTGTTTCACAGTGCAACCTCTTTATAAGACTGCGTTTACAAACATTATGTGATGTGTGGTGGATTTTGCATTGAATACTGGGATAGCGTCTTATAGTAAAGCGACTTAATTTTACCCTGATTTTCACACATTGTTTTAATGTTTGCTGTACACAGCTGCACAACACAGGGTTGATTGTGTGAAACTAGACCCACTGAAGTTGTTCCAGGTTGAACCCAGAGATTCTGCCTTGAGTGACCTTTAAAAAACTGCCCACCCATCATAGCTGACAAATAGAGTTGACATTCACTAGCTGTTTGCAACAGCTTGAAATCCCTTTTATTTGATCTCTAGCATGCCGTGTACTGTTACACCCACATATAGTACATGCACATTCTGGTCTTGACAGCATAAAGCTCCTTCATACTATCCAGGAGACTGCAGAGGGAAAGCATGATTAACCCATTCAAAGCGGGCAAGCATCCGTGTCATTTTAGTTAAAAAATCTCACCCTTGTGAAGTGAGTGGTGCAACTCCGTGTGGGGCTCCCCGGTGGGGGGTGGGGAGTTCCAGACCCACAGGAACGCACCCGGCCCGATTCCGGCGAGCCGCCCCGCGTCCGAAACGGTTGAGAAATGACTTGAGTTACCGTGTGGGGGTCCCTCTACTGTACTGTACTGTACTGTCACTGTACTGTACTGGCACACCCAAAATCACCATCCTTATATACAATTGAAAACATGTCCCCAAAAGCACGCACAGGAACAAAAGGCACCAGCTACTACGTCACTGACACGCTGCAACACGCTGCAACACACACTGCAACAACACACTAACACGACACAGTCTCACGCTGCAACACACACTGCAACAACACACTAACACGACACAGTCTTACCCTCCGCGTCGATCCACGGCTATCTCCTCATGTCGCGCCGCACGCCCACAGTCAACAACACCCGCGTAAAAACTGTCATTGCACTGCCACTACAGCCGCCTCCCGTCCACACTCACAAACAACATCAATATCAATAATAAACACAAACACGCCACAAGCACCGACACCCCCGCCTAATTTGTTGCCAGGTCTATGAAAACAAGCCCAGAAAAAATGCCATTCAACACGCTACTTACAACTCGCTTACAATTCGCGGACCTGGCAACACTGCATCCTGTTTTCCCATTGGCTACGGTTGCTACAACACGCATTTGCACTGCATCTTGGGAGCAACACAGCTTAATGTAGGGGTCACCGATTGCTGTGCTACATCCCCCTCATGTCCTCACCACCCCGTTCGGCTACACCACACACACTCACCTACACAATTCTCCACATGCAACACAGGGCCCTTATTGGCTAGCCCCCTCACATGGCGATCCCCACGCAACAAAACACAGCCAGCCACACACACACACACCCACCCACACACACACACACAACGCCCACGTTCGGAAATATCGCACTGAGCGCACTGTGCAAACCTGGCGTGGTACAAGCGGGACAAACCGACGCGCAAATATCGACACGAACAACAACAACAACACTACACGCACACGCGCGCGCTGCAACAACACACAGCTACGTCCAGTGTGTGTGTGTGTGTGTGTGTGCGTGCGTGCGTGCGCGGGGGGGAATTTGGATCGCCTCGCGATGCAGCGAAAATGCCACTACACTACACAGGGCTCGACAGTGCGACTAGGTACTCGCATTTGCGCCTTACAACATCACCGTGCGAGTTGTAACATTCACTTTGTACCACCGGTGCGACTACACAATCCGAACTTTAAAGCTACAACTTGCGCAGTTTACATCCACAAGAATGTGTCACTCTCTCGGTTCTGCACCGCTGCTGGAGAAGTATAGCACTGTCGCAGGCAGCGCCACTAATCCCCCCCCCCCCCCCCCCCCCCCCCACACACCCCAGAGACGGAGGAGAGAGAAGAGAGCGAGAGAGACAGAGAGCACACACGTGAGTCCTGCAAATTATATTGACCCAATATTAATTTGTACAACCTAGCAAAGCATAAGATATCATGCTTTGGAGAATAGGCTGGTCTCTCTTTTTACAAGACATAAGCCATTGCATACAGCTTCTCAACCCTTTTAAATTTCAAGGACCCCCATAACTCTGAGAGTAAAACCAAATGGACCCATAAGAGTCCCATTTGATTCCATTTGTACAGTATCACAGTTAAACGTTATAACAGAGTCCATTTGGTTCCATTTGTACACTCTCAGAGTTACAGACCTGTAGGGTCCACTTGGTTCCATTTGTACACTCTCAGAGTTACAGACCTATAATGGGTCCATTTGGAACCCCCTCAAGGAACCATGAGGGTCCCTGGATCACACCTTTGACAGCCACTGCTTTAAATCTATACATAACTAATATAGAGCATATTTGATCCATTTATTGTTATGGATAAGAACAACAACACTACACGCGCGCGCGCGCACGCGCTGCAACACAAAACAGCTGCATACAACGCGTGTCACTGTGGACTTCTGTATCTGTGGACTTCTGTATCGCAACGCGGGGCAACGCAACTCTGGGATGAGCGGGCCGAAGGCCCGCGAAATTCTAGTATATATATATACAGTTAATATGTGCGTTTGTGTGTGTGTGTGTACAGGTGGTGAAAAACAACCATGCTATTTTCGTGCTCAGACGCACCCAGCCACCCAGCCATCCAGCCAGGCACCCACACACATAGCTCCGCAAGGGAGTGGTTGCACCACTCAAAAGTATAGTTAATACAGCATCACAATCATTTTACCACTTTAACCATAACTTATACTTTGGCTATTCAAAAATAGCAGATATATAAGCTCATATAGCGCAGCACGAAGTAGAGCTGTGGGTGGTGTGGAGGTAGAGGTGTGGAGCTGTATTGAAAGTTCTTCTGATGTAGTGGTTAAAAAAAAGATACTGGAGAAAGAATGTCTCCATGACAACTATTCGCCAGAAGACAGAGAGCACATCAGGACAGACACACACACACACACACACACACACACACACACACACACACACACACACACACACACACACACACACACACACACACACACACACACACACACACACACCTTGGCAGTAAAGGCTGACTCCACACATCACATGACTTTAATTGTGTAAGACAATTTAATTTATTTTAATTTAATTGAAGCCCAGACAGCTCTGTGCTTTTATATGTCAGGAAGGATCCATTCAAGTCGTAGTGAAATGGCTTATTTGAGCATTTTATTTTGAGGTTTCAGTCTGAAATGAAAATCTGTATGTTTCTGAACCAATCATCCCTTCAGGCTATGGGACGTTAAGCTCCGCTACGGCTACACAAAGTCTGTTTGTTTACAAGTGAGAGACAGACGGCCAGCTCAGCATATTTTA
>NC_136806.1:35464869-35634869 GCF_951216825.1 Electrona antarctica
ATAGTTGGATCTCTTTTCACATCAACTAAACTGCAGTCAAGGAACCAGATGTCATCAATCTACTGACCTTCACCCATGTGGGGAAGAAGCCAATTCATACATGACAAAAATATATATATATAATAATACATTTAAAACATTGGGAATAACGATGTCACAGTGGACATAAAGGTGTCATAGTGAACCATTTATTTGGTGTTACCGGTGTCCGAGACACCGAGCGTATGAGTGTCCATGTGTGAGCGGGAGACAGTTAAGGTGTAAAGTGCGTTACAGCCAGGCTATACGGAGCGCATGTGCGTGCGTACGTTTGTGCAGTGCGCGGAAATAATGTGCGTGCCAAACGCTCCTGGCTACACCAAATCTGTGGGTGGGCGCAGATTTGCCCAATTTGTCTCCATTTTGGAAGACAATATACACGTGCATGGGGCATACGCGTGTAAACAAATAGAACCAATCCTATTTTCAGATCATACGTATGCGGGGCTCGTCTTGACATCTCTTGACTGTTAAAAGGTGTTAACAGTTGCTCCATTACAGCTAACTATCAAGCTGCTTCTAGTCACACTGCAGATTCCCTGGTAACGCCTGGCTACCACCGGTGGCGCAATACACACCTCACATTATGCAACCAATTTTGAAACACGAGACAAAGATTTTGGTTTGTACAGGCCTTTAGTTAGACTGAGATTCTAAAAGTGCGTGCGTGCGTGCGTGCGTGCGTGCGTGCGTGCGTGCGTGCGTGCGTGCGTGCGTGCGTGCGCTACCTTCAGGACGCTGAGCTGCTGTGTTGTCCTCTTCACTGATTGGCTGCTGGTTCTTGCCCTGTTCCTGATTGAGGAACAGGGCATGCGTGAGTGCACGTGCATTGTTGCACTTGATTGCTAATAGAACATTTCATTATTAACAGTGTCAAGTAGCACAACGCAGCTGATCGCCAAGGTTAAACTGCATGTACAGCTATACATTTTAATTTAACACGAAATTCTGTTCAGCGAGCAATTGTTTCATGTGATCTTATGATACTACTGACTAAAAGGACAAAGCTAGGTCATGGTTCAGGTGAGTTGAACAGGCAGAGGAAGCAGGTGACAGGGTGGCTGTTAGGAAGGACGTGTGGATCTGTCCTTTCAGAGACATGGGTGTCAAAGTGGTAGGACGAAACAGATCATTTGATAGGGGTGGAGCTTTGATCCCAGGTGCACCATGGGAAGGCTCATCGTCTTCTGATCGCCATGTTCAAATTAGCATGAACCGAGAGTAAGGCAACTCATGAATACAAATAAGTGTTGGATTACTGACATGGAGGATGGCTAATAGGAGAGATATGCTTTCATATGCACACACACACACACACACACACACACACACACACACACACACACACACACACACACACACACACACACACACACACACACACACACACACACACACACACACACACACACACACACACACACACACACACACACACACACACACAAACCTTGTAAGCGTTCCATATTTCCACCTACCTTATGAAAATATAAATACCAAAATCATGCAAATAATTCTTACATGGCTGCCCTGCCAGGATGTTAGCATTCTAGTCAACATGCTGGTGAAGATACAGTACAGTACTAGACACAGACTTCTGGAGGCAGTAGCTTAACACAAGAGCCTTTAAAGCCTTAAAGGATGAGTCAGGGCACTAGATGAGGTTTGTTATGTCACCAAAGCTGCATTATTGATTTTTACTTTACTTTTTCTGTGACCTTTCACGGGACCAGACTAGTGTGTCAACAAACTAAAGAACACAGGGTGAAGCCGGCACAGCATCTTTAAATGTCTTGGGAGAGATGGAAAAAGGACCAAAGCCGTGAATCCATAGAGATACATATTCCTCACATTGGAAAACAAACCTTTCACTGAGGTCAATGCTCTAGCCCAGTGGTTCCCAAAGTGGGGTCCGGGGACCCCCAGGGGTCCTTGATGGAGTTAAAACACCCCGAACGGGCCCAGGCGGTGGCGTAACCGTCTGGGCACCCGACTGGTAATCCAGTCGCAGTGTGCCGCGGGTTCGACTCCCGAGCCCGACACGGCCTTTACTGCATGTTTTCCCCCATCTCTCTCCCGTTTCCTGTCAGCCTACTGTCTGTCCCTTCAAAAACCAATAAAAGGTGTAAGCCGCAAAAAAATATCTTAAAAAAAAAAAAAACACCCCGAACGCCCGGGGTTATTTAATCCATTAAATCAGAGCGCCCAGCAATTCATAGCAGCGGAGCACATTTAGCGACGGACCGGATGCTATCCCGGATGTAGCTTGATCTAGCCAAAACACTCACAAGACATCAACGGGAGGTATGATTAATTCTAACGCGACTAGCGACGGGACTGCGATGGGCCATCTAACACATAATCTTTGCTTAGAATTGGACGGAATGATTTAGATCAAGAGTTATTCACATTTTAAGATTTTCGGTCTCATCGGCTAAAATGGGGGGGAACATTTTCGATGACGTCCCACCGGAAAATAACATTGAATGTTGCGCAACAGACGCTCCCAGCCTGTGGAGCGATGCGATCGGTTTTGATATCAATAATCTCCATCCTTTTTATCAATCTCCGTCCTGAGCGCTGGGCGTTTTGATTGATTGAACGGAGAACTCCGTCCTTGCCGCTCAGGGTGTTAAATGATAATACAATATACAACAAACAATATAAAAACAATATAACCCATACAATTTTGAATTGGGGAACACAAAACTGCAATATGCACTGGTAACATAGAATATTCCATGGCTAGGCACTACATACAAGCCAGCCATGGCTCCCCAGCATCATTACGCTTCTGGGGTATAGAAAAGATCTCTACCTCTTCACGAGGTGAAGACATTATTAAGAAAGTGCTATGCAGAGAGGCCTATTGGATACATACTCTTAACACACTGGAACCCATGGGCCTAAACGAGGAACTGCAATTGTCCTGCTTCCTCTAATTTTCCGTCAGAATCCTTCAAGTGTCACCACCATACCACTACTCAGGCTGCTTCTGCTCTACACTACTGCTGCTGTGCTGCCCTTGCCGCCCGCCCCCCCACTGGGGCCCTATTATTATTTGTGCTGTATGTCCTTGGCCATTTACCTGTTTTTTTGGCCCCCAAAGCAGTCTATCCCCAAACTAGGTTTGGTCTTCTGCCTCAATTTTGGTTTTAATCTTATATATATATCTTAATTTATGTACTTCAAATATGAACTTGACAGTTGTCTCTTAATCTAAAAATGTTGTTCTATTTTTGTATTTGACACCTTACTTAAATATGAACTTGACAGCTTTCTCTTAACCAAAAATATTGTTCTATTTTTGTACTTGACACTTTACTTAAATATAAACTTGATAGTTGTCTCTTAAACCAAATATGTTCTATTTTTGTACTATCCTTCCTACACCTGTGTATTTATAGTCTGTATATTTATAGTCTCAATGCACTTTAACTTTCATCTGGATAATTCCTCACATGTAGGTTCCACGTGAAAAATATGTATGAACTAATGATTGCTGGCTGTGTGACATTGGTTAACTAAGGGCCTGCCCCCTGCACCATGTGTTAAGTCTTACTGTGTTGCCCCCTCGGGCTATGACCTGACGAAGATGTAACTTACACATCGAAACGTTTTTACTTGCACCCTGTTATAATAAACTAAGGGCCTAAATCGTCTGAGCTGCTCCAGTGCCTTCTTGTTCGGGTGTTAAATGATAGTTTGGAACCAAATGGACCCTTATGGGTCTGTAACTCTGAGAGCGTACAGATGGAACCAAACGGACCCGTTAGGGTCCGTTTGGTTCCATTTGTTTTAACATTGATTAACATTAACATTGATTTTACAAAATAAATTGCAGGTCCCAGAGATAGAAATGCCATTAAATGGGGGTCCGTAGGCCCGGGCGGTTAGCTCAGCCGTCTGGGCACCTAGGCTGCTGAACCAGCCTGACGGTGTGCCGCGGGTTCGACTCCCGACCCCGACGGCCTTTGTCGCGTGTCTTCCCCCCATCCCCCCCCCCAAAAAGAATTGGGGTCCGTAGACTAATGCATGTCAAACTGGGGGGGTCCTTGAAATTAAACGCCAAAGTAAGCCTAATCTCTAATGGCAGCAATAACAGTGACTAATGAAATATCGTAAAGACTTTGTCTTGGGAGTATGAACTGTACATTGTGTTTAATGTTTACATTATATATATATTCAAACTGACTATGCCAGTGTTTTCCCCTCCTGTATACAGCCTGATATTGCAATTATGTTTTGCAACCATGTCAGCAATTAAATGTGTGTAAACATGCTCTTTGAGTGTGTGTAGATTGTGTTCTTACCTAATAAGAACAAAATGCCATGTAAGAAATCGTCATGAAAACTTCTTAAAGATGGAGTGCCGTGATTTTTTTCCTCCCTTAAACATGATCATCAGGTGTTATTGTTATATAAGGAGGTATTATTTTTTCAAAGAAGTGTACAGTATTTTGTTAAAATGATGGTTTTATGTGGACACACCCACCAGTTCATTAGGTATGCGTGAGTTTAACCTTAGCACCACCCATCTGATCCAGTCCCTCCGCCTCCTCCTTTAAGACCACCCACTTGTCCTAGTCCCTCCCCCTCCTTATAAAAGGACAGCCCATGGCTCCGCTCTTTTGTTTACAAAATGACAAATTGGTGTCTGTAATGTAACAAATGTTGTGAATGTTAGAAGTTAACACTTCCCATATTTCTGAGATGTCGGATAAGCACCATTATGCACTTATACTGCCACCATTTATCCATGTATAGGCCTATAATCCACGCATCCATACCATATCAGACCTGTTTTTTCTGATTTGTTTTAATCATTTATTTATTTCCTCCAATTATATTGACCCTATTGTCACAATCAGCTCATCTCATCATCCAATTAAATCATAGTTTAACAGCAGAAACAATTAGATTGATAGATCATTTAGCATGAATAATTTGCCAATATACTGTATTGCCAATATGTCCTCCAGCTAAGCACCCAGGCATTGAAACTGTCTTGGAGCTCTGCCCTAGGCACATGATGCTCTGGACAGAAGAGAAGACTCTCCACTCTTCTATTGCTCTGATCAAACTCAATTTACAACATGAATATGCCGTTCCTTCTGACTGCATTGAGTTTCAGCAAAAGCAAAACCTGCAAAAAATTGCCTTGAATATTTATGAAAACGTTTCAACAACACCAATCCTTTTAACAACATATTAATCTGAGGGCCCTTCAAATGAACCATTGGTCAAGTCAACCACATCTCCCCTGCAAGTTACTTATATGAAAACAAGCCCAAGTCGCTTGTAATAGCCAGACATGGCAACATGCCTTCCAGCGCGATACAACAGATACTTCTAATTCTTGACTTTACAGCCTTGTATAAGTATTATTAGGACCTACATATTGACTACAACAGCCAACAAGAATGCACACTGTGACACTACACTCGGTATCAAAGCCTGACCACTGTGATTATAAAAGAAACAACCTGAACTGAGAACAGCAAGAGCAACTGGACAGCAGTGGTTTCCTTGATTAATCCTGAGGACCCGACGTGAACATCTACTTGCTTCCAATCTAACGAAAAACAATCTAATGGACGTCTGCTGACTCTGCTCTGCTGTGAACTGGTAATGTGTGAAATGACTGTTTAAATAGTCATTAAATATGACAACAGAGGTTGTCATATTTAAAAAATATATATAGAGGGGGAGGTGTGTGTGCAATAGTAATACGTCACACTATCAGTGTTTATATCATTGGCCCGTTTGACTGTCAAGGGTTCAGCCTCCAGGAAGAAACCCTAAATACAAAGTTATTACACCATTGCACATAAAAACGACTCCAGGGTGTCTAATGAAGTACTGTTACCTGATAAACACATGAAAAACTGGAAAACTACACAAATTGTGGCACTCCATCTTTAATAAGAGGCATTCTGAATGAGGCCCATATAGGATAAATCAGTATTATTCGACATTACAGAATTGTCCTCTTCTTTTTTGTTTATATATTGTAGTTTATAAAATGGGTTGGTCAAATTACGTAATTGGTTGATAGGGCAGCGGTGGCCGAAAGGTTGCCGGTTCGATTCCCCGGACGGGCAGGAAAAATCTGGGTCGGGAAGTGATTGGTCATCACTCACCCAACACCGCCAAAGTTCCCTTGAGCAAGGCACTGAACCCCCAAATGCTCCAGTGGAGCTGCTTAGTGGCCAACAGTATAAGACTGAGGTTGTACTGGTCAGCTCCCAGGTTTTAATGTGTGTGTCTGTCCGTGTGTTTCTATGTGCAGGCCGGGCGTTGCTGAAAATGAGCACTTCTCAGCTACTACCCTGGGTAAAAAAAGTGTGGTATAATAACGATATACCATGTCTAATATCTTACTGTTCTATATCACTCCATGGGTAGGCCACTAACCGTACCATGTCTAATATCTTACTGTTCTATATCACTCCATGGGTAGGCCACTAACCGTACCATGTCTAATATCTTACTGTTCTATATCACTCAATGGGTAGGCCACTAACCGTACCATGTCTAATATCTTACTGTTCTATATCACTCCACGGGTAGGCCACTAACCGTACCATGTCTAATATCTTACTGTTCTATATCACTCCACGGGTAGGCCACTAACCGTACCATGTCTAATATCTTACTGTTCTATATCACTCCACGGGTAGGCCACTAACCGTACCATGTCTAATATCTTACTGTTCTATATCACTCCACGGGTAGGCCACTAACCGTAAGTCAAGGTGAACTTCAAGACATTTTTAGAGGCATTCGTTTTATTCCCCAACATCGGTATCGGACCCCAAAATCCAGTGTCGTTGGTCTATAGTTGCCAAATTTGGTAACCATTAAGTAAGCTATGTGTGCATTCTGCCATAGTAAACTGAGCACTCTCCCAGTGCAGCGCTACGTCACATAATTTGGAGCGACGCCCACCCGGAAGGGTTGACTCCCACTTCTAGCCCAGAGCGGCCAATGCATTCCTCCAGGCTTTCATTTTTTGCGCAGACGAAAATGAATGCCTGGTACCGAGGCTAATCTTCACCCAGCTGGCTACATTAATGATCAGAGTAGTGGGTGATGGTTGGTGGGGAGGGCGGGCGGAAGCGGTCCTCCTCCATCATGCGTCGGTGTCTCTCCTCTCTGGACAGAGCGCGCTGATTACACTCCCACTCATACAGGTCATCTCTGGCCTGAGCAAAGTCCACGTGGAGGCGACCAGAGTCCTTCTTGTCTGAGCTGGAGCCTATACGGATGCGGTAGCCTGCAGAGGAGAGACAAGAGGTTAAAAAGAGACAATGTAGAGGCGTATTGTACATTTCAATGTCACGTATCATTCACTGCCATCAGTGCTAAGCGATGCGTTGTGAGATTGTAGATCTGCTACTTTCATTAGTTTGGGTCACAGGAATTTCAGTTTTGGGTCACGGGCTAAGTTTGGGAACCTCTGGACTACACAATGTGAAATTCAATACATAGACTACACAATGTGGTATTGGGCTTTCACGACTAGTGATTTTTACTAGTTGATATTTTGCATAGCAGCTAGGTTGCCATGACAATGATATACAAAAACAAAAGCATGTGAGTGGGAATGCAACAACATTTCCCAATTGCCTCAAACCCACATCCATGTTAGCTCCTACAATAGTAAGAATTTAAAACTGGACTCACCAAAATGGTGTCTCTTGTTAAACAAAATAAACAATACATCTACCAGTTTGTCAATAACACAATGCTAGGCTACGCTGTCCTCCCGGCTCCTCATTCTTTTTGATTTGCGTTAAGCAAGACCAGTGCATCAACGTGACAAGGCTGCAGAATTGACTGCTGTCGGGTGACTGTTCCCGGCCAGGGAAAAGACGCATTCGCTTGGAGTCCTGGTGGCTGGAATAGCCATTAGCCAGGTAGCTTGGCTCTGGCAGAGAGCTTGGAAAGACCGGGGGAATGCCTCGTTACGTGACCAAACATGGAATAGATTATGTGGAATACATGAACTATGGTAGGTGGAAAACATGTACTAGATTATGTGGAATACATGAACTATTGTAGGTGGAAAAACATTACTAGAGAACACATGGACTATAGGAGACGTGAAATACATTGACTGTTTGTTTTGTTTTTGTTTATCTGATGTGCCAGTAATGTCTGTTGAGATGCTTGTAAGTCTGCCCGTTTCCCTCTAATTGTAGCTGCGTGGGTTTATGAAGCTCATGTTTATAAATGCGGGAGGCAGAGAAAGACTAATTATTACTCTAGTGGACCTGACACTGAAACCTGCCTCGTTCCTTCCCTCCTACTCTCCATCTCTGCCTCTCCATACCTCTCTCTCCACAAACAGCTCCACTAATGGAGCTGTTTGTGGATCTGAAGTGCAATCAAGCTCATGTAGTTAATTGATGGTTTAAATCACCATAGTGTCTGTGGAAGCTTTGCTGTGTTTGTGGCTTTTACCTTGTGCATAATGATTCCTAGCGCGCGCACGCACACACGCACGCACGCACACACGCACACACACCAGAGGAGCAGGAGTATATAGATTAGTATCGTATAGTATAGTTGATTTCAGTGCTGCCCAGAGTTTCTGCTGCTTCAATATTTCATACAGGAGACACCAGTGTGTAGTGCTGCTGCTGTGTGCGTGTGTGTGTGTGTGTATGTGTGTGCGTGTGTGTGCGTGCGTGTGTGCATGCGTGCGTGTATGTGTGCTTGTGTGTTTCCATGGGCGTTGGGGATGTGCAGAGTCAGTATTGTTAATGGAAAAAGCTACACAACTCTGACATTTGGGCCAATACTTTACATAGAAGAGATTTAAGACTGGACTGGATTTAATTCTGGAGGCTGCTGGGAAATGGAGATAAGATAAGAAAGCATCAGCCGTGTGTCACGTGACTACCTTCTCCTCACTTCCCAGTTGATTCATGTCCTCTGTTGTCTGGGTCTCTGACTGGGAGTAGTGGGAGCCTCAATGTACTAAAACATCATTAGTGGCCTAATGGATCTAAATAAAAGCTGAGGCAATCTGCTCCTATTTGAGATTTAGACCAGCACAATATTATCCACACAGTCGAGATCTGTGGAATGACATATTATGCCTTTGATTGCTTAACAAGATGGAGTACAAATGTTTAGTGGACAAAAAGGTGAACACTGAGGAAGACCTGTTTGGTTGAAATGCGTTGTTTCTGTCTGTGAGAGGAAAGTAAAACTATGTGAAAAGGACATTCATTGTTTCCTCACTTTCATTACACTATTGAGCCTTGCACCTTAACCCTCGTATGGCTATTGACGTAATTGACGTAATGAATAAAAAAACATCCCTCTTTACCCTTGACGTAATTGACTTAATCGTTTAATTCCCTGTAATCGGGGGCTTAATGTAGCAAAATGTAGCAACTTTTAGGCCGATGTAATCTACCTAAAACCGTCCGAAATCCGTGCGTGCACGCTCTTGCACGCACGCTCTGGAATCTTTAATTTAGTCTGTGAGAGGAGATATGAATCAATCTCAACTGAAGTAATGATGATCAAACCAATCAATCGTATATTAAGATCAGAGGGTAAGAAAACAATGGCCCTCGTTCAATAGATTCAAGCATCACAAAAAGGTTAAATGGCCTTTGAAAAAAAAAAAGAAATGCAGAAATCTAAACCATGATCTAATAACAAGGATGATGACAACTTGGAGGAAAAAGACTTTGATCATGTTTATGCTAATCTGCTGTAAGCGTGGAAATTAGCCCTACGAAAATAGTTGGGAGATCCTTTCGTGCCGCACCATGCATAGCATACATGATTCATTCTGCATAGACAAGAGCTGAACGGAGTTAATCTGATATAGATCAGGCCTCCTCTCACGTGTACATGGAGTGAACCGGCTAATCATTGTAACACTCAGGGATGCTGATTGTGGCCAGGCTTATATGGAGTGAGAACAATGTGGGGACACAGAGCCAATCTGCAGGAATAGATGTGTCCCTGAGGACTGCTGTCTCTGTGGCCATTCACTGGTCTGATACACGAACCCATCAAGATAAGACAATATGACATTGTGATAAATCATCACACACACACACACACACACACACACACACACACACACACACACACACACACACACACACACACACACACACACACACACACACACACACACACACACACACACACACACACACACACACACACACACACTCCATGTTATTTTACCAACCACACCATTTTGTAGAATAGAAAAGAGATTGTAGCGGCTAATATTAAAGACTGAATATTATGCATTTAAATTTAAGCACATTTCCGACCCATATGCCGAGCTAATTTAAGAGGGCTGGAAGCCTTGCTTGCTCTATTTCTTAACCATTTGGCCGCCAGGATTAATTAAAGAATGATTACTATATTGCCAGGATTTCCCCCCATTTCCCCGAGAAGCATAGGCCGGCGCCATTACAGCGACCGCTATTCTCTGTGCAATAAGCGTTGTTTTGACCAGAAATGCCGCCTGGGAATTGGAGATAAAAGCGACTGAAGCGTGCGTGTGTGTGCGTGGGTGCACGCGCAAAACAAGAAGGCGCAGTCCAGTGTTATGGCTAACAACAGATATCCTGTGTACAAAGAAGCTAACGCACACCAAAGTCCTTGTAGCAGTGCCGGTACACGGGAGAAAACTGTAGAGGAAATCTTGAAAAAACAAGAGGGTGACCGCACACGCCAATAGCCAGAGTGCCAATATTTTATTAGGACAGCAGGTAAGACAAAAATGAATCCAACGTTTTGGCGGTTAAGCCTTCATCAGGGAATAACAACAGATATCCATCCGAAGCTAATGTGAGTAGCCTTTCGACTAGATCGGATCAAAACATGTATTCAACTGAATTAACGTAACTTACGTGTATTGGTGCTTGCCGAGACTAAACAATTTACATAGGTTACGTTGAAGTCTTGTCTCCCTGTGGGGGGCCAAAGGCAATCTCTGTTGGTGAAACTGTGTGAAGCACCACAGTGCTTCACAAAGACCTTCTTGACATTCTTGAGTAGAAAGGTTCCTACACAGGTTTGCTCTGAATCTGTCATAAAAGACATATCAGAGGTGAGCAAGACGCAAAGCTTTGCGTCTTGCTCACCTCTGATATGTCTTTCATGACACATACACTGCTGGTGACAGATGAAGAAGATCATGAGGCGAGAATAAGATTGACGAAATGAGTGAACACAGCAGGGAGGACAGATCAGGCATCTAAGGGGTAGATAGTATACGGATTGAAAAGCAAAACAAATGAAGAAGAAAAGCGGAGAGATCTGCCGTCAATGAATGGATACAGTAGGTTGACTCCCCGTGCTGCCTTGGGGTATGAATGTAATTTCTCATAATGTACCATCGCTATCCCAAAAGCCCTGCTATAATGCTGCAAGGCAAGTTACAATTTAGGCATTTAGCAGACGCTCTTAATCCAGAGCGACTTACATTAAATTCTTAGGTGAAGGAAGAATATGACAAATGTGTGTCACATCTTTGTGTGATTTGGAGCATGTTTTCTGTTCACACCATGAGTGAGTGAGCGAGTGAGCGAGCGAGCGAGCGGGCGGGCGGGCAGGCAGGCGGGCAGGCAGGCAGGCAGGCAGGCAGGCAGGCAGGCAGACAGACAGACCCAACATCACAAACACAAGTAGCTTAGGTATTTCCTTTGTTGTTGCTGAAGAATAAGGATTGTGAAGTGTCTTCTGTGCTGAGCAGGTATTGTTTAAGCTTACCTTGAAGCAGACACATTGAGATGACATTGAAAGAAAAGTGAAGTCCATATAGACTCTAGAGACTTCTCTAGTAAAATGGAACTTAAAGCTTAGGGAGGGTGGGTTCAACCTCGGTACCCTCCACTAATTTCCATTCAAACTCTGGTTAAATGGAGACATAATATAGATAGAAATATTAAAATAAATACTATACACTCATGGCTCTCAATACATCTCCCTGCCACGAAGGAGGACAGAGGAGCTGAGTAGGAAGCCGTCACCTCGTTGGCCTGGCATAATTTTTACACATCAGTGAAGTGTTGTTTCTTAACAGAGGTCAAGCTTCCAGTAACATACAACTACTTGCCTCCCCTCTCCCCCCTCTCTCTCTCTCTGGTGAAAGTCAAATGGTGTAACGTCACATGAAGTGTATTATCAGAAGAATAGCCTCTTAATCAGCAGACTTACTCAGGTTGGCAGAGAAGAGGGTGCATGCAGCTCTGGCAGTGGATGATCTCCTTGATGATTGGTACATATCCTGGGAGAGGGGCAGGGCCACAGCCAAGGCCGGGCATCATGGGCTTAATGGGGGCGATGCCAGCCATCATGTCGAGGTTGGCGTCAAAATCTGGAAGGTGGAAGGAAAGAAAAGAAATGTTCATGAGAATACACATTAGTAGCTGACTGCTGGGAACGCAGCCCAATTTACAGATAACACATATGAGATTTTTCTTTACATCAGTTTAACCCAAAGCTCATGCTCTATTTTACATTGTGTTTTATTCAGTGGTTGACTATTCTGTCAACGCCCGGCAGTGACACGCAAGCAACCTAGAAACAACAGAATACCACAGCTTCTCATGAATAAAAAATCATCTGACAAACATCATGCATATTTAACAAACTTTATCTTGACTCACTCTTATTTACTCCTGCTGTTACAAACAGGATCTACAGTATGACATTACATATGCTGTGGAAGCCTAAAAGAAAAAAAAGGAAAAACATACACATGCCAAAGGGATTATATTGACAAATACTGATTTAGACAGCAGCTGTTCATCAATGGGCATGCGCAGGTGAGTGAGTGAGTGAGTGAGTGAGTCAGTGTGAGTGAGTGAGTGAGTGAGTGAGTGAGTGCGTGCGTGCGTGCGTGCGTGCGTGCGTGCGTGCGTGCGTGCGTGCGTGCGTGCGTGCGTGAGTGAGTGAGTGAGTGAGTGAGTGCGTGCGTGCGTGCGTGCGTGCGTGCGTGCGTGCGTGCGTGCGTGCGTGCGTGAGTGAGTGAGTCAGTGTGTGTGTGTGTGTGTGTGTGTGTGTGTGTGTGTGTGTGCGTGAGTGAGTGAGTGAGTGAGTCAGTGAGTCAGTGTGTGTGTGCGTGTGAGAACAGACTATATGGCTGTATGTAACTATATGACGGAACACTATGAGGGTGTATGACCTTTCGGTCATATTGTATTCATGGAAATCACATTCCACCTGAAGGCAGGCCAGTGCTTTATTGAACCAGAGACATACAGTAACAACTATAGGAAATGTTTATTTCATGAGGTCACGTGTCTTATATTGACGGAGCGCAAACTCAGTTTTGGCACACAGATACAAAGATTGTATTACATCAGGGCTGGTTCAATTTGACTGCGGCAGTGCTCATATTCTTCTGGTGTGTGTTTGTGTGCATGTGCGTGTGCATGTGTGACGTGCAAACAGTACCAGTCAAGATTAGGGCTACGTTTGCACACTGATTAATTTACACCAAGATTATTAGAAACCAGTATATGTCATGATGAGTGGAATATGCACTGCAGACATTAGCTATACTAGGATGCTTAAAGGGGGCATGTCAGCGGACCTATAAACATAAGAAAGATATGGTAAGAATATATATGATAGATAAGATAAGACTATTGATCCCGCCAGGGCTCGACGCTTAGCATTAGCAAAAAAAAGATCTAAAAAGAAATCCAGTAGTACACAAATAATTTTAGGGGCACGATGAAAAGTTATCAAATAATGTGTTTTTCTTTAATAAAGTGATATGAGGTCAATGGTCTATTCTCACTCATAACAACTGAACAACGGCACCGGGCACCGCAGGCATCTAGTGGCTTTGAACTCTTAATTGAACGGTCAAATTCTGTAGTCGCACAGGTGCTACAAATTGCATTTCACAATTCGCACTGTACTATTTTTACTATGAAATGCAAGTACCTGCTCGTGCAACGCCCGGGATTCGAACTCGGGTTTCCCCGCGTGAAAGTCCAACATCAAGCAGAGGCTCTGAACCACACTGCTACACTCGCACTGTGGAGCCCTGGATCCCGCAAGGGAATGTTTAATAAACGTATTACGTATAAAATAACCTTAATTGGACCCAGATTGAGGATCCGCGAGGTTGCATGCGAATAAACAACGATCGGGTATGAGAGAGGTAAAGGGATCTGTTTTTCAGTCAGCGGTGAAAATCTCCACAGAGACAGAGAGAGATGATGAAGGACTCGCTTCAGGAAAAGGAAAACACATCAAAAGTGAAGCCTGTAGGTCTTTGTCTACCCACACAACACAACCCTGACCTGTCACCTGTATTGTCTATGAAACTTCATCTCTCCTCCTCCTACAGGGGAGAAGAAAAATAGATTGAATTCTGTCTCTCTCCTCTCCAGTTGCTTTGCTTTTCTGTTCTTGCTGGATGTTAAACAATCTGTGTCCTGGAGCTGGTTTGTTCAAGCTGCCCAGTCAGAGGCGCAGGGAGGAATAAAAATGTAATTATAAAAACTTTACAAGTTTCACATTTGGTGAAAGCTCCTGGCTATTACTGTCACACTCATCATCCCCTCCTCTTCTTCTCTAGATTTCCAAGATCTCTTTTTCAAGGGAGCCCTCTTCAGACTGTGAGTCTGTCTGTCTATCTGTCTGTGACCAGCTAATCTTACGCACCACTGGACCGTTCTGTGTGAAACTTTGCACGCACACTCCCCATAGTAGGTCAAGGAAGAACGTTCATTCCCCAACTTTTCAAATTGTCCTCACAGCTAGGTCACTTAAAGGACCACTTCACCACTTTTCAACCCATCTTCATATAATAGGTCCTCACTAATAATCATGAAACAATGGCGCAATTCTTTTCTACTCTGTCTGTGTCTCATAGGAGGGCTGTGGGCAGTTCAGAAACCGTCCTCCAGTGACATCATCGATGGGGAATCCAAGCTAATAGAAACTGCAGGCTTTCTAGTCCTGAAAAGTTGCAATGCGAAAATGGAAGCCATCGTTCTCACGATAATGAAAATCTAAACATTTTTGTAAAAAAATCTTGCCTAATGATGATGTCACTGGAGGACGGTTTCTAAACTGCCCACAGCCCTCCTATGAGACACAGACTGAGTAGAAAAAATCGTGCCATTTTATCATGATTATTAGTGAGGACCTATTATATGAAGATAGGTTGAAAAGTGGTGAAGTGGTCCTTTAATAATAAGTCTTGAAGGTGAGGTGCAGTCTAGACGCACAGCCTTTGCACAAAATTCCTTTTAGGTTCAAGCCTAAGGAAGCACAATCTACATAAGAGTGTCCATCCTTTACATATGTTAAGGTCCAACTAAAAGGATAATGGATAATCAAACATGTGAACATTTTTAAATAGACTAAAATATAGGTTATTTTAGTTTTACTGAGTCTCTGGTATTATTATCTTCTGTTTGTTCCCTTTAGTAATGTTTATGTGCTCTTTTTGTAATGTTGATATTATGTGGTACAAAAATGCGAAAGAAATAAAAATAACCAATCTCATCGACACACATGGTCACATGAACACATCGTGATGCATTGTGAGCTTGCAGATCGGCCAGTTAAGCTACTTTTGATACGATAGGTACAGTAAGGTTTCTGCTCGACAGCGATGATATATGCGATTCGGCACAAAGCCAGTTGTTCAGCATTATCCCTTCTGTTCTGACTTCCAAAGTTACAATGAGCTCTCCAACCCGGCCAAGAGGAGCCATAATCTTATAGGGTACTCTGAAAGACCTGAATGTCCCAGAGGAGAAGCTCATATTCTTTCCTCTCCTACCTTCATGTAGAGTACTTGCACCTGATCTTGCAGATAGAACAAGTTTCCTGCTTAGCTAGCACTTCTGTTTTTAAGATACTAGCACATGGAAATACCCAAGGAGCAAGGGGACATTTCTTCTTCTTCTTCTACTGTCTGGACTCACACTTTTCAGTGGCCCACTTTTAATATTGCTGATAAAGGCATTTAAGTAAACTGCTTCATGACTCTAAATGGTTCTGCATGAGGGGAGTCCACTAAATGCCTCCAACAATGTAAATGTTTTTGGCCTCATTATTAAAGCAGAAATGAGCAGATCCACTATAGATGCTACTAGCAGCTTTGCTCTCTGTTCCACTGGAATACAGATGAGGATCGCGGTGCACTGAGTGCAAAGCTGAGCCATGAGAACCACAGATGAACAGTGTGTGTTCTAATATGTCTGGAAATTACAGTTGCTGACTCAGACCTGATGAGACCTTAATGAAGATGTTGGCTAATTTGGACTGGCGAGGAAAGGGGGCAGAGGGAGGGAGGATGTAGGGATAGACAGAGGGAGAAAGGTTGCAGGAGAGAGACAGAGGGAGGAACCAGCTGTTTTTCCAGGTGATGGATGAGGAAGGGACACCTCTTCGTCCTGCTCTTCTCTCTCTCTCTCTCTCTCTCTCTCTCTCTCTCTCTCTCTCTCTCTCTCTCTCTCTCTCTCTCTCTCTCTCTCTCTCTCTCTCTCTCTCTCTCTCTCTCTCTCTCTCTCTCTCTCTCTCTCTCTCCACCCTCCTCTCTACTCCTCCCTCCTGCAATCGCTGCCACCACCTAACTGCTTTAATGAAGATGCATTACCCCAAGGGAGACTTCAACTGTTCTTTGGCACCTAGATTAAGAGCCTCCTTCTTCTGACATCACTGATACACTTCAACCTAACAGCTGTAGATGTCAGAGAGTTCCCCGAGTTTTCCAGTACTCAGCTATATCAGAAGTTTTAGAAACACACACACACACACACACACACACACACACACACACACACACACACACACACACACACACACACACACACACACACACACACACACACACACACACACACACACACACACACACACACACACACACACACACACAGGATATGCATACAAGGACACAAATATTGTAGCCGGTGCATTCAAGTCATGGCATGTGTTTTCGTGGTACAACAGGCATGTCACACAGTACTCTATGGGTATAAGTAACAGCGTCTCCACCATATATGACGGCTGCCAATTATAGCAGAGACACCACAATACTTTGCCAGCCTTTTTGCCTCCTTTTTGGGCATCCCAAGTTGTTGGCTTTAACAACCAGTCTGTGCGTATGCCCTAGGCTGCCAAATATAAAGACAAATAGTCTGCACCTATAACCCAGCTACCACACACACACACACACACACACACACACACACACACACACACACACACACACACACACACACACACACACACACACACACACACACACACACACACACACACACACACACACACACACACACACACACACACACACACACACACACACACACACACACACACACACGTCTCCTGTATGAAATATTGAAGCAGCAGAAACTCTGGGCAGCACTGAAATCAACTATACTATACGATACTATCTACCCCTGCTCCTCTGGTGTGTGTGCGTGTGTGCGTGTGTGCGTGCGTGCGTGCGTGCGTGCGTGCCAGATTTCGAATAAGTTCCCGTTGAATTGTATTAGGATTGAGAGGGAAAATGCATGGGTGATTGCAAAATTCTATACAGTGTCATGTTATACTGTATATTATGGAAATCTCTGGTATCTGTGTGTGTGAGACGTACAGACTGATTTATTTCTCAAGAAATGTGCTAAACTGCAATTGAACTAAGATTTATAAGAGGAAACTATCCATACAGAGACTGAGTGTAAAAGCATCACGTGATGCAGCTCGACAACCAAACATTAAAGAAGGAGACATACATTGACAGGGTTTAACTTAATGTTATCACTGCAGAGTGGAACAGTGAGTTGTGAACCTCATGCTTCATAGTAAATGCTTCCCCAGCTTGTAATGAGCTTGGATAAATAATAAACCTGAGCAACGAAGCATTCATCTCCCCTCTTGGTTCTGAACCATTAAACCAATTTCATTAAACCAACGTCAGTGGAATGACATCGGTCTGGATGGAGAGGTGCTCGGTTTCCTCTCATGTATGCAGAATGCTACATGTATTCATTCATCTGCATTAAGGTCCTTTCAGACGGGAAGTGAGTGACGCAGGCGTCGTCTGCTCCAGGTCTGCTCATGAGAGGCGCGGGACACCACATTTAAAAATAAACTCAAATCTTTTCTTCTGGGGGACCCTGAAACAAAATATTTTGATATGGGGGTCAGCGGCCAAATACAATAATTTTGGGGGTGCTTGACATGAACGAGATTGACCACTGAATAGCAACAGAAGTCTCTCAGAAACTAAGGATTTAGAAGACATTTGTATATTCGGCCTCAAGTCTTAATGGCTTAATATGGAGTCTTGGTAGAGTTGTTGGAGTATGTTCAGTGTGTAAACTCACTCCTACATTGATTACAACCCCAAATCACTATTGGGACATCCAAATGCCTAATCCATATTTTACAGTGGTGGCGACCCAATAGTTGAGTGGTTAAGGCGCATACCAGTACCACATGTGCTCTAAAGCCTGACAGCAAGTCCTTAGTTTTCTTCCGGATGGACCATTTGCAGCATGTCAATCCCTATACTCTCTCTCTCCATATTTCCTGTTTCTCTCCACTGTACCATGTCAAATAAATGCTCAAAAAAGGCCCCCAAAAAGTATTTTCCAGTGCCGAACAGAACACAGAGCTACTTTGGTTGTCACAGAGTGTTGGTGAGTGGTGGGTTCACGGTTCGAGCCAGATTGAGGGCGAGAGCTGAACATGAAGTGCTGACAGGAGCCAGAGATCTGCCCCCACTTGAAGCAGGGAGAGCCTGCATTTACAACGAGCCACTGCTATCTTTACCTACCCCTAGGAAAAGGAGAGAGCGATTGAGTGGCTGGATATGGAAGGGAGGTTATCATTGGAGAGTTCTGCAGTACAAGTTTCGATTTACTTTTTCATTTAAAAGCTAGCGTAGCCTTAAGGGACGAGACCATAACCACTAGCCATCTTGTCAGAAACCCAGACGAGTGTCAGTCTAATCAGCCTCTGTCTGCCATCTTATGGATGGGTGTGTGTGTGTGAATGAGAGAGGGTGTGATTCTCCAGTCCTCAGACTGATAATAGAGTAAGGAACTCCATCTCGCTGACTCAGCTCAGCCTGTTCATTTCAATACAGTCACTCCTAATGGCCGACGCAGCCACACATGGGAATGTACAGTATCACCCTACAAGTCCCCATGCATTATAGCTGACAGCGTACTATATGACCCTACCGCAATTTACAATTTACAATTTAGGCATTTAGCAGACGCTCTTAATCCAGAGCGATTTACATTAAGCAAGAACAAAAAAGCATGGGAATACATCACATAAAAAAGCATTTATCATGAAATATGCTTAAGCTAAGAACGTAACAATGGAATATCTATATAATGAAACTATACATATAAACTATACATATATACTATACTATGCTATACATATGTACTATGACGTTATATGACTACATACAATGCAATTATAGTGCTGTCTACATAACATGCTATAAGTCTGTATCAAATGCTATCTAAGTCTACAGAAATGCTATGTAAGGGGGTAGGGTAAGTGCTATGGGCCATGATGGAGTCTGAAAAGGTGGGTTTTCAGACTACGGCAGAAGATGGGTTTTGGAGCCAGAAGGGAGAATAGTTTGGGACGTGTGGAGCGTTGTCCCGGCGTTTTTAGTGAGGGTACCGCTTATCAATAGATGTTCAAAACAATATCCGACCCTATACAGTACAATGTACATGTGATCAAATACTGATCCTGCTGTTAATGGTAGAATATAACACTTTGTCCACACATGCCGCTATATAATTATATAAGTCAATTCTATGATTGGCTTTGTGTGTTTTCTATCCTTAGTATGAACACCTGCTGATTAAATTACATTTCATGACAACGCAGCACACATACAGTACACCAGGGGTAATCAACTAGATTAGTTAGAGGGCCACAACTGTAGAATGATTGTGTGCGGGGGGCCACACACGCACACCTTTTCTGGTTTCACAAAAAGCAATTTGTGCTCAAACACGAAGATTCATGTATATCCCTGTATAATACATTTGTGCACAGTAATGAGCAGGATAATATATGTCTATAGACATACAGATATGCTACCTTAGGATAGATCTATAGACATATTAACAGTGCACAAAATTGCCTTGACATTAACTAGCATCAACGAGCACCAGCTGGACGGACACACACACACACACACACACACACACACACACACACACACACACACACACACACACACACACTGGTATGAGAGGCTGTCCATTCATGTTCATGAGAGTCATGGGCATCGTCATGGAGTTGGAGTCCATGGTGATGTTGATCCCTCCCTTCTGGAGGGAGAGGGAGATAGAGAGAGAGGGGGGGGGGGGGGGTATTAGCTTAAGGTCTATAAACTTAGTTATATGACAAATAGCTAAAATAGCCAATCTACAAGGACTACAATAGTGTATCAGTTTTTCTCTATTCTGATGTTTCGCCTATACCAACATGCCCAAAAATGATGCGACGTCTGCGTAGCTAGTTCAGGCAGACAACTTGTGAACGTGCCTACCTGATCAGGTGACTAGTCTCATGCACTCTTTACCTGATCAGGTGACTGGTCTCATGCACTCTTTACCTGATCAGGTGACTAGTCTCATGCACTCTTTACCTGATCAGGTGACTAGTCTCATGCACTCTTTACCTGATCAGGTGACTAGTCTCATGCACTCTTTACCTGATCAGGTGACTGGTCTCATGCACTCTTTACCTGATCAGGTGACTGGTCTCATGCACTCTTTACCTGATCAGGTGACTAGTCTCATGCACTCTTTACCTGATCAGGTGACTAGTCTCATGCACTCTTTACCTGATCAGGTGACTAGTCTCATGCACTCTTTACCTGATCAGGTGACTAGTCTCATGCACTCTTCACCTGATCAGGTGACTGGTCTCATGCACTCTTTACCTGATCAGGTGACTAGTCTCATGCACTCTTTACCTGATCAGGTGACTAGTCTCATGCACTCTTTACCTGATCAGGTGACTAGTCTCATGCACTCTTTACCTGATCAGGTGACTAGTCTCATGCACTCTTTACCTGATCAGGTGACTAGTCTCATGCACTCTTTACCTGATCAGGTGACTAGTCTCATGCACTCTTTACCTGATCAGGTGACTAGTCTCATGCAGTCTTTACCTGATCAGGTGACTAGTCTCATGCACTCTTTACCTGATCAGGTGACTAGTCTCATGCACTCTTTACCTGATCAGGTGACTAGTCTCATGCACTCTTTACCTGATCAGGTGACTAGTCTCATGCACTCTTTACCTGACCAGGTGACTAGTCTCATGCACTCTTTACCTGATCAGAGCGGCTATTTAATCTTCTCTGCCTACCTGCTCATTCCTGGCTTCTCTCTTGCTGTGCGGACGTGCGTCGCTGCTGCTGCTGCCTCCCTGCCTCGCTTGCTGCTAACCTGCTGCTCATAAAGTTTTTGCAAATCCCACCGCCTCCCCAGCATCCACCTGTAGGCCCCGTTTCTAGATCCTGCTGCATGGAGGTCTTATTCATTCCCTGTAATTCTATTTGGCTTATAACTTAACTAAAATGTTAATGTTACAGGGAATGAATAGGGACTGAGCCCTGACGCCAATCTATGCTTCATACATATATGCTCAATAAATATATATCTAAATTCATTCTAAGAGTTGTCTGACTGAACAGGGATGCCTGATTTTATTAAAATATCACATTGAACCATTATCTAACCACAAATGAATGGAATGGAACATCCAATGGCAAAAGTGGAACTGCGTCACTGTCTAAGGAGAGACAGAGACTGAGGATAAGTAACTCATTGTGTCAGAGTGGATTGAGAGGTGAGAGTCCCAGTAGAAGAGAGGAGAAGACACTGACCTCTTCACTTCACTCTGCTGCTTTTTAAACGTTTGCTGAGAGGTTAATCTAATTGGCCTCTGGACACTTCCCGTCTCACTGATCTTTGACCTGTGCTGACCAGACCCGCAAAGCTCACAAACTCACTCACTCTCACACAGATGTGAGCACACCCATGCATGTGCACGTATGAACACAATAACTAATACACAACAGCATGAAAATCAAGATTATCACATACGGCTGCATGCAACTACTTTTGTCTTATTGGTGATTATTCTATCAATTCCTCTTTTTGATTAATCAAATCATTGAGAAGTGTGTTCGTCCAAACCAACACAAATACATTTAAAAATGTGATGCATTATGAACTTGGAAATCTGATATTTAAAAGAAATTAAATAAAATACAATAATTCAATCCCTCCAGAATGTATTATTTTAATGAGATCAGTCATGTCTTATATAACATGTATTAGTTCGATTAACGTTTGCACCCCTATTATCATGCTGATCCCTACAAAACACACTTCTGACAAGTCTTGCATAAAGTAAAGAAAAGACATTCAGATCATAATGCTGTAGCAAAAAGCTCTGGTCAAGTCTCGCTGCCTCTCAATGCTCCACAGTCTATTTCACAGCTCTAAATGTAACAATGTCCGCCGTCTTTCTTAGACAAACGCGGCAAAATCATAATGTCTTGGTGGTTCAGTGTGGTCTAAGAGCTGAAGAGCTTTGGCTGCATCACAGAGGCTGACAGACAAGGTACATCAAGACAACGTGAGAACATCATAAAAGCAACTAAAGGGAAGGTCATTATCACCTCCATTTTTGTCCTCTTTTACCAAGTCAATATCGGTTCGAAACTGTCCTCCATTTTTCCCTTTTTTTTCTTGTTATACTACATTGGCTGCCATTGTCACACAATGTGACAGGTAGACCGAATTAAACTCGCTCATTGGAGTGAGTGCACTCAGGTTGAAGAGTGCAGCGCTGCATGCATGCCTGGCTGACATCTCACAATAGATGTCTTCCCACCACCTGAAGCTTAACACAGATAAGACTGACCTTCTCTTATTCCATTGGTAAGCCCTGCCCCATGCAGGATCTCATTATTTCCATCAATAACTCCCCGGTGGCTTTTGTTCCAACTGCCAAGGGCCTGGGAGTTGTCCTGGACTGTCCTTCATGGCACACTTGATTTTGGGTGTTTACACTTTCTAACCTCCGATAGTGGGATGAAAGGAGTCTGCCCAGCTCTTTATTCATGGCTTCAGTCATCTAAAAGCTTGACAAAGGCACTTCCCTCCTTAATTGGCCTCCCGGCATGCTCACTTGCCCACAGTCAAGCGGGAAAAGCTTTGCCGTGTTTGGGTAAAGCTCTTCCTGCAGTGTGGTGAGCGCTATAAAAAAAAGTGCCTTCATTGAAAATTCTATCAACAACACCCCCCGGCTTAAAATGGCTCAGAACTTGCAGAGAGAATAAAGAGAAAAGGGGAGAGGGAGAGAGAGAAAGAGAGAGAGAGAGAGAGAGAGAAAGAAAGCTAAAAACTTTTATAACTCATTTTAAGGGTGGGTGCTCGGGGACCAGCGGTGCATAGGGTTTAATGCCGGGATCCCGGGATTTCGGGTCTCCCGGGCATAGGGCACGCAATTTCCCGCCCGGAAATTTCTTCGGGACCCGTCGTCCCGGAGTTTTTTTTTTCTTGTAGGGAAATTACACTAAAGGGGTTTTCACACAGTGCGCGTTCTTTCCCCTTATCTATGAGTGATCAAATGTCCAATCTGAACCCTCCCATCATTTTCAAACATGTTTGATGATATTTATATGGAATTATGGATTACACTCGAGGGCTGCAATGGGAACTGGAGCCAGCGGGACCCAACGTAAATGTTGGCGGCGCGGGCGGTATTTAAATAGCCTACCTGCGGACGGGCAGGCACGGCCGGTCAAGATGAAATCAGTGGGACCCCGCAAATCCTGCATCCTCCCGCAATTAATCAGATAGGGCCTACAGAGTTTATATACACTTTAGCAAAATATGAATGTCTGACAGTCAGACATCTTCAGGCACGCTCCCAAAGCTGCTGCACCTGTCAATCATTAGCCTAATCAGTCACTCTGTGAGAATTGTGTGTTTTACGGACGGAGCGAGGAGTTTCCTTTCTCTGTGATGGACATTGTCACTTTTTGCTTTTGCCTGCATGTGTGCAGCAATAACGTGAAACGGAACACAAACAAAGATGAGTAGGCTACACTTTGTTTTATAATAACCACCAGCACGCAGCGTCTCTCTCTCTCTCTCTCTCTCTCTCTCTCTCTCTCTCCCTCTCCCTCTCCCTCTCCCTCTCCCTCTCCCTCTCTCTCCCTCTCCCTCTCCCTCTCCCTCTCTCTCTCTCTCTCTCTCCCTCTCTCGCTCTCTCTCTCTAATAATCAGTGTGCTGTGCACTGGACGTGCTGGCTAATTTAACACCCAATCGGACTTTTCATAAAGTACAAAGCGGGATGATCACATTCTCTGCAGCGGAGAAGGGGACCCACTGCATGCTCAAAGGGTGAAAGACCATAGCTAAGGTATCTATGTGAAAGACGTGAGGTCGTTTATTTTTTCCCCCGTGCTTAGTCACATTAGTGCAAACTCCTGTGTCCCTTTTTCTGAATAGCGTAGTAGGCCTAATACATTATTAATATTTTAATGTAATACTTTTATTGTAGGATATGCTCATATTTCGTTCAAATAAAACGTTTTAAAACAAAAAATATCACTATTCTATTGAACATATGAAGTATCTATACATATAAATGCATTTTGGTGGGCACTTTTTTTCTTTTTTTTCTGACGGGAATTCCCGCGGGAGCCCGGGAAAAGGTCCGCAAATTCCCGGGAATTAAAATGAGCCAAATCCGGGAAAATATTAAACCCTAGCGCCGGTGCACCTGGTTCCCCGGGCCTGTTCGGAAATCGCACTAAGTATGGAGGAGTCCCAGGGGCGGGCGGTCCTCCGGGCCGCGGGACCCCACCTCTTAAGGACCTTAACGAATATATGATCGTAAAACAAAATGTAAAATAAAATGTCCACTTTAAGCCGCTCCAAATGATCCAGAATGCAGCAGCACACCTGGTTCATGGTTTACCTGCAGGTATCCTAGTTTCTTTCAGCCACTAAACCACCTTCTCGCTCTGCAATCTAATTACACTGTGACTGCTTATTACAATTTCACACTTGCTGCTCTGGATAAGAGTGCCCGCTAAATGCCTACATTGTATATTGTAATTGTAAATCACGCACTGTCCACCAGGTGGATAATAATCACGATTTGACCCTTTTCACATTGCCCAGTGTGCCATGGAATGATTATACTGTAATCACACAGTGTGCAAGGACTCTAATTGTCTTCTCGGGTTGATCCCTCTCTCTCTATAGGACTAGCCAAAGGTTGTGCTATTGCCATTGAGAATGCATTGGGCGTTTAAGTTAAATAACTCAGAAACTACAAATCATTTCAAAGTAAAAAGTTCCAGCATGTGTCTCCACAGTAAGCTGAATTATAAAAAGTGTGAATGGAGTTTCTAGGTGAAAGTGCTTTTTTGACGTGCCAATATCTGCCATTGAGCCCCATTGTGAATTTCTCAAATTTGAAAGCACTATATTTCTAAAACTATGAAACATTTCAAAGATTTATTTTCAGGCAAACATGTCCACCGTAAGATGAACCTAACAGACGTGTAAATTGCTGTGAGACTGCGAGGGTCTGGAGGAGCCAGGATGCCCTTCCTCTCACCTCCCCACATCAAAACACACACCACTCACTTGCCCACAGTCAAGCGGGAAAAGCTTTGCCGTGTTTGGGTAAAGCTCTTCCTGCAGTGTGGTGAGCGCTATAAAAAAAAGTGCCTTCATTGAAAATTCTATCAACAACACCCCCCGGCTTAAAATGGCTCAGAACTTGCAGAGAGAATAAAGAGAAAAGGGGAGAGGGAGAGAGAGAAAGAGAGAGAGAGAAAGAAAGCTAAAAACTTTTATAACTCATTTTAAGGGTGGGTGCTCGGGGACCAGCGGTGCACCTGGTTCCCCAGGCCTGTTCGGAAATCGCACTAAGTATGGAGGAGTCCCAGGGGCGGGCGGTCCTCCGGGCCGCGGGACCCCACCTCTTAAGGACCTTAACGAATATATGATCGTAAAACAAAATGTAAAATAAAATGTCCACTTTAAGCCGCTCCAAATGATCCAGAATGCAGCAGCACACCTGGTTCATGGTTTACCTGCAGGTATCCTAGTTTCTTTCAGCCACTAAACCACCTTCTCGCTCTGCAATCTAATTACACTGTGACTGCTTATTACAATTTCACACTTGCTGCTCTGGATAAGAGTGCCCGCTAAATGCCTACATTGTATATTGTAATTGTAAATCACGCACTGTCCACCAGGTGGATAATAATCACGATTTGACCCTTTTCACATTGCCCAGTGTGCCATGGAATGATTATACTGTAATCACACAGTGTGCAAGGACTCTAATTGTCTTCTCGGGTTGATCCCTCTCTCTCTATAGGACTAGCCAAAGGTTGTGCTATTGCCATTGAGAATGCATTGGGCGTTTAAGTTAAATAACTCAGAAACTACAAATCATTTCAAAGTAAAAAGTTCCAGCATGTGTCTCCACAGTAAGCTGAATTATAAAAAGTGTGAATGGAGTTTCTAGGTGAAAGTGCTTTTTTGACGTGCCAATATCTGCCATTGAGCCCCATTGTGAATTTCTCAAATTTGAAAGCACTATATTTCTAAAACTATGAAACATTTCAAAGATTTATTTTCAGGCAAACATGTCCACCGTAAGATGAACCTAACAGACGTGTAAATTGCTGTGAGACTGCGAGGGTCTGGAGGAGCCAGGATGCCCTTCCTCTCACCTCCCCACATCAAAACACACACCACTGTTAATAAGGATGAGGCCACTTCACGCTGTGTGTGTCTGTGTGCATGTGTGTTATAATACTGGCATTCCTGGAGTTGGTAGGAAGATGTACAGTAAATGTGTACCAATGCTCCCCTCCCTATCTCTCTTTTTAAGATTTAGTAAAAGTAAACAGACAGAGAGAGACAGAGAGAGAGAGAGACAGAGACAGAGACAGAGACAGAGACAGAGACAGAGAGACAGAGACAGAGAAAGCAGCAAAACAATCCATGAGATTCACCAATACTGCAATGGATGATTGAAAGATCAGTAGTTTCCGTATTGCATATTGATTTCCCCTAGAACCATAGGAGGCCTTTGCCCTGCAGTTTCAATTGAAACGGGCCTCCACCCTCAGGGGGGCCTCGGAGCTATACGACTGACCACCAGACGTCATTCAACCCCCCACCACCCTCTCTCTCTCACTCACTCGCTGCCTTGGCGTTGCTCTCTCCCACGATGTTAAAGTTACACCCATTTCCTGTTAATAACCTGGGTAAAATGTGCAGCACTGGGAGGTAAATGGGAGACACTTTATTGTGAAGGGATGACAGGATGAGGAGTGGTGTTGTTGCTGCGTAATTGTCAAGAGTAATGGCTGCGACTCGAGCAATATTGAACAGTCAAAACTATGTGTCAATACGCCTGTATCATCAGAATATGTTATGGTAAAGTCCAGGTATACTAAATGAACTGTTGGGTTTGACAGAAAAAAACTATTTTAACAATTACGTATATTATGCTGAATAGTGGGGTGTTTCTCTGGTGTTTGACTTAGGGCCGATTCATACTCCTATTTTACCGCTGTTTCGGCGCTGTAGTGCCGAAATGATTTCGGCTCGTCAGAAATTTTCAGTAGCACCGAAGAGACGATTTTAGGATTGTACCCGCCCCCCCGAACCTCAAATGACGTCACATTGTAGGCTCTACAGTGCCGAACCGATATAGGAGTATGTCCTGTCTAATCGCGCCTTAGACAGGCCAGCATCAGAATACCTGGTTTATGAATGTTTAGATGCTTAATAGAGCTGTCAAGGGGAGACAAAGTATCCGTATAGTTGACATTCATTAATGTGATGTTGCCCGAACCACCTAAGCTGGCTACTTCCAGGCGAAGGAGCAGCGGTTCTACTCTGACTCTCTCTCGTGTGACTGAACTTCTCACCCTATCTCTAAGGGAGATGCCAGCCACCTGTCGAAGAAAACTCATTTCGGCCGATTGTATTCGTGACCTTATTATTTCGGTCATGACCCACACTTCATAACCATAGGTGAGAGTAGGAACGAAGATTGTTCGGTAGACAGAGAGCTTTGCCTTCTGGCTCAATACAAATATATACACATTCTTCATTTACATTCTAGATGAAGTCAACCCAGACCTAGATCCCATTTACCTGCATTTAAGCCAACTGAAGCAGCCAGTGGAGATGCAATTCGTCCCTCTCTGTCCGCTCTCTCTGTCTGTGTGTGTGTGTGTGTGTGTGTGTGTGTGTGTGTGTGTGTGTGTGTGTGTGTGTGTGTGTGTGTGTGTGTGTGTGTGTGTGTGTGTGTGTGTGTCCACTCTCTGCTCTGAAACAGAGCAGAGAGTGGAGAGAAAATAGCAATAGATACTATAGAAATTAAACGGCTGCTCATACATTAGATGTAAACGGTTCATTATGAGACTATGGCAGACCGTCACAGTCTAGTTCATTCATGGGAAACACTGAAATCCTTTACCATACAGCTGACATAATAATTAGTCCTTTCCCATACAGTCAAATGATAATGCTGACATGAGCCAACAAATTACAACCGTCATGAACCCTACAAGTCTTAATGAGCGAAATGCTTCATTAGCATTCCCTAAATGAGACTCACATTTTCATATCAAACATGTCAAAATTGTTGGCAGGAAATGTCCTTGCTTTTTGCTCATTGCCTATGCCAACTAATTAGCTTGGTTGCATACAGTAAACATGTTTACACGACCAATGGCGTCTTTTTTCCCAAGGGTGAATCCTGGCAATCAGCGGTGGCGGGTAGGAAATTGCCGCTCCATGGCACCATCCCACGGATGCGCTTTTCCCTGACTCACAATTTTTTTACCATAATAGATGCATCTATTATTACATTAACCAACAAGTCCAACTCCTCAAACAAAATAGAAAAGTTCAATCTAATAATAATAATAATACATTTATTGTATAAGGCGCCTTTCAGGGCACTCAAAGTCGCTGTACAACAGATTAAAATCACACCTGTGTGAAGTAAGTGGTGCAACTCCGTGTGGCGGTCCCTGGGGGGTCCCCGGAACTTCCAGACCCACATGAATGTGCCCAGGTTGCCGACCCGGTTCCGGCGAGCCGCCCCACGTCCGAAATGGTCGAGAAATGACAGTTACCGCGTGGGGGTCCCCGGGGGGTCCCTGGTATATCCAGACCCCCAGGAACGCGTCCAGGGGGCCGGGCCGGTTCTGGCGAGCCACCCCACGTCCGAAACAGTTGAAAAATGACAGAGTTAACGTGTGGGGGTCCCCAGGGGGTCCCTCTACTGTACTGTACGGTCACACCCGAAATCATCATATATATACAGTTAATATGTTTGTGTGTGTGTGTGTTAGGCACAGTGACACTTGGTTGTGAAAACAAACCAAACGTTTTTTTCGTGCTCGGACAGACCCAGCCAGGGACCCAGCCAGGGACCCAGCCAGGAACAGACACACATACGGTAGCTCCAAAAGTGGTGCACCACTTAAAAACAGTCAATACAGAGCACAGTTAAAAGCGAGCAAAAACTAAAGTACAGCTTGCAGCAGAGACAACAGAGGTCAGCCATATGCCTGCCTAAACAAGTGGGTTTTGAGGTGGGTTTGAAAAATGGTGATAGAGTCCATGTTTCTTATATCAGGGGGCAGGGAGTTCCAGAGGTGAGGGGCAGAGCGGCTGAAGGCTCTTGACCCCATGGTGTACAGATGGGCTGGGAGGACTTTCAAAATGATGGAGGAGGCAGACCTAAGTGACCGGGTGGGAATGTTGACATGGACAAGGTCAGACAGGTATGGGGGGGCGAGGTTGTAAATAGCCTTGAAAGTGTTGAGGAGGATCTTGTAGTGTAGTCAATGCGGTAATCTCTACCATACCACTTTCTCGTGTTTTCAATAAACACACAAAAGCCAGGAGAAAGTCAGCACTGCGCACACACACACACACACACACACACACACACACACACACACACACACACACACACACACACACACACACACACACACACACACACACACACACACACACACACACACACACACACACACACACACACACACACACACACACACACACCTCAACAACCAGAGCAAATAATAAAGCAATAGCCTATTTCTTGTGGAGAAGCTGTGTACAAGACGGTGGTGAGACCAGCTATGTTATATGGTTTAGAGACAGTCGCACTGTAGGAAAATACAGGAAGCAGAGCTCGAGGTAGCAGAGACTAAAATGTTGAGGTTCTCTCTGGGAGTAACAAGGATGGATAGGATCAGGAACGAATACATCAGAGGGACAGCACATCTCAGATGTTTTGCAGATAAAGGCAAAGAGGCCAGACTGAGATGGTTTGGACACATACAGAGGAGCGATAGTGAGTATATCGGTAGAAGGATGTTGACACCTAGCGGAAGACCAAAGAGAAGATTTATGGATGTTGTGAAAGAGGACAGTTGGTGTGAGAGAAGAGGAGGCAGGGGACAGGGTGAGGTGGAGGCAGATGATTCACTGTGGCGACCCCTGAAGAGAAAAGCCTAAAGGAAATTAAGAAAGCCTACTTCTTGTGGAGGCAGAGGTTGTGACAGTGGATCGGGATCGGTAACCATGAGACTTGGCCCAGGGATCGTTCTCGTCTGGTCTTTTAAGGCTATTAAAGATGGAGTGCCGCGATTTCTTTCCACCCTAAAACATGATCATCAGGTCTTATTGTTATAATAAGGAGGTATAATTTTTTCAAAAAAGTGTACAGTATTTGTTAAAATGTTGTTTTTATGTGGGCACGCCCACCAGTTCATTAAGTATGCCTGGTTTGCCTGGTGGGTTGTGATGGGTGATCCACCTGAACTGAAGCCACACCCACAGCTGTAGTTGTATGATAAAGGGGGATGGGTTAGGGGAGGGGCTTATAGTGTGATGTCACTATATTACTGTTTATTTCATTGGCCCGTTTGACTGTCAAGGGTTCAGCCTCCAGGAAGAAACACCTAAATACAAAGTTAATACACCATTGCACATAAAAACGACTCCAGGGTGTCTAATGAAGTACTGTCAATGCATAGACACATGAAAAACTGGAAAAATAAAAGAATTGTGGCACTCACTCCCCCGGTATTTAATAAATACTATGTGTGTGTGTGTGTGTGTGTGTGTGTGTGTGTGTGTGTGTGTGTGCGTGCGGCTTCACATTAAGGCTTGTCCTGTTGTCCGGGACAACTAATAAATCCTTCCGGACAAGTGCATTACATTTTTACATGTCCGTTGGACAAGTGACTCTTGGTTTCACTTTTTTTGTGACACTCCTAGCAGCCAACAATATTGTGTGACATTGTCTGGCTTTCCTAATATTCACCTTTCCAATATTGTCCGTCATTTTGTTTCAGGAAAACTGAACCTTGTGTTATTCTGTGGCTTATTTATTTACTTTCCTAAGGGGAAAAACTACCCAACATCACTTGTTTATAATAATTGCGACAATAGGTCGCGTTTACTATGAAAACCTAGCTGCATTTCCCGTCAGTCAGTGCGTCGTGTCACACCACGTCATGAAAGGGACCGGTTCTGACATTCCATATGTTGATCTGTACACTCAAGACACGCTATTATATGGCCAGTCGGCCAATTCATTCCATATGTTGATCTGACCCCCCTAATCACTAATTTGAGCTGTTCATATTCACAACAGGCACTCTCATCAAGACAAGATGCCTGATGTCCATCGTTGTATATGCTGATGTATAAAATAGGTTAAAAGTGTTTAAACTGACTTTGACGTGATAAGCAATTTTGCTGCAGGGATCCCCTGGAACCCCATCAAGGATCCCTTGATAACCACTGGGCTAGGGTGTCAGTACACCCAGAAATGCCACTGCTGTGAACCATTAAAACTAATTTATTCCATGCCAATGAATGACCTGATTTTAACATACCATGATGAAAGCTGAATTTCCCTAATGCCAATTGACATTAATACTTTAATAAAGACACTGCCTGACAGGTAGCCAAACCTTGTTAAAACAGGTACCAAACAGTGGCGGAACATGCCTATGATTGCGCCTCGAAAAATCTTCCTGCAGTCTGTTTTTTAGATATTATAATGGCCGTTGGATGACGTCAATATGACAATTGAGCACTTGAGACGAATAACCAATTTATTCTGACCCCTCCCCGAAAAGGTATCTTTGTCCTGACCACTTATCCATGATTTATATACATTATGGATCATTAGTATGGACTTATGGTTATTCGTCTCAACTGCTCAATTCTTGCCACCGTCTCGGATTGCATGTCTTTATTATGCTTTGAAAAGTTCAAAGCAATCACTTCAATATAGAAAGTGAAGAAGTTGAAGTAGAAAGTAGACAAAAGTACAGAGATGGCCATGGAAATAATAACAATAATACGCTCGACTATTACGCCATCTACGCCTTTGTACAAACGGTTGAAGAAACCGCGACATGCTTCTTTTAAAACCACTTCACAAGTTCACGTTGCTTGAAAAAAAAAGTGTGTTAAGGTCAAACCACTCTCCCTCTTTAACCCATTTAGACCGTAGGACATGTGGGATTATCCAGCGACTTTATGTAGACACGCACACAACTCCCCTGTCTTGGAAAACCTCACACATAAAACCATTACCCAAAATCCAATGTCCAAAAGAACATAAGGATTATAGACCCATAGCCCTCACTTCAGTGATTATGAAATCACTTGAAAGAATACTGTTACAACATCTTGTTAATATAACCAAAGATAAATTCGACCCCTGTCAGTTTGCTTATAAAAAGGGTTGCGGCAAAGAGGAATGTGGTTGTCACACTGGTCCACGTAATTACGAAACACCTTTTTTTTTTTATCACTTAGATTTGTATTTATTTTTTGAACAAACACACAATAGCAAAGGACAAACACAGCACAAACAAACATGAAAAACAAAAAATAAAAATACAATAAAGTCGACAATGCGTATCAAACCTTGCTCATTACATCACATATTCCTAGACATATTCTGGTGTTCCTCATTCCCCCATGCCCTCATTGTTCGTGATCAGGTCATTGAATATTGTCCATTTGGACCATTTGTCCTCCATTTGTTCCTCATGCAGTCTCAGGCATTGTGTCAGTTTCTCCATGAGCTGTATCTCCTGAATGAACTCCTCCCATTGTCCCTGTGTTGGAGGCTCCTTCTGTCCCCATTTTCTTGTGATAGCCTTCTTTCCTGCCGCCAATAAAATGTTTACCAGATACCTATCCTCTCCTCGTATCTTTCCCCCCATCAAGTTTCCTAAATACAGAACATCACACTTCATAGGCACCTCATAACCCAACACCTTTTGTATCTGATCATGTATCACTTTCCAAAAAGACTCAATTTTGGGACATTTCCAGAACACATGTGAGTGATCCACATTTACATCTCCACAACCCCTCCAACATTGTATCTGTTGCTTCAACTGCTTGCTCTTAATTTTTGGTGTTATGAAAAACCTGCAAAGATGTTTCCAAGAGAATTCCCTCCATATCCGTGAACTGGTAGATGATTGGTGCATTTTCCACATCATGTTTATCCAACATGTATTTAACACTCAAATCTGTGAAACTCTCCAATGCCCCATTTTTCTCCAAAACACACCAGGCTGTCATTCCTCTATTGCTCCATACTTTAAAGCCCTTATCATGTCCTGCAGGTTTAAATGAACTATCAAATGCCATCCATTTTAAAACCTTTATATCCTCTTCAAACCTATATTGTTTAACAATTTTAAACCAGATCTCTAATGTAAATAGGGTGATTGGATCAATACAGTGTTTTATTTTCTTAAACTTTTCTTTGTCTCCTATAATATTCTGTATTGGATGTTTGTCGAATTCCTTTTCCATATCTTTCCATTTTGCTATATAATTTGGTTTACACCAACACGAAACACCTTTTAGTCAAATAAGAATTATGCAAGGGTGCTGTTCTTAGACTTTTCTTCAGCTTTCAATACAATAGTCTGATATACAGTTGGAACTGAATCCATACTTAATTCACTGGTATGCTTCTTTTCTTACTAAGAGTACAGAGGGTGAAGGTGAACACAACCCTCTCCGCAGCATTAACCACTAATGGTGGTGCCCCCAGGGTTGTGTAAGCTCAGCTGTACTTTTCACCCTTTATACTGACAGCTGTCGTACTAGTCAGGGAATATTATCAGTATTACCAGTCAAATCTGGGAATACATTTCTTACCAAGAATATTCTTCACCAATGTGTTTGTAAAGGTGTCTACTAACATATCCTACATTGGTTTATATTCAACCACCCTAGGGGAATTTTTGACAGCTGCTGAAAGTTGGGTTACCATTAACACCATGGAGGCCCGGGGCGGGGGTCTCCGTTCAAGGTCATGGTCAAGTGCCCAAGCCGGAGATTGATAAATAGGACGGAGATTAATGATATCAAAACCGATCGCATCGCTCCACAGCCTAGGAGCGCTTGTTGCCCAATCCGATGACGTGTCAAACAGTGACACGTCATCGAAAATGTTCCTTGCCTGTTTAGCTGACGAAAATGAAAATCTTAAAACGTTCATAACTCCCGATCTAAATCATCCCGGCTAATTCTGAAAAAAGATCCTGTGTTTGACGGCCTTCCGCGGTCCAGTCGCTAGTCGCGATAGATTTATTCTTACCTCCCGCTGTTGTCGATCGACTCTAGAGTGGTGTGGCTATTGTTAGCTGCTACACAGACATGCACAACAACTTCCGGTGCGCCGGTAAAAGTGGTCCGGGCGCTATAAATGATGGGCACATGGATTAAATAGGTCCGGGCAAGCAAGGTGTTTAACAGCCAACATGGCAAAATGTTCTAATTTTCATTATGCTTTAAATAGCACGTGTCAAACTAGGGGGTTTTCATGATTCTGAATCCATTCCAAGCATTTGTTTTGCACGGAAAACACTCCTTGGGCTAAAGACGGCCATAGACACTTGCCCAAATGTGCCCAAATGTGTCGATCTCATCACATTTGTGATGATGTCTATGGCCTTTTTAAGCCCAAGGAGTGTTTTTCGTGCAAAACTAATGCTTGGAATGGATTCAGAATCATGAAAACCCCCTAGTTTGACACGTCACATGCTATTTAAAGCATAATGAAATTTAGAACATTTTGCCATATAGGCCTATTGATGGTACCCCAACTTTCAGCAGCTGTCAAAAATTCCCCTAGGGTGGTTGAATATAAACCAATGTGGGATATGTTAGTAGACACCTTTACAAACACATTGGTGAAGAAAATTCTTGGTAAGAAATTTATTCCCAGGTTGTATTAATATCCCATGACTATACTGACACACCAGATCAATACATACTAAAGTACTCATGATGATACAACTTTAATTTCTCTTCTAGATCCAGTGATCCTGGACTGCACCAACACAGAGTAAATACGGTGGTTGAATGGAGTGATAACAACGCTCTCATCATTAACACAACAAAGACAGAAGAGATTATATTTGGTGCACCACAGACACACAGATCCACCATTACTATTCATGGTGAACAGATTAACCATGTATGTTCATACAAACAATACAATACCTAGGAGTAGTTATAGATCATCTCCTGTCATGGAAAGATCAGATTGAATCAGTGTGTAAGAAAACAAAGCAAAGAATCTATTTCCTTCGCCGTTTAAGATCCTTTGGTACTAGTAGACGGATTCTTCTTTTGTTTTTCACTTCTGTTATTATGAGTGTTCTTCAGTACTGCAGTACCACCTGGTATGGATGTTTGTCTGTACCCTCAAAGTCACAAATGCTGCAACAACTAAGCATTTGTTCAAAGATTGTTGGACAACCACTTCAGAGACTCTATACATCCACGTATGATAACAGCATCCTAAGGTTAGCAAGTAATATCACCTCTAATACTAGTGGGAAGTACAATACTGGGGGGGCGCCAGTAAACCTAGACCACTGGGTAGGCTACTTTGTGCGTCTTGGAAAGTCTGGTGGTGACGCAAGGTTGATTAGGTGCGTCTTCTCTTGAATCTAGGGGGACGCGTTTTAGCGTGCACGCCAGGGCAGGAATTTCACGGCGGCCACGGCGGCCATGGCCGTCGTTGCCCCTCTCTTTGGCCGTGTGCCCCTCGAAAAAGTATATGCCCATACGGCCACAGTGGCCGTGGTGCCCCGACCGGCACCCACAGAAGTTAATTTTACCGTTTTTCCTCTGCGCAATTTTCCAGTCATTACGGTAACCAATGTTCCCCTCACGTCCCGCGCAAACAAATCTGTGTTGTAGTTGTGTTGCCATTTGCCAAGTGGTTTGATTCTTTTGCGGTACTTTGCCTTAATAACATACCCCCGCTGCCGCTGGTCGTCATGACACGTGCGCGCACAGACACACACACACACACACGCACACACCCGCACACACCCGCACGCCTCCTCCTCCGGGCCACACATACACGCACTGACAGAGTAAACAGAGGGCATTTAGCCCACATGCTGCCTACTAGTGTAGCTAATCTAGCTATCCGGTCAAACTGCAACTATCACTCAAAACAAAATAATGTTTTCTACAGTTGCGACAGTGTGGCGGTCCTACGTCACATGCATTAACGTTGATCGCTGGTCGGACATGGTCCAGCTGATTTATTTTTGTCTAATGCGAAACAGCGTGGCTGTCCATACAAGGAGGAGGAGAGATGATCTACCGTATCTATCTAGCCCACCAAAATAAACATAAATGTACTTTTGCGTCGCATTATGGATAGCGACAGAACAATACCATGGATATATAATTAAACAATTGTTCCCCTGTGCACAGCACACACTGTCTCCAGGTAAGAACAAAAAACTGTTCTGAAGCTGCACTTTCACTTTGTGTTGACTTACTGCAGAGTCCTCAGTCCTGCAGCGGTGCAGCCCCACAATGGAGAAATTATCTTATCTGTCACTAACCTCTCTACAATGCCATGTTATTCAATATATTAGTTTAGCACAAAATATAGGCTTTTCTAAACCACGAAACCCAATGATCCTCAGCCATTTAAATTTCAAGGACCCCCAAATTAAATGCCTAGGGTGACAGTCTGACAGGGTCCTAGGCCATTTCTTTATGATTTTCATCTCTGGCCTGGGACCCCAAAACATGTTTACAATATTTTACAACAGTAGCTACTTATATTTTGTTATTTAAAGCTGTGATTATTTATTTAAGAAGCACTGTTCTGAACCAATGTTCGCCTTGAAATAAAAATAAAAAGATGTAATCATCCTTAACCTTTAAGCTAAAATAATTATGACCGGGGGGACTTAAATCATTTTTTAATTGATGGCCTTCATGCCCTGGCACTTGGCCTTGTGCCCTCAAAAAGTTGACCATACTAAAGGCCAAGTGGCCTTGCCCCTAAAAGGAAATTCCAGGCCTGGTGCACGCACATGCACCGTTCCGTTCCGTCCCTGCGTGTGCACGTCAAAAAATTACTGGTACCACGGCGTGGGACTGCGTTCTACGAGCATGACACCACTGATTATTAGATATGGCATGGCTGCTTGGTTTGGGAGTGGGACACTCTCTGTCCAGCTCAAATCTAGAATAGCTAAAATGGAAAAAACAGCTATGAAGGTAATTGGTAGGAAAGATTCTCCATCTCTTCAGACAATCTTTGAGAAAACAGTGCTCAGTCTGTCAAATAGAGTGTTGTCTGATCCTTCACATATATTATCTTCAGAGTATGAGCTGTTACCCTCTGGTAGACGTTAGAGCGTGCCATTGCAAGAGCAACCACTTCAAACTTTCTTTCCTTCCCACTTCAATTGCGCTACTGAACAACGGCAACATATAGTTCATGTTAGTGGTGTAGAGACTTCTTGACTTCTCGTCGGTTACTTATTGTTCTTACCTTATGATACTCTTGCGATACTATACCATGTGAATACACTTTTTATATTCATACATCTTCTCTGATTGCAATTTGCACTGTTCTCTTGTGATACTACCTTGTACAATGCTGCTATTGTGTATTGTCTGTCTGTGTTTTAAAACGTTGATGTACTACTGCACTTTTGCCCAAGACAAATTTCCCCTCGTGGGACAATAAAGTATATCTCATCTCATCTCATCTCATCTCATTATTTCTCCCGGTTTTTGTACGGAACGGAAGGGGGGGGGGGGGCTTTCAGAGTAAAAGCTGCCATATCTGCGCGGCACCCCGAGCTGCTATTTTGAAAGAAATCCCGGCACTGATTGTGTTAACACATTCCCTGCCAGGTATTAATTGATTAATTATTTCGCCCCTATCAATGTCTTTCCATTCTGAGCTGTTTTGTGACAGAGAGTTGCCCGGTCGGTCCCACAAGGTAACATGAGAAATACATGCGTCTGACAGATTGTCTTGCGTTTCAGATGCGTTGTAGTCAGTGCATGTGAAATCCAGTTGTCTGACCATAGCTTTATCGCACTAAAGAGGGGTGACAGACAACACAGATGGTGAAATGAGGGGGACTGCATGAGACAAAGAGACAGGGGGAAGGGGAGAGAGGGAGGGAGAGAGTGCTTTAGTGCAGTGCACTTAAAATATACCATCACAAACATTTCAATAGTGCTTGATGAACTTGACCGACACCGTTTTAATTCCTCTGCTCTTGAGGGGCAAAAGACCTCTTCCCCCTCTACAATTCATCTAATCACCATTGATGAACACTTCCAGAACCAGACATTATTGACAACTACAAGCAGCATGATTAGTCCGTGAGTGATTAGGTTTCAAGAGGGCATCGTTTCGTCCATTGGTCATTGGTGCCAATGAATTAACAGAAGCAGAGGAATGCCGGTCTTCAACCAGCCAGAATTCTCACATGTCTCCCCCTGCTCCGCTCCCTGCACTGGCTCCCAGTCGCTGCCCGCACAGAATACAAAACTCTGATGCTGGCATTCAAAGCAACCAAAGGTATGGCTCCCCCATATCTTGCAAGCATGATTGAACCCTACAAACCCTCCCGCGCACTCAGATCAGCCAACGCAGGAAAGCTGGAAGTACCCTCACTAAAAACGCCGGGACAACGCTCCACACGTCCCAAACTCTTCTCCCTTCTGGCCCCAAAACTGTGGAATGCACTCCCCGTTGCAATCAGAACTGCAGCATCACTCCCAATCTTCCGCCGTAGTCTGAAGACCCACCTTTTCAGACTCCATCATGGCCCATAGCACTTATCCTACCCCCTTAGATAGCACTTTTTAGACTTAGATAGCATTTGAAACAGACTTATAGCATGTCATGTAGACAGCACAATAATTGCATTGTATGTAGTCATAGCACATCATAGTACTTATGTATAGCATAGTATAGTATATATGTATAGTTAATATGTATAGTGTCATTATATAGATATGTTCTAGTTACGTTCTTAGCTTACGCATGTTTCTTGATAAATGCATTTTATATATGTGATGTATTCCCATACTTTTGTTCTTGCCTAATGTAAATCGCTCTGGATTAAGAGCGTCTGCTAAATGCCTAAATTGTAAATTAAATTGTTTATAAGAGAAGGAAGACTCCATAAAGTACACAACGCTACTGAGATGCCCACTGACATCCCTTCTTTGTTTGACAATCCAAATACAGATGATCTCATTGTGTAGTATTGTTTTCATCTCCACAGAGACATAATAATATTGGCCGGGTTTCTCAAACAAGTTTAGTGTAAGACTTATAGTGCCGCACATGCCCTCTAGGCCGCACACATAAGCATAAGGGAAACACGACATATACACGCAACCCTATCAGGCTTTTGAATGACACTTCCTCACTACAACAAAGTTGTGGCCGTCTCTGCCTGCTTTCTACAAGTGGGCATCCCGAGGCATGCAGGCACGGGATGGCTATATTATTATACATTATACTATACATTAGGATTAGGCTACATAAATGCTGCTGCCGCCTTTCACAACAAGGCTTTTTATTTACACCATCATTTTACATTAACCATCGCTGATGAGCGGCGCTTTGAAGGCGAGGAGGCTTGCTCATTGTATAGGAACTTATTATATCATATGGCTCTGCATCAATGTAACATTACAGTATATGTGTTGTGAGCCGACGTGAGCCATGATGTCACACGTTTTGTGGATTCACCGTTTGGCCTGTTCCACTCTGGAAGGGGGTTTCACTTTGTTGGGTTTTCACCCCCGGAAATGCCGTTCTCGAGACCCCCGCAAACCATACTTTATTTTGCCGTTTTCTATGAACACCGTTCTCGTGTAAAGGGGGTGTCAATATAAAAATGTCGTAATTAAATTAATATTTTCATCTCAGCATCATCTAGATAGAACTTCAGCCAACTTTTTGTATATATTCCTTAAGATCATCTGATCACCCGTGACAGCCCATTTAGGACAATTCGGTTAATATAACTCCTTGCGCTGTCTACATTTTGCTGCTGTTTCGACTGCGGCCGAAATAACAGATCTACAAGCTGTCGACAGCCATGGCGCAGTGTATTAATGGAGTAGGCTAATTCTTTTTTTGGAAAGGCGCGCCACATTACACAAGCATGAACCACCTGAATTGTTGTTTAATTTCGAAATGCATCTCTCTCTCTCTCTCTCTCTCTCTCTTTCGGAGTCGGCTTAGCTAATTTAATATGGAGAGAGGGAGCGGTGTGCACCAACACCAAAGTCCTCCACATCCTCAAAATAAATCTATAGGCTATTCGTGCCATATACTCAGCATATGCACAACCAATTGTTTTAATTCAAAGTGGTATATATTCTGTGAAATGTTTATTGTCATCTCGTGTATCTACAAGATCCTAGTGTTGCGTGAGCTTGTGAGCTTGCAGATCGCTGCGTGCGCCTTCAAGCAGAGGTCCTCACAAGTATAGAACACTGCCATCTGACCATGAAGTCCTCAGCACAACGCAAAAAGTTGAGATTTAACTTGTGCCATACTCAGGCAATCCTCAACCGATTGTTATAATTCCAAGTGTTCTGTATACTCCGTGAAGTGTATATTTTCATTGGGTGTATAAGTCATGTTTATATGCCTTTATCAAACGATATGGAGAGAAGCCCTGTTAGCCATGCAGCCTATATTTCATGCACTGAGCGGTTCCCAGCGGTTCATTTCACTGATGTGTACAACCTTTATTCAAATAGTTGAAAATTAATTCATTACAAAACTGAGCACCTTTGATCTACTGCAAATAGGGCCTGGTTCCTTATAAACGCCCGGGGTCCAAATCGATTTTGCATATTAACGCTACTATTTGGAAAAATACGGTATACGGTATAATTTATAAAGAGTGAATAGAGCCTATACTGTCAGCTGTCCAGCAGTCCGAACATTATTAAATTAAATTTCAGAGGCGAAGTGATGTCGGCAACGTCAAGGTAAATGTAGGCCAATATGAAAACACTATACTGTCAAGTGAATTAAATAGAATAACATTTGATTGTGGGTTAATAAATATAGGCCTATACAAGGAGTTTAAATGGGAGGCTATTGTGCAGTCAAAGTTACCAATACAAGCTAGTTAATTCAGCATTCTTTTATTGAAAGGTATGGTATGGTAGGCCTCGGGCCTACCATACCAGGCCTCAGGCCTACCATTGCATGGCACATCTATGCACGGAATGTCTATGTTCACAGTGAAAGGGGGTGTTGTTGAGAAGAACCATATGCCAACTCCCTACGCAGATGTCGTTCGGGAAACCCGGCCATTGTCCTCATCCATATGGAAGGTTTGCGATCATCTGATATGTAAACCAAACATTAATAATAATAATAATATAACTGTATCGTCTCAATAATGTCGTCACATCAATGTGAGCTAACAGTGAAGAGCTCAGGCCTTATGATTCCTGTTGGGCATGAAAAACAGACACTCAATACAATACTCAGCAGGAGGTCAATGATAGAAACTACTACTTTATTTTTTGCCTTGTATGAGTTGAAGACAAAACATATAAGTAGGCTATAAATCTCACCTCATTCATAACCAGCGTGGTTGTTTCTGTTTATGTGTTTATGTGTGATTACAGGTTCATAGGTTCTGTACCTGTAGTGTGCCCCATCCAGTAATTACACTGACCGAGAGCACAGTCCAAAGAAAGAGATGCCCTTTTGCACCTTCATTACACTGATATGTGCGATTGCCAGCCTGCCTGCCTGTCACCACATGAGTCAATATTGATGTTGCGTACACAGACTAATATGCAGTGTGACACTAGACAACGCTAATTATATTGCCAGCGACCGAATCCACGGACCTGCAGTGAAATTGAAATGTGAGTTTGTCTACCTACATGACAAGCACAGCGCACATGCGTGCTGTGATTTACTACAAACACAAACTCAAACTGGACACTATGACCAACAGTGTCAGAGGGACTGAGGGAGCCAGTAGAGCGATGGAACCAATACTTCGTTTTCCCACCTCTGTCATGCAGGGTGTAACGGCAAGCCGTTTATTATTGTTATTTCTGGTGTTATTTTCTGATTATGGTTCGTGAAATATGTATATGTACTTATTCTTATTTCCATATATATATATATATATACACGTTAGCCATTAGTTAATTCCTTACAGTTGTGGAGCTAAGCTTATATATCAGGACTGTCAGCAGCGTTGATAGGTTGTTTACGCTGTGCCATTGCGGCCAGTATTGCTGTTATTACTGTCTCTGTTTTTCAAGTACAGATGAGTGTCCCTTAGTTCTCGCTCGCCATCTCTCGTGAGAGCCGGTGGAAACCGTGTGAGGTCTTGATCCCTCCTCATTGGCCAGACCGGTCATGTGGCAGCTCGTTGGCCATGAACCGTCACCTATAAAAAGACTCGTTCATCCTGCTGTTCATTGAGATGACTTCGCTAACTTAAGCTCTAGCTGTTCGCTTTCCTTCTGTTGGTTTAACTTTGCTTACCCTTTTGTTTTATGTTAGTTCCCTTCGGGAAGGAACTGTAGGTTAAGTTGTAGTTTTGCCCTTTTGTTGTTGTTAGGTTTTCAGCTAGGTGAGTTTATTGTTTTTGTCTCTCCATTTTCTTTGAGGGAAACCATACCATTATAAGTTGCACTGTTCCACTCAAATATTTATCCTATTTATAATATCGTCTACTATTTATCCTCTATTATAAATGATTGCCAATATACTTGAAAGTCGATTAACTTCCATCATTTGAGCCATTTGTATTCAAGAACAAAACCCTTGTAACTCTGTAACCTTTTGACTGAGAAGTACAAGTAAAGACTTTTTCAACTTTTGAGTGAGATTTCCTGTCCAGTTTATATGTTATTCATACCCATTACCCCTATAGACATATTGGACCGTAACACAGGGATACAGTTTATATGTTATGCATACCCATTACCCCTATAGACATATTGGACCGTGATACAGTTTATATGTTATTCATACCCATTACCCCTATAGACATATTGGGCCGTAACACAGGGATACAGTTTATATGTTATTCATACCCATTACCCCTATAGACATATTGGACCGTAACACAGGGATACAGTTTGTTATTCATACCCATTACCCCTATAGACATATTGGACCGTAACACAGGGATACAGTTTATATGTTATTCATACCCATTACCCCTATAGACATATTGGACCCATTACCCCTATAGACATATTGAGGGAGCTTTGCTGGGAGAAAGCTCTCGTGGGTTTCCTGTGTCCTCTTACCTGCCAGTGTCTTTTCTCTTCACACCATAGCCGGTACTATAGATCCAACTTCACAGCACCGGCGGAGAAAGAAAAGTACTACATTTATTTGCTCAGGTAAAAGTATCAATACAGCTTTATTATTCATGAGACCACTGTACCATGAGAGTGGTGTGAAGACCAGTGAACACCCTCCCTCATGCTACAAACCTGTGCGTGAAATGGCATGGTGGTGAATTTAGTTTGCCGACTGGTGCCGTTAATCACAGAGAGATTCTGTTTACACCATGACACTAAATAGTCCATACCTTCACAGCCCTATAGCTACGTTCCCACACGGTATATTAAGTCAAGTGTCTCATCCATTATGCAGGGAATAATGGTGCAGTTTAATAATGTATCAATTTGTTCTAAAAAGGGTTTTCTAGTTTAGTTTGTCTTTTGTGAAGACCTACATGCTCTCAACGCAAAGCGAATGTGACAAGTTCTCGGCACGCAACATTTTCTCTTTGATTTTAGATGGTTATTGTTTTTCTTTCATAAAGCCTCTTTTGTTTTGATATTTATTATTTACATTTTTGTTTGAGCTATTTAGTTAGTTTTAGTTAACCATAGTGCTGCTATGCTGTTGTTATCGCTCCCAGACAGATCCATAGTTTCAGAGACTGACTGTGGAGAGATGATGGACTACATTAATGAGATTACCTCCAATTTGAGCCATAGCAGGAGATGTATGTACAGATATGGACACACACACACAGTGTGTGACTGAGGCTTTAACTTTTGCTTTTATATGAAATATCCTAGAAAATGCTTCTAAACATATTGATAGTTTGACCACTCGAAATGCTCCAATTAAAAATAAAAATAAAATAAAAATAATAGCCTATATCTACAGGTGACGCATTGAAAGATTGTAAATAGGATATTTTCAGTCATGGCGATGATTACCTTACCCGTAGCCTGGAGAGATGTGATTATAAATTCACAAAAATGATACATTTTGTTGCCGTTGACCAACTTGAAAAGTATCTGGGAATTGCGGTAATTGGTCTGCTGACAGTGTCCACAAGAAATATGACGCTGTGGGGCCTAAGTTATTAGAGCTATTAGTTGCACGCACGCGCACACACGCGCACACGCACACGCACACGCACACGCACACACACACACACACACACACACACACACACACACACACACACACACACACACACACACACACACACACACACACACACACACACACAGGTGAACAGTGTTAATGTTCCTAATTACTACTACACTGAGGAGAAGGAAAGAGGGCTGGGCAAGTGGGTCATGCATTATCCGAGGAAACTGCTGCCTGAAATTAATTTGTAAACCGAGACAGAAGAATGTCGGTAATTAAATCAATGAGTAAATTACAGTTGGAATTCATCTAAATGAATTTGCTTCATCATCCCCTGCTGACCTCATTTCCTTTTACAATCACATTAATTAAAATGTTCATATTTTTTCCCTATTTACGTAATTAACTAGATTGAATTACAATGTTACTTGTACATTAAAACCGCTTACCCTGCTCAGGATATTTCATGTTAAAAAGATGCTACTTAACGAGTCCCTACATTTCCGTCAAGGTCGCACGGAACATTGTCTACGTCCAGAGTAATTTGTCAAATCCCACTGAAAGCTGGAAACCCCCAAACGACACGATGTGAGCTAGCTGCAGCTGTGTTTGTGTGAACCTTTCAATGGTGCATTTTGCAGAAGAGCCATATAGCTGAATGGGCCACCTGGGAATCAGAAGGTTCCAGGTTTGATTCCTGGCCCGGCTATATGATGAAGTGTGTCCCTGAGCAAGACACATAACCCCTGACTTGCTTTAAAACATTTGTGGATGCATGGGCCTTATTTCTTTCTACAAAAAATGCCATATCCAATCGCTTCTGCCCATAAGGGGTCCCATGACTGTGAAAGGATTAACTAGAAACGCTTTAGTACAGTACATGTTCCAGGCCCTTCTGCCAACACTAGACTAGAAATTGTGAAAGCACATGCCACATTTGAGATGGCTAGGACATGTACTGCGGATGGAGCAGGACTGCATCACAAACGTGGCCTTAAGATGGACACCACCAGGCAAAAGAAAACCTGGGAGGCCCACGAACACCTGGCGCAGAACTGTGACGCAGGAGCTGGAACAGATGAACCTGTCATGGGGAGAGGCGCAACATGCTGCCAGGGATCGGATGCAATGGAGAGCGCTCATTGAAGCCTTATGTCCCATAGGGGATGAAGAGGAGCAAGTAAGGAAGCACATGCCACATCCATCAGTTCTGTGTAGCTACGCAAAACAAAATAATGACGGATTCATTTTACAGCCCACATAGGTGAACCACCAAGCACATGTGTGTCTATAACTCTACATGCTCTTCTAAAGGCCTGTCTATCTCTGGGATGACAACACTCGCTTGGAACATGAAATACATGGTTTTGGTCTCATAACACTCAATCACATCAAGTAAGGAAGATGTAGTTCTGCACCCATATTTCACACACCGCATCATTCGAAAGCCTAGATAGGGGTTGTGCAAGGACACACTGTGATTGGCCAGTGCACTTGTGCAAGGAAGCGCTGTGATTGGCCAGTAGCCACTTTTTTTTTTTTAAAGATATTTTTTTGCGGCTTACGCCTTTTATTGGTTTTTGAAGGGACAGACAGTAGGCTGACAGGAAACGGGAGAGAGATGGGGGAAGACATGCAGTAAAGGCCGTGTCGGGCTCGGAAGTCGAACCCGCGGCACACTGCGACTGGATTACCAGTCGGGTGCCCAGACGGTTACGCCACCGCCTGGGCACCAGTAGCCACTTTGAGTGGCAGTCGGGGAAAACGCTCTCGCCAGAACATTATGCTCATGATGTTTAAGATATATCACTTTGTCTCACAGCTAATGCATTTTGATGTGATCCATTAACCAATAGTAAGGAGTGTTACATCCTGGAGATCAAACAAGATTATCCAGTAAACCACTCGGATGTGATGTGGACGATACGGTTTCATTGTCGGTGGAGCCTCCGGTTACAGTGGGGGGGGGTTCAGGCTGCCAGGAAGTTGATTTGTAGGGGAGGCAAGTAGGGACTGAACATGTTTTATGTGAGGACATAATAGTATGAGAATATCTTCATCAGCAGTTCTAGCGCAAATACAAGAGACTCAGAGCAGTGCAATATCTGCTAAATCTATAAGCATGGGTCCAAACAAGACAGAATGGGCTGAACATTTCAGAAGAATGTGCCCTGGTTTTAGCAGCATCAGCTGTTCAGAGTTAAGTACAAAATTGGGTTACAGAAGAAGAATGAATCCCTGAATCCCTGTGGTGCCAATACCCCCCTAGCTCCAGGATCAGTAAACACCACACTGTATCTATTATGAAAATAAAATAGCCTGTGGTGTAGTTTAATATGAGTAGCAGCCAATTAACCAATTCAACTTTTTAGAAAAGTATGAGCATGGTCTTTAGTTTTAGCTTAAATTATTAAAAGTTTATTGCAAGTGGATATTAGAATAACTCTCAAACCTTGTTGACAATGTTTGGATTATTTTAATATTAAAACAATTGAAAAGCTTAATTCCGTTCTCATACCTACGGTGGTTTAATTTCTACAAAATACTACACCAGTTACAATATGTAAAAATAGCAATCAAATTATCATCACCAACTATTTGCATCTCATATGACATTGTAAACACTACCACACGAACAAGCAATCTACGTTTAGATGATCTTTTACATCCCATGTTGATTGACAGGGTGACAGAGGAAGCTTTTTGGGTGCTTGCTGAGTTGAGGTGAGGTGCATTCATGCGCAAATGCAATTTTCCATTGCAGTGGACAAAATCCTAGTGCACATGGACACAATTATGCCAGATAAATATTGTGTTACCACCGCGCTCTGACTCCACTGGTGTGCTATATCCTCTTAGAACGATGACATTAAAACAAGCGACAGGTCGCACTCAGTGACAGGAGTGAGGTAGAATATTTTATTTCTCCATGTCTTTACAAGAAAGGACAAGGTTTCGGCTTTCCAGCCTTCGTCAGTGTCATATGCCCACATCTATGGCCACGTAGATTATACCACTGGAATTAACCATAGGCCTATTCTAAAGATGTCCTTAACTGTTTTATGAAAATGTTGCTCATTGGTTCTCAAACGTTTTCATGTCAAGGACCACCCACAATTATGTATTTGGCTGTGGACCTGCATCTCAAAAATATATGTTCCATGGACCCCCAGAAGCAAAGACCTGCATTACAAATATTCGTTTTAAAAGTATATGCATATTCAAAGGTATTCATAACTCTCCTTTCCAGGAAAACTATCCGTGAAGATAGAAGGTTTAGGGCCTCAATTTAGTCCACCCAGCTGTTCCTGAGTTGGTGTCATGTCACCCTGCTGATAATTACTGTTGCTGACTGAATCTTATCAGCAACAGCCAATTACAACGTGAGAATCAAATCAGTGGTAGCCAATTAGAAGCCAGGGTGCTGCTGTGATGGGGATGTCAACACCAAGCCCCCAGTGAGGCTCTCCAACGTTTAACATTGAGCGCTCGGTTGCACTTCCGCATTTGCCAACCAAAATTTGGTTGGCAAATGCGGTTCTTCCGGGTGCTTCAAAACGCCACTGAGCAACTTCCACTGAAATTAATAGCGGGGGGGGGGGGGGGGGGGCTATCGCTCCGGTTCAGTCTTCAACCCTCGATGAACTTGCAGGGCTCTTATCTGACCACACCTGTGTGTGTGTGTGTGTGTGTGTGTGTGTGCGTGCGTGCGTGCGTGCGTGCGTGCGTGCGTGCGTGCGTGCGTGCGTGCGGGCTGTGTGCGTGTGTGTGCGTGTGTGGGCTGTGGACTGAAACCAAGGCTATGATAGAATAAGGTTCAGACAGTCCACAGGCCGGGCAAGCGACATTGATGCACAAGGGAGCCAAAACCAGAATCGGAAGTTTTGGAGTCAATGGGCCTCATGGGCCAATAAGTTCCTAACTTTTCCTCTTACATTTCTTCCTAAGTGAATTCCTAAGAGAAGTCCAGTCAGATTCATGAAACGTTCTTAAGTAGGCAGAATTGTTCGTAAGCATGTTCTTATGATGATGAATCCAAATCCTCGTAACTTGAAGGGGTGTGCCAGTTCATTCAAATGATCATAGGTAGACGCCCCACATATCCTAATTAACATCCTAATTACCATAGGGAACCGCCCCACCAATCCCATATAAGGCATTGGGAATTCACTTTCCTACCTGTGTTCACCCAGGTGGGTGTGGTTTTGCATGACTCCATGGCCTTGCCTGCAGTCACACCTGTGTGTGATTGCAGCACACAGAAATCACAGGACCTCACACATAGAAATAAAGTTGAGTGAAGTCAAGAATACCTAAACTAAAGTCTAAATATGGTGGAACACCAGACTCCAATAATACTGTGGAGGTACTGAAGTGAACAGAAAATTTCAATATTTCAATATTTCAATATTTTCAATAATCATGAATGTATTTCATTATTTATCTCACAATAGTCAACTTGGGGGGGATGATGGTGGGTGCATGGGGTGGGGGTTATGTGGTGGGTATGGTGCGTTGGGTTGGGTTGTGAACTCTAAACCAGTGGTTCTCAAACATTTTCATGTCAAGGACCCCCAAATTGACATGCATTCTGCAGACCCCCATATGAAAATATTTTCTGCTAGGGAAATGTTTTGAAGATTTATCAAAATGTAGCTGATCTACAAGCTCAAAATGGGCAGTAATGGGACGCGTTTGTGAGCTTGTGGATTGGCTATTTTCAAAGTATAAAATGGGATTAAAGTGGTAAAATGTTCCATATTTTGCTGTGGACTGCCTGGAACTTCCTCAAGGACCCCTTGAGGTCCTCAGACCAAACTTTGAGCATCATGCAGATGGCGCTGTTTTTCCTTTGTTTTTAGATTGCACTTAAGAACGAAAAAGGCACCCTAAGAGTGCTCCACAGTGTGCGTAGATTCTGTTCTTACCTACGAACAAATCACAGCTAAGAAAAGATTGAGGGATCCCAAAACCTTCTTAAAAACTTCCTAAGTGGGTCTAAGAACAAATTTCCTCTTAAGAACTTCTTAAGAACGGTTGGCGCATGAGGCCCACTGAGAGCCGGCTGGACAAGCTTGTCAACAAACAATATTTCTGAACGATTTGGAACTTTGTCAGTTAATCGGTTCAGGAATAAGACATATCACAGGTTGTTTTCTAACCATTTGTATTTCGATGTGCAAAGTCTGCAAACTGTATCATTTTATTGAGGCATCTAAACGGCGCCATGTACGTTTTTAACGTTTCTGGCTCTGCAGTATGGTGGGATTTGGTTGTCAGGCTGTCAATGACCGACACATTCAGAAAAGTATACTTAAGACACCTCATCGCAATTATACAGTGTACACATCGAAAAGCAACACAGCAGAAAACAATGTGTCATACGTCTCATTTCATACGACCTGCGTTTTTTTTTCTGTACGTGCGGAGAAGTCGAGGGGCGACAACGCAAGCGTATTTACGTGGGCGCGGTCCCGTGAAATTGTCGCACACGTGCTCGTTTCGTGCACACGCCCCCGACCGACTAGACATGGATTCATTGACATGGATTCAACCAAACTCTCGGCTTCAGTTTGCCTCCCACTGCTTCCAGTGTCCCAATGCAACAAATCTGCCTGCTGGAATTGCTGGGTAGAGAAAATTGCATGCATGTCCATACCTTCTTTTCATTTACCTTGACTGAAGTGAGGAAGAGGAGGAAGGGGGAGGAGTAAAGTGCCTTAACTTTTCTCCCTGTGGCTTCCTTGACTAATGGTTTTGAACACTGTCCCGGTCAATGATATTACATCAAGCTTCAGGATTTAATTATAGCCTAATCACTTGTTGATTGCAGATTAATATCATTACCTTGTCCTACTGCAAACACCTGAGGGGCGAGTCGACGCAGGGTTTTTAGAGGATGTTAAGCAATTCCCTTTATTTTATTATTTATTTGTATTTAACCAGTAAAAACATATTGAGTATTCAAGTGACATATTCAAGTAACATATTCAAGTGGGAACTGGCCAAGAGGCAGAAATAAAAGTACACTTCAATGCTACTTCGTACATGACAAGTTACAGAACAGACAATAATACATCCATGTTACACCACAACGTCCCTTTAAAATAGAATACAAAGATGACTAAAACTAAGACTTTACTGACAATTTGGTCAACAAATAAAAAGTAGGCTACAATGTTAGGGAGGGACTAGTGGTCCAGTACAACTGTTTTGGCCTGCCAAAATACATTTAAGTCGACTAAATCTACAGTTGATTATGATATTTAAAAGTAAATGGAATTTCATTCAAGACTAAAACTAAATCAAAATGTGTTGTCAAAATCAACACTACATGGCAAGTGTCTATCGCGACTTCTACAATATTCTTGTTTAACTCTTTTTTCCCCCAAGTCCGTATATATACGGACGCCGACGCTAGGTGGCGTCATATCCCAGGTCCGTATATATACATACCCCAACGTATTCTCCATCTATGGTTGAGGTCTACGGAAGCTTTTAACATTGGTCCGGTTCCTATAGCAACGCCCCACTGTTACAACTATGGGATTGCAAATATATTCACAGTGCAAAGCAGTTGAAAGGAGGATTTTCAAACCTCCATAAGTCGGATTCTAAGATCACTGTCCTTGGTGGATTTTCTGCCATCCACATTTCGGATTAAATTTGTGCCTTTATACCGTGACGCTGCCGCCATGTAAAAGCTTCTGACGAAAGGTAAGGAGTGTGTGCTTGTTCCAATGTGTAGCGAGTGTATGTAACAAGTGTGTGGGGGGCGGGCAAACACGTCTTTTAAAGTGAACGCGCATGCTGGCACTGGGAACTGGGGTTTATGCTAACAGCTAGCGGTAGAGATAGAGTTAAGACTGGATGCGTGATATCGAAACTGGAGGCGTTATGTCAAAGCAATACATCCCAGTTGATGTGGCAGCCTTGTGTGAAGATGAACAGCTTATGGACACTGTAGAATGATGGCACTTTTCTTAACTGTGAAGCGCTGTCATATTCTGCCCAACCCACCCACACACATGACAATGAGATCCGCTCTCACAGAGTGAGGGAGAGGAAGACAGCAGGAGAGAAAAAAACATCAGTCCCAGACCCAGTCTGTAGGAGGTCAAGTCATCGTTAGCAAAATGAGGAGCAATAATATTATTCCATTGCAGTGCAAGAAACCTTTGTTCTTTTTCTGTCAAGGAGAGACGGAGGGAGAGAGGCAGGCAGACAAATGTGGAGGAAGGAATTGATATTTGAATGGAATCCATCAGCCTCCACCCCTAAAACCACTTGACAAAGCCTCTGTGGGGTCATTTTGAGTTTGTCTTGGTAGGTAGGTGCTGCCAGAGAGAGCTGAAGATAAATGGCTATAATACGGCAGAGGCCGGTGCCCTTTTACAAAGAGCCTCCTGGCACTAAAAACTTTAATCAAGAAAAGATATTTCCTGAGCATTAGTCACCTGTACCAGAGGGAACACAGGCTACAGATGGGAGGCAGTAAGGAGGTCCATCACTAGAGATGCTGAGGGACAAAGAGAATGGAAGCAAGCAGGGACAGAACAATAAGCTATAAAGAAAGACAGAAATGGAACATGACGAACATGGCGCGCACTCATGCACACGCACTCATGCACGCACACACGCACCAAATCTGCCTCCCGGCCGGGCAACAATCTGGGAACGAACAGCTGTATATACTCAACGTGAGTAGTCATTCTCTGTAATCATGGTTAGTGAACATTACTTCAAAGTGAAGAGCCTCAAATTGCTGTGTGAACAATCCCCGAAGGACACAAACTTCAGCAGTAATTTCTTTATAAGTTATTCACTTTATCATTCAGTCAGGCTCCTCAGAAGACCACTGAAAAGCAGGGCTGAATTTGTATTACACTGCCGCGAGAGGAGAAAAGGAGAGAAGATGGATGGTGAGGGGAGGAAGGGGAAGGAAGACTTGCAGCAGAGGTCAGACAGAGATATTCTCTGGAATCCATTGCCTGCGGTGAGCTGAAATGCAGAGGTAGAGGACGGATCAGAACAGAATGTCCACAGAGAGGAGGAAAGAGATTATATTATAAATGGTCGTCTTACATTAAGTAAAAGGAATTTGACTTTAATTACCTTACACATTCCATCCTAAACATTCAAACACACATGTAGGCATGCATTCACACGCACGCACACAACACACACATGCACTTGTACATGGAACACGCACACACGCATGCGCACACGCACACGTGTAGATCGGCAATCGCTGATTATTTTTATTAGGCGATTTTCTTTGCAATATAATACTCAACCTTATCACTCTTCAAATGTAGCCCAATTAACCTGTACAGCAAAATAAAGTGTGTGCAAAATGCAAAACAATTTGGGCCATCAAACTAGTAAGAGCCACCGGTGGAAACCTGCTTGTAATGGTATTATGCTCTATTGCCCGGGAGCGAGTATGCGTCCGGCGAGGAGGAGAAGTTACTGTGTAGGCTGTATGTTGTTTACGTCTGACACTCCAGTCTAGACCCAGCTGCCGTCTCGTGTCTCATCACAATTCACAACCGACGTGCTCTAATGCACAACCTGTGAAGTCGGGGGGGAAATGAAAAAATAAAGAAAAGGAATAGACGAGGTGGAGTGACAACGCGTTAGCATTACAACAAGCTAAGCGAACAACAACAACACCATGGCTGGTGGGGATGTTAGCTTTAGCTTGCTGCTTGTCTGATTCTAGTTGACTTTCATCTTATTCTCCGCCTGTAATATATCTTATTTTGTTACCCTGACACCGGCGCTGCAAAAACAGGCAGATCTACAAGCTCTCAATGCGTAGCTAACGGCTCTGCAAAAACAGGCTCTCAAACAGATCTCAATGTGTCGCGACACCTTGAGAGCTTGTAGATCTGCCTTTTTTCGACCCGCGACGAGTAGTGAGCTGTTCTCACATTTCTTTTATAACACGAATATATTGTCTATCGGCGATTTTGGGCCAGACGATGGGCGATTAGAAATAATTGGTATATCGCCCAACCTTAATGTCTGCCATTGTTGATTTTCCAAGCTGGCATGGAATGGAAACAAGCATGGGTTATCTAGCATCAGTATTATAATGACTCAAAGATAAAATGATTTGCATATCAGCGGCCCCACCACCTCAGGACCTTGTGGTACTGCAGCTAAAACTATATTAAAAGCAGTTTTAAAATGCTTGTTATAGTTCCTTTAAACAAGTCACAGATTTGCACAAATTTTCATGATAAAAAAAAGCAGATCTACAAGCTACAAGTGGCACGATATGAGCTTGTATATACTTGCTATTTGTTTGGTCAAATAAATAATGGTTAAAGTATTTAAAATCTAAAATGACTGCTTTCCCGATCTTAATGGCTAAAGGGCCATTCACGTACCAAGCATGATAACCTTAATGATGAGTGTAAATATATTATTTTAAAAGTCATTCTAGTTCAGAGCACAGAGTCAGCTCTGGGCGCTTTAACAGTTTGGGATTTGATCCCATGCTCAAGAGCACGATGACAGTAATAGTGTTCATGGGCATGCACTGTGGGATGTCAAGACAAGCCAGGCACAGGTTGCCAACTTACAGCTGAAACAAATCCTCCTGTCAGTGGCAGTGCCATGATGAAAACCTGCAACCTTCAGTTTACTGGTCAATCCTTATAGCTCAGCAACCTGCCACATGAGAGGAGAGGCTCAGAGCAGATTGGTGAAACTAAACAGCTAAACCTCCAGCGCTGCACGGCTGAATGAACACAGAGGATGATGCCTCCACATGGACACATGGAGAGACAGCTCTCTAGGATAGGTGTGAGATGGTCCTTCTTACATTAATCACAGTCAGGTGGAACCGTGGGTGTGTGAAACTGAACTGCCCTCCTGCTCTCCGCTGCAGTGGAGACTGAAATAACACCAGAGCCCACTGGGGGTTTCCTATAGGTCGGGAGAACATTTATTCCACTTATTCCATGGTCATTCCCAGAGGAATTCTTTCCATAATTAATGTTAATTAACCAATAAGCCACCTGATAAATGTGCCAACTTCTACTCTTCAATTACACTCTTGGCACAGAAGTGAAAAGAGTAATGGTTAAGTAAAAGTCTCTCAGCTTCCGTCTCCCTCAACCTCACTGGATCAAAACCTTTTTGTTCTTTTGTGCTTTTTTAGTTTAAATATTTGAGTCTGAGGTGATTCCGGTGGCATAATCTTTTTTTAAGCAACTGGCTAGATTCGTTTACTGACTAGAACTGAACACAAGCTCGCAAAGTTAAACTTTTAGTTTAGATCATTGAGCACTCCAGATTTTTTGAAATAGTGAATATAACAATACTCTCACCGAAACTGAATATTCAAACATCAAACTTTAAATATTGAGAAAGCCTTCAACAGGGTCCTCGGATCAATGACATTTTTGGAAATCTCTATGGGAAAAATGTATGGGCTCTGGAGCGGTGGAACCACTGCTACAGTATGTCCTATTACAGGGTTAATTCTCTGGGACTTTGACATGCTGGCAACAATTTGTCTCAATGATACTTTATGACGTCTTCATTTATAAAATGCTGCTTTATGCATACATACTGGTAGGTCATCCCCTATAGCAGATAATTCTCAAACTTGCTGCACTAGCAGTCTGCTATTCTGCTTGAATTAATCAGAGTGGCACGGCTTACAGTGCCTCCACACACACACACACACACACACACACACACACACACACACACACACACACACACACACACACACACACACACACACACACACACACACACACACACACACACACACACACACACACACACACACACACACACACACACACACACACACACACACACACACACACACACACACACACTTCATGCTGCAAGAACTCTGGCTAAATTACATACCGCAGATTTGTGACATTGGTAACCATAATACTTCCACTGCACACTGACAAGCAAATGACCCAATACAACAGAATAATGAATATGATGAAAGAAAACTCAATGCATCCCCAATAAATGAGCTGTGACACACTGGAACGAAAGACAGTTTGATTCATGAGTGGCATGTGTGCGTGTGCATGAGTGTGTGCGTGCCCGTGTGAGCGTGTGTGCGTGTGTGTGTGCGTGTGCCCGCGCGTGTGTGCCCGCGTGTGTGTGTGTGTGTGCATACGCTGTACTTACACATGCAAACTCAGCGTGTTCACTGTGCATCCCCTGTCCATCAACATCAGTCATAATCCTATGGTCCCTGCCATCAATCCTAATCCTGTGCATCACTGTGTGGTCTCTCTGACACAGAGACAATGACCTCCAACAGTGAGATCCAGGTCTTTACAGGCAGCATGCCAGGCCACGGTGGCTCTGCGTGCTAGCTGGCACCTTCTCTGTAGGGACACCGATGGGGTCGCATATCTCTGTGGATTATCACCTCTTATCTGTGACAGCGTAAGTAGCCCATTTATTTGGCTTGGCTTTTTAAAGCAGCTCTGGGGCACTGCCAGGAAGGCTTTATAAACCCCTGAATGTATTCCACAAGCAACAGAACTCAGGGTGACTTCAACTCCCTGGAACAGATTAACGGACCTATAGTTTGAATGCCTTTTGACGGAAAACAAGTACATTTCCTTGAGAATTCCGGGAGTGTGTTTATTTACCCAGGATAGAAAAGTATTAGACACTAGGAACTAATTGATCTACCCCATTGATCTACATGATATTTGGTTGGGAAATACATAAGATACAGTATACAGGTACTGTACACTGACGAGACAATTTTTCTCAAAACAATGCATCTTGGACGTTATTAAATACATTCAGAAATTACATACATCATTGTGCACTGTTCAGAGCACTGGGTGTGGACAAGAGCTTGCTTGCTTGCTCTCTAACTATGAATGACTACACTCACTACAGTGACTGAGAAATGGAGAGCTGACCGTCACCCTGAGCTGAAATGTTAGTAAGACATGTGGGTGTGCACAGTGCCGTTTGTCTCTTTTTATTTCACTCACTGCTTGTCAATTAATTGGCATGACAACATACTGCCTGTCTTTTGTCGAACCAACCATCTACTCTTCACCTCCATTCAGAGAAGAATTGTTGCTTTTGTCTATTGTCAATTTTGGGCGGTTCTATATCACTACGCTCTGCAACTAGGAGGCAGCTGCAGAAACTTGATAATCAAAGCCTTTAAGCCTCTTTGCCATAGTCCAATCAATATCTGATTTAAGCCTACTGATTATAGTTCTCTTCACTTTCAAGATTTGTCAAACATTTTAAAAAATAGCAGATATACAAGCGAGGCGCGAAGTGACGCACTGTGAGTTGTATATCTGCTATTGTGTAATAGCCAATACTGGAAACAAAGTCTTATGCACACCTGATCGGCTCAGAGAACATGCCAACATTAACATGTAAAATCATGATACAGATGCTTTCCCGGTTATAAAAGGGTTAAAACTCTTTTACTGGCACCCGTGATTCAGTCTCATGTCCCTCACCGCTGCCTGTAGCAGCGGGTTCTTTTATTTTGAAAACCCCAAAATTAACCGGAAGCAAAACCGCCTATACTAATCTGGCAAGCGTAACTTCACAGTTACTCAAAATGTATGAGCCCCGAACATCGACATTCTGTTCAATCACCTCAATCTGAGCGAGTGTTGTTTTTGGCAGCACATTTAGATTTTAGTTTTAGTCGTAGTCTCTTATTTAGATTTAGTCACATTTTAGTCACCTGGAATGTTTTAGTGTTAGTCTAGTTTTAGTCGACTAAATATAATGAGATTTTAGTCGAGTAAATCTACAGTTGATTTAGTCGACTAAAATGTATTTTGGCGGGCCTTGATGCCGTCAGAATGAATGTTTTTACACTTGCTGAAAATAGCCAATCTACAAGCTCACAATGCATCGCAGTGCGACGCATTGTGAGCATGTAGATCGGATATTTTCACAATGCGTCTCGCTGCGACGCATTGTGAGCTTGTAGATCGGCTATTTTCAGCAAGCAACCAATTGTAAAATGACTTATGCGGGATCTCTTGTCCACTAGTCCCTTCCTAACAATTTAGTCTAGTTTGTATTTGTTGATGAAATTGTCAATATATTTAGTCTTAGTTTTAGCCATCATATCTTACTTTTCATTTAGTTTCCATTTAGTTTTTGTCAGTGGAAAAGGTAGTCGACAAACATTTTTCGTCTTAGTTTTAGTCGACATAATCAACACTGATCTGAGCCTCAATTCCAAGAAAAATGCATCCAAAGATTGCGCTTATAATGGAAGTGGACGCCAGGGAAACATTTCATTGACGGACCACAGCGGAAGCGAGCGTTGCATAGTGTCGGGGAAGCTACTGAGGCAGAGGCTATTCTGAAACAATAAAACCCCCAAAAGACGTCAAAGTCGTCTTCGGCAGGGAGCGCCATTGGGAAATAGGACGTCAAGAAGCATTCAGCAGTCCTTTAATTGGAAACAGCTGTTGACTGGACTCTACAATTAAGGGATTAAGGGATTAAGGGGACTGGCCACTACGATGTTTTTATATAGCGCTGAAGTCTGACATCACTGCCGCTAGAGGGCGCTATTGCCCTGATTGGTGGAGTTATTTGTTGTGTTGAAATCCCCCAGGGGAATTTTAGATCATATAAGTGACTGTGTTCCAAAAATAAACAAATCATCCCAGCGATTTTACTCATATGGATGTGAAGCATCGACTGAAGGTGTAAATGTACAAATAAGACAATTATACAAAATAGTTCTCACTTTTTTTCTCACAATTTTTCAAAAATGTAAAAAAAATAGCAGATGTATAAGCTTGCAACACGGTGCAAAGTGATGCGCTGTGAGGTTGTATATTTGCTATTTTTGAATAACAAACCCAAAAATCTAAAATGACACAGATGCTTTCCTGGTTTTAATGGGATAAAGCCAAGTTACATAAATGATGGATGGATGAGTGGCCATGTCTTTGTTTCATTATTACTCTACCAAATATAATTGCAAGAGTGATTCTCTGATCACTCTTGATGTGTTTACGTCAACTGGTTACAGGGCGGTGACTTAATGAAGAGTATTCTGTTAGAAGTGGTCTTGGTATTACTGCCAGTAAACAATTTGTCAGCATGTTGTGAGTAAACAATCCCACACATTTCTAATAAAACAGACTACTTACAAACAATGGGAAGTTTCCAAGTTCTTCATACAATTCCTAATGAACCACTTTATAAAATTGTGTCATATTATGTGAGAGTCCAATGTGTGCTAGTGCGTGTATATGTGTATTATTGCGTGTGTGTGCGTGTGTGCGTGCGTGCGTGCGTGCGTGCGTGCGTGTGTTGGATTACAAAGAGTCAAACGAAACAAGACAAATGTATCCATTATGGTTCCTTAACGAGGCTACATCTACATGTGTGCTAATGAGATGGTGATCCATCAAGCGTGTCCAGAGAGCATGGAGGACCTGACCTGACTGAAGACAAACCACCAAACAACAGACACACAACATCACAACCTGCTCTGAGCTTCAGGAGCTGTGGTTTCAGATGTTCAGACCAATGCCATTTATAGTTAACAATAAAAACAAAAGAATTTCGGAAAAAAAGGCATTGTGTAGATTGCTAAATGGTAAATGGTGCATTTATATAGCTCTTTTATCCAAAGTTATCCAAAGCACTTTACATAGATGTAGCATAGCAAAGTGCATTACATTCACACACATTCATACACAGATGGCTATTTATCACTGGTGTCATTTCTCACTTCACTCTGCGGTTGTTCTGTCCCCTGTGCAATGTTTTCTTGTTATTGTATTGTTTTTGTATGTATAGTTGTATTATCATTTTTAAGAGCCTGCTCAGGGACTACAGATGTAAATTAGCTTATGGCTAACTCTGGCCATTTACATGGATGTGAAAACCATGCAAGGTACCAACCTGCACATTGGGAGCAATTATGTGTTCAGCGTCTTGCTCAAGGACACTTCAACACTAAGATTATTTGTCTTCTTCTTGGCAATAACATTTATATTGTTGGAAAGCCTGTTTATTTATCTTTTAAATGTTTGTATAGATTAGAGAACATGCATGTGATAGATGAGCAGCCCAGTGCCAAGATGAGTACTGTATGTGCCCTTGAAAGATTGGCTTATTTAACAACTAATTTTGCCGCCACTATTGATGCTTGTTCTGAGCTTCCTAGCCAGGGTGCTTAGGGGTACCTACCTGGGGTAACAGACTAATGGTAATGAGAAATGCATCACAGAGAGAGAGAGAGAGAGAGAGAGAGAGAGAGAGAGAGAGAGAGAGAGAGAGAGAGAGAGAGAGAGAGAGAGAGAGAGAGAGAGAGAGAGAGAGAGAGAGACACACACACACACACACACACACACACACACACACACACACACACACACACACACACACACACACACACACACACACACACACACACACACACACACACACACACACACAGAGATTAAGTTGCATTTTGAACAATCTGGCTCAGGATCTAAATTTTGTTTGACATCCCTGACCAAGAATGATGCTGCTTTGATCTGTCAAGCCACTGTAAGCCAGTGAAGCTGCCGTACCAGATGTGGGCAAAGAAAACCACCAACTCCATGCTAACAGAAACTAAGCCTATAAGGGCTGTTGCTCGCCATTGATCTGATTAGCTTGGATGGGAAAAGCTCATTAGCCACAGCTAGCATGTGAACTGGATCTCTCACCGTACACAGAGTGATACAGCACACAGCTGTCATACGACTTTGCAGCACTAAAGGTGTGATTTCTCAAGGATGTGGTTGTGGGTTTGGAGCAGCTGCGAACATTCCTCATTCTTGGTGTAATATCATTATGTCATCACAGTAGGACACTTCTGGAAATGATGTGAATAGACAGTGGTGCATTACTGTGTGCAATAGTATCAGCCGTGGAATAGAATCATGTCAAAATACATATGTGGCCCACATGGGATTCCTTTGCGTCTGATATTATTCAGGAGGGACATGGACCTTGATACTATAGGCCTGATGGAAATTACTTGGGACGGGATTACAGTGAGGAGGAGTTGTCTATCTTGGCATCTTGGGAGATTCTGGGAGGAACATTGGTGGTCTGGTTTCGACCAACCCCATTGGGAGCGTTTAGATTGGTAAACTGTCACAATTTTGATCTTTTCTGACAGGCTTTCATCTCAGTGCATCCGTGCATTGCGCTAGAGGTAAATATGATAGAAGAAGGGTATTCAGGGGGGAAAAGCAATATGCTGCGGTCACACAGGCAAATGCAAAAGATACAAAGATGCATAGCTATACAGTGTATTTGTAGATGATGTAGCTCTTGCAGCAGCTACAAACGTCGGATGCATCTTTGCATCTACATGCGCTGGCTTCCATTGACAATGTAGCTGTAGTAGACTGTAGCTTTGCATCTGCCCACTCCTTGTTGTGTGTATACCGGCGTGCGTGTGCAATTGACTTTGTGGAATATATGCTGGCATTACAATAGTTCTTTATGTGTATTATTATAAAATCCATCAATCATGAGGCCGACTGATGTAATTATTCATTACATTAATTTGAATAATTATTATGAACCTCCCTTCCAAGTGTTGTGACTGTAGCTCCGACAGTTTCTGAGAGAAAAATACTTGATGTGAGTTTTCACATTTTCCCATTTAAGTGGATGGGTAAATTGAATGCACTAATAAATAAATTATTAATCAATAATTTGTAAAATTGAAAAAAGGGCTTCGTTAAGACCTCCATTATTATGGTCAATGCCTGTGTGATGTGGAATCTGGAAATCATAATTCTATCCATAATGTGTGCTACTGTGCTCATAGCATATGGTGATCTGTTTAGTTGGTCAGACTAGCTGGCTGGCTTAATTGGGGTCTGTCTTTGATATTCAAGGACCACCTGGGGACAGGGGTTGTTTTTACTGTGCCTTTTGTTTGAGTCCTGAGATCCTGATTCACACCTAGGGCAACCAAATGCTAACATGGGTTCAAAGTGGTCACTGTTGGAGTGGTTGATCAATGCGTAAGCTGGGGTTGACTTCAGGGGAACAGTGAACACGCCTCTATTCTCACCTCTTGTCTGTGGGATTGTACTTAATGTCATGCAATTGAATGTAACCAGTTCAGTCAGTCAGTTGGCCAGTCACTACCTGGTGGTGGCTGGTCAAGGCCAGCCAGGCCTATGCTATGCTATGCTGTGTACTTCGAAATAAACATCAAGGAACATCTTACTCTGTCTGCTGCCGTCTCACAATTATCTCAATGCTCTCCCAGTGTTTTGGTTAAGTTTGTATGGTCTCGTGTCATAAGATACGACAGATGGTGCGCGATCCCGACCTTCATGGTGTTTACACCAGTTAGGAGAAGAATCGGCGGCTTTTTTATTCAGTCTAATCGGCGAGTTTTTGTGAGGGACGACGACGGAGTGTTCCAGCGGATCGAGGACGAGGTTGGCGACGGACCACCGCGATGAGGAGTGTTGCACAACGGCGGCCTGCGTCTCTTTCCAGCCGGCGGACAGAGGAGCGGTCGACGTGGAGCAGCAGCCTTCACGGGGGCCTTCGATCTTCGACTCAGCGCAGGGGACGGCGAGCGATGCGGCGATGCGGCACGGCACGGGGACGCCAGCGGAGGTCCACGACGGGGTGAGGCGACCACTCGACGCTTGGCGCGGCGGTTTCCACTTTCGGGAATTCGTTTCGGAATGGACAGGAGGACAGTGTCAAACAGCGGCCGTGTAGTATGCAGTGTACTGATCACACATTACGCACGACACGGGCCGAAGAAGGACACATCTCCGTGGCGGCGACGGTTTCCACTTTCCATGGCCGGCTGACGACACAAGCTGAGGGCCTTCACGGACCTGAGCAGGGGTCTGTGATGAGGATGTTGCCTTTTCTTTCTCGTTTTCCCATCTCTGTTGTTTCAGAGCTGGGAGGGGGGGAGATGATGATGATGGAGAGAGTTTGCTTCGAGAACTTTCAGCGAAAACAGCGGTGAACATTTTCTCAACTTGATCCGTGGCTGAAGCGAACTTTGAGGTAACGGAATGCAGAATACAGAAGATTTTCCTTTGTTCATACGGAGGGGAGACGGACATTCCTTCTTTCTGATTACAAAATTGTGCGTCATGTTTGTTTCAACATGAAAAAATAGGCCTCATGTTGGTATGTTTTGTCGTATAATTAGGTAAGTTGGTTCATAAGTAGCCTAATTGTGAATCAAATAGGTGTTTTCCTAGAGACGTGAAGAGAGTATTAATTAGTTAAATATTGCTTAAACTCTGGCCTGTTAATGTATTTTTATCTTTTCGTATTATGGTCAGGATAGGTCTGGAGACTTATTTAGATTTTGGTCCTGTGAAACTCCAAAGAGAGAGTTTCATGTGATTTGGTGTGTATGTTCTATATACCTTAGTGGAGCAGAGTTTTATTTAAAGCATTATAAACGTATAGATATGTTATGGCACGTCCTAAATTTCCTGAAAGCGGCAATGTCTTGTTTAAACGTCAGCTAATTGTAACTTACTAATCATTTTCCATTATCCATTGTTTAAGATACTTGTCAGGATAGTGCAATTGGCAGTCGTTTGGTGCCGACAGTGTTAAAAGTCAGGATAGTGATTCAATTACAGGGTAATTAATTGGTAGTCGTGTAGTGCCGACAGTGTTAAAGAGGGTTTAATTTGACTCTGCCATAAGAGTTTGAAATAACGCAAAGAGAATCCTCCACTGATACGAAATTGTATTTGAACTTACTGTAATGGAAACCATTTATGAATTATCCACTGATACGAAATTGTATTTGTACTTACTGTAAATGAAATCATTTATGTCGAGTTGTGTAATCTTAAATGTCTGTGTTTGAAAACCATGTTGGGGTAAAGCTGTTATTCTGGTGTCTTGAAATGTATTGTTAAACTGAGGATCAAGGGGGGTGGTAACTGGTAAGAATTATGGTTCCATATTTTTTTATATGACATATATGTCATAAGGGGGGTTATGTGGAATCTGGAAATCATAATTCTATCCATAATGTGTGCTACTGTGCTCATAGCATATGGTGATCTGTTTAGTTGGTCAGACTAGCTGGCTGGCTTAATTGGGGTCTGTCTTTGATATTCAAGGACCACCTGGGGACAGGGGTTGTTTTTACTGTGCCTTTTGTTTGAGTCCTGAGATCCTGATTCACACCTAGGGCAACCAAATGCTAAACATGGGTTCAAAGTGGTCACTGTTGGAGTGGTTGATCAATGCGTAAGCTGGGGTTGACTTCAGGGGAACAGTGAACACGCCTCTATTCTCACCTCTTGTCTGTGGGATTGTACTTAATGTCATGCAATTGAATGTAACCAGTTCAGTCAGTCAGTTGGCCAGTCACTACCTGGTGGTGGCTGGTCAAGGCCAGCCAGGCCTATGCTATGCTATGCTGTGTACTTCGAAATAAACATCAAGGAACATCTTACTCTGTCTGCTGCCGTCTCACAATTATCTCAATGCTCTCCCAGTGTTTTGGTTAAGTTTGTATGGTCTCGTGTCATAAGATACGACAGTGAAAAGTGGGACTGAGGAGTGGGAGTGAGGAACTACGGAAGTGTTTCTGACGGTTAATTATAGTACGATGACGATGATGATGTAAATCAAGTATCCAAAAAAAAAAATGCAGTTGCACTGAGGCCCATGGGGTGGGGGGCCAGTGCCCAGCTGTGGTATTGGGCAGATAATGTGGCATTTGATGGGAAAAGCTCATTAGCCACAGCTAAGGGTGACCACCCATCTGGAGTTTCGACCGTGTCCCACATGGCCATGGGTGGCCATCATTAGCTATGAGGAGAGAACATATCACTGTGCTGACTGCCTTTCATTACATGCCGCCCCCAAGTGGAACTGTCCACAGTAAGTTTTATAATTGGAGATCTTCATTCCACTTGCTCGCTTTAAACAAAATTGATCCTAATTCAAACTAATTAGTATTACTTAGATTGAAGGTAACGTGGAACAACAACTCTGTCTTAAGGGCCATGTTCTTTCAACTGCTCATCATGTAATTAATTAAAAAGCCCTTCTTTTATTAGAGACACATCATTAAGAGACATAATCACGTTAGATTAGTTGATTGTTTAGTGATGACATGCTCTCTGGCATGCACGCACGCGTCACAAAGCTCTTTATCCTCCCCAAGGAACTTGAAGGAATGTGTGAACACAGACTGACAGGTGCTGTTGTCATAGTAACAGTCAGAGAGACTGAGCAACTTTCTGGTTCTAACCAAGGTTCATTAAATAAGGTTAGGAAGCGAAGACCGTACGGTGGACTCCATGTTGCTCCCTGGAAGGAAAGAAACATGCGCAATTGAGACCAAGGAAGCTGTTGGCTGCATATAGCCCATTGCGAATGTTTCTTTCCTTCCAGGGAGCAACATGGAGTCCACCGTACGGTCTTCGCTTCCTGGCCTCTTTTAATAGTCCTTAGTTCTAACCAAGGAAGATTAGAGAAGGAAAGGACATGGTCATGTGACTGGGCTGCGCCATGACAGTTTCATAGGATGCTTTCATGGGAGCCAAACAACACCCGGAATTTCGGCAAAATGCACTGGAGTCAATGGTCCTCATTCACAACGGCGTTTACGCTCATAACGTGACGTTACGTGAGCGGACAGGCATTTACGAGGATTCCCACATTACGTCGGAATTCATGGCCATCTCCGTGAACTTGACGTTCATGTTGGTTGGTCGGAAACTACGCACATAGCCACGCCAGCTCAGAGGGTAGTGTACTCGCGATCAAGGCATGCGTATGTTTATTCAGAAGGCTTTAGTCTTCATGCTGAATCAATAAATAGTTCCCAAATCTCAGATAAAATATGTAGGCATGTGTCCCCAACATTGGTCAGTACATAAAAAAATGATAGCCTATATAAAAGCCAAGTATCACTTGTATGCCTATATGCATGCATTCTAGAGGCAAGTTAGCCTAGAGTCCCATACAGAAACTGCCCCCGCAAGCACGACACCTTTTTATTTATTTATTAGGATATTTCTAGCATGCACGATTGGGGCTGCTCACTCGGCAGCCTTCTATCGCAGTGCAACACGTTGTGAGCTTGTAGATCGGCTCTCGCAGACTCGCGCTGCTGACAGCAGCATGCTGCCAAGCTGAACCAAGTCCAATCTGGGTGAAATTCACATTGGAAAATTAATATAACGGCGCGGTGAGCCCGGCCCTGCCCTGGGCCTGTTGGTCAGGGACAGACAGAACACGGCCCGGCCCGGCCCGACTTGGCTCTAATGCATTCGTCGGCCAGTCATATCATAATTTTAAGCCAGCTCACCTCCACTCGCGCTTGTTCACAAACATGACGGACAGTCAGACAGACAAGAAAGGCTGTTGATGATGATTATTATTACCACTGTAACTCGCTGATCAGCATATGTTGACAGAGACTCAGCCAATTCAAGTTTCACGTAGGCCTAAATGCCTTTGCTGCAAGCACCTATCTGCCTCCATTTGCTTCGTGGTATTAATTTATAATAATGTATATTGATCACATGCGGACGCCACACAGAATAGCCAACTCTTACCTGCAGCTGAGGAAACATACAACGTAGTTGAATCGGATGAAATATAGCCTTTAGTCCAAAAACGAATTAATCCCACAAGAAAAAAAAGAACGAAAATATGTCCTGTGTCCATACATGTCCATATATTTGCTTTCCAAATCCGACAGGGAAGGGAGGGAATCAATCACCCCAGTAGGCTAATCAATAGGGCCTTTTATCATTGGTGAGTTTTAATATAACATTTGGTCGTGTGGTGAACAGTACAAATTAACTTCTTTCTCATTATGTGAAAGTAACTGTAACATCAGTTAACTTATTAACGTTCTGACATTTAACAAGGAGTGAAGCAATGCGTGCCAAGTTGGCAAGTTTCGTTTATAATTATATACATATAACTAGCGCTGTTTGCTTGAACATCTGTCCGTGCAGAGACCCGCCTGTCAAAATGAACTGCTCTACAAGCTCATCGCAGCTGTTGTATATAATTTAAAGCTTGGGAATCCTCTGTGCAGGCTATGACCTCATGCTTCTTTCTATGCATGAGGAGTCCAAGCTGCTTCTTTTCACCTGACAGGGGGGAGTTTCCCTGGTTGGACGTAGCCCGTGGAAGGAACAAGTTATTCCAACCAGTTCCTTTCCCCTCCATCAGGCACCCCGGCTGGCCAGGGGGAGGCAGTTTCTAAGCACCTTTCTGAACCCACCGTTTCCTGTCTGTCAGTCAAATCTCGCGATACCTCAGAGCCAAAAACGATACCTGCTGCTGTTTAGATGCCTCAAATAAATCATATACTGTGCACTCTGCATGTGTACATCAAAAATCTAGTGATTAGAAAACGACTGCGGGCTTTATCCTGCGTCTCTGACAGAACCACCAGTCGTACTGTAGGACAAAACAATAAGACAAGCATATAAATAAGGGAGAGAAATAATAAGGAGATTATATCCAAATCCCAGGAAGTGATATACAAATGACATTTCCAGTCTAATGTTTCAGCAATACTCTAGTCCTGAATTTGGAATAATAGTTGAGTGTTTGTTTATAATTCAGAACAGTGTCTGGGAGAGATCTGTTTGGGGAACCCAAATCTATTTGTAGCAAGCTCTGGGCAAATTCGCAGAATTGAATCACCAGGGTAGCCATTCTGGTTTCCACCTGTTTGTGTGCTTTAATATATATATATTTAGATTTTTTCTTTTTTTGATCTGGCTCTCTTCAGGAAATAAAGAGCTGACGTGAGCTGCAATTAAGTTCACCGGCAGAACGGCCTCAGTGAGGCTGTTTTTTTAACCTGCTTTATGTACTGTATCTTCTTCCAGAGACAACGAGACACAGAGGAAGAGATGGAGCAGAAACAGAACAAGTCCATTCTGTTACGCAATAGAAATAAAAGCACAAACACAATCATTCTTTAGAAATTGTCTGTGGTCTATAAACATCACAGTATTTAACACAGCCAATCAGTCAAAAATGATCCAAACTGATCCCGACATTTTTATGTAGACTTAGATAGCATTTTATGTATACTTATAGCATTTTTATGTAGACATAGCACTATAAAGTATACATACATAGTTCCATTATATTGATATTCCACTGTTACGTTCTTAGCTTACGTATGATTCATGATACTGTAACTACTTTTTATGTATGTGATGTATTGCCATGCTTTTTTTGTTCTTGCTTAATGTAAATCGCTCTGGATTAAGAGTGTCTGCTAAATGCCTAAATTGTAAATTGTAATCTCATGGGTGAAAACCAGGAGATGAGGAGAAGAGCACCATAAAAAGAGGTATGAGTTCATCTGAATTGTTCCTCTGCCCTACAGGTTAGTTTGGCTTGTATTCGTGGTATTTGCTGCCAATGCTAACAGCTAGTAAATGGAGGAATAGTCTTAAAATGTGTACCACCTATGATAACACTGCTGCATGGAAATGGAAAAACAGAAATGGTTTGGCTAAACATAAGCATACATTTCTGTGGATGTGGGTATATTATCTGTTTTGAACTGAAAACACTCAGCTCACTATAATGGTAGCCTACAGCACAAAACAAAGCGCCAGAAGAACACTACGAATCCACAAGGTCGCTTTTGTTTTTAATTCACCAGAACGGCTCTGGGCTGTATGCCATTACTTTTCTTAGTCAGAAGAAGCCCCGTTTCCTCTGCTTTCATTTTGGGATTGTAGTTTAAGTAGTATACTGTATAGTATGTTGTACTGAAACATGTGTACTGTGTGTATGTGTGTGCATTTACATTTGCATTCGAGCATGCAAGAGTGTTTAACTCTATACAGTATGTCTCTGCTGGGCCATTGCCTGTGGGCTGCGGGGGTACAGTTAAGTATCTGGGCAAGCATGACTACGGGAGTGGAATGAAAATAAAACTGCTGTACACAGACACATTAGGCTAAGTGGAGGAGGGAAGAACAGAGAGGATGTCATGAATTAAATAGGCCAAGGGAGTCTACATAGAAGATGCATTAACAAGAGGCTCCATTACTGGTACTGTAGAGAGAGAGAAACATAACAAGAAAAGGGACGTCATTTGGTATTACACACAACATGTGCACTGAGTGTGAACCATTTTACAGTTTCACTATTTTAAACTAGAAAAAGTGCTCCTCGGAGCACAGGTCTCCACCAGGTCAGGTAGGTTATTGTGGGCCAGCAATGTTCAGAATTTGCCAATCAGGATGGAATATGAATTATGAGATGGATCTGTCTCGATCACTTGACAGATAATGATAATGTGCATACTGTACTGAACATTTTACACAGATCGGTGCAGTTATAGGTAAAAACACGAATTGGACTGCCGATCAGGATGGAATATGAAAGATCCATGTTGATCACATGGATATAGATATACCGTGTGTAGTGTGTGCCGATTTGTGTGATGTATGGGTAATATCTACATATTGTAGATGTATAGGAGTAATATATTTACATTTAATATGTGTTTTTCAAAATTAGCCTCCTGGTGGCGCTATGACAGGGCGATCTGACAAATTTGGGCAGAGGTTGCTCTGGCACCCAGGGAGTGTGCGTGCACAGTTTTGCTGTCATATGAGAGGTATAACTGCACTGTATATTTTGATGTGCCAGGTTGTACCAGCAAACACGCATGCCAGTGATTGGCTAGCTCCAGTATACCATAAACCAGAGGGACAGAGTGCTCTAATCTTTAGGTTGGCGGGATACTTCAAAAAACTGAGGTCATTGGGATGCTGTCACTTGCAAAAGAAATTATGCTGAGAAGCGATTGCGCACGCACGCACACGCGCGCACGCACACGCGCGCACGCACACGCACACGCACACGCGCACACACACACACACACACACACACACACACACACACACACACACACACACACACACACACACACACACACACACACACACACACACACACACACACACACACACACACACACACACACACACACACACACACACACACGATGTCTGAGAAGAATACCAGACCACAATCTACAATGTAGATTCTACATGACATGTTTTACATTAATGAGCAAAGTGATTTGATACCAAATGGGTAGATTTGTCGTTCCCCCATTTATTTCCATTGACTTAAAGCATAGGACTCACAGCTATTGATAGATGCAATTAGCTGTCATGGGGGTGTAATAGGACCTTTTTGACTATATTATAGTCACTAGACTATACGGTCCATAGAGCAATTGGGCCAACGCAGCACCCTGCTCGTAGCAATTTGCTGCCATGTTCCAGTTGCCCTTTCCTCCATGCTATGAATAATGAACAGGCCATGTATGCAGTTGTGCACAGCATTGCTTGAGAATGTGAAACTGTGAATACATGTCTAAGTGGCCGGGTGGCACCGGCACCATTAATCTCATCTGGTCATGAACAACACAAGTACATGTAGATTAGCCTAAAGCAGGGGTTCTCAACCCGTGGGTTGCGACCCCTCGGGGGGTCGCCAGATTATTTTGGGGGGTCCCCAAATAAATTTCAAAAAAAAGAAAAAGAAAAAATCTTTTTTTTCATTTTTTCTTTATGCAACTGAATGGCTGGAAAATGGAAATGAAGAGTTTACATGGTACACATAGTACATGCATACACCTTCCCTAATGATTATATCTGGTTTCAGTATTTATTGATGGTGTATTGTCTCTATTATTAAGGTTATTGTAGCAGTCAATTTATATTGGGGGTCGGGAGGGGGCGGGGCGGGGGTCCCGAGATGTTGCCAAAGCATTTTCGGGGGTCCCCGGCCAAAAACGTTGAGAACCCCTGGCCTAAAGGTTCAGACGGTCAGCGACTGACGCAGCTAGCAATTCATTTTCAATGAGATGATGCGTGTGTTTATTTTGGACCAGTGTTGTTTTTGGCAGCAAATTTTGGTTTTAGTTTTAGTCATAGTCTCTTCAATAGTTTATTTAGTTTCAGTCACCTGGAATGTTTTAGTGTCTAGTCTAGTTGTAGTCGACTAAATATGATACGATTTTAGTCGACTAAATCTACAGTTGATTTAGTCGACTAAAATGTATTTTGGTGGGCGTTGAGGCCGTCGTAATGGCTAATTTGAATAGCCGATCTACAAGTTCACAGCGCGTAGATTAAACGGCTGGATACTTTCCTCTATCAGGTATGACTGAAACAAGGACTGAAAATGCTATAGAGTGAATGTGGACCATCTACCCCCCCACCCCCTCCCAAAAAAATAGAAGATACTATTCATTATTACATATCCCCACATGTCCACCTACATTTTCAATATTCCAAAGAGACAAGAACATCGTCTAATTTGACCTCCTTTGTCTGCAGCCAAAAAATAATAATTAGATTCCCTGTTCCATAGGAAATTGCATGATGAAATTGCATGATCTCAAGTTGTGGAAATACATAACACGATCAAAAACATACAACACATGCATGTGTGCGTGCATCCCCACATGTCCACCTACATTTTCAATATTCCAAAGAGACAAGAAAATCGTCTAATTTGACCTCCTTTGTCTGCAGCGAAAAATAATAATTAGATTCCCTGTTCCATAGGAAATTGCATGATGAAATTGCATGATCTCAAGTTGTGGAAATACATAACACGATCAAAAACATACAACACATGCATGTGTGCGTGCATGTGTGACACATGCACGCACAGTCGCACACATTCAAAGATCAATTCTATTCAATTTCACAAGAGCATTTTCAGCAATTGCATAAGGAGTTTGCCGTCACTATTGAAGTAATGTCATTAAAAAACGTGTTCAAGATAATCAAGTATACATTCCGAATAAGTGTGAGAAATCCAAAAGTTGTTGTCCAACTACAAAACATGATGACAGGGATTCCTTATTCCACCACTCAAAATGGCAAAGTATTAAGTCTTTTCAAACTCATAGACAGAGAGACAAGATCTAAACCCCAGCAGACTGTGATTAGAACAGAGGGCCCACTGATCTTCTGCAGGGAATACTGGGTAGCTTTAAAGGCTGATAAATAATAATAATAAAAACTGTGGTCTACTCTAAAATATTCAAATCCCTTTCTCACCTCTCAGGCTGTCATCCTATCAGGCTGTGTCACTGTCTGGTATGGGGACTGTACTGCCTGAGAAAAGATCATCAACAGTGCGTTCGGTGGAGCGCATAATGGGAGGCGAGCTCCCTGGGCTCCAGGGACTGTACAACAAGCGGTGCGTAGCCAAAGCCCAGCACATCATCAAGGACAAGCACCACCCAAGTCACAAACTGTTCAAGTCGTCACAACGCCCACGGAAGGGCAAGGGGGCCTACCGCAGCATCAAGAGCAGCACCACCAGGCTAAGGAACAGTTTCCACCCGACAGCCGTCGGATTGCTGAAGCATGGCATGAGTCTGCCATCAGGGTGCTGAGCAAGGCATTAAGTCTTGCTCAGCGGCCTGATGACGGGCGATGCCTTGCTCAGCGGCATTGAAGACAGGACATGCCGATGACAGGCATTGACCTTCCTTTTTGCTCTTCCTGAACCTACTGTGGATTATACCAGGGTCTAGTTGACTTTTTTTTGCACTTCTTGAACCACCCGCGGACTGCACGCACCTTGAATATACACAGGTGCCAGTCCGTTTAGTGATTTAAAAACAAACAAGTTAACTTAAACATCAATTCTGAACACGACTGGTAACCAGTGCAGTGAGGTGAGAACAGGAGTAATGTCATATCTCCTGGTTCTTGTAAGAACTCTAGCTGCTGTATTTTTGAACGAGTTGAAGGCGATTGATTGACTTTTTGGAGAGTCCAGAAAAAAGAGAATTACAGTAGTCCAAGTGATTTGTGACAAATACCTGCAGGGCTTAAAGTTCTCAGTCCTGGGGATGGATTTCAGTCCTGAGGATTTCATAGGGGTCATTTATTGAGATTTGCAAAAAATCATTTTCAGTCTTGGGATTTTTTTTTTTGGCTTTAAGCCCTGTGCCTGTCACCTGCAAGGTTACTGATGAAACCTTGTCACAAGACCTCCATGAGGCAATTGCTGGAAAAGCTCCTGCAGAGAGTCAGACAATGAGGTGAGATGTGGTTCTATTCATAGCCTGGACTGTCCATCAACCTCCAGACCCCAGAGCATTAGCACCACTTAAGTTAAAAAGGCTAGCTGACAGTTTGGTGATGAATGCCCGTAACAGATGAATAAACAGGGCGTCAGCCAGCTTAGCTATGGAAGGTAAAGCATGTCAGACACCTTGAACTTGCTCATGATTGTTACCTTATCTTTTTACTTTCTGTGTATTTATAGCAAAGAGAGATCAAGATACAATTACAGGCAGTGGATGAGAAATTCAAGACCCATTTGTTCAGTACTAGACATGTACGTGCCCGTCGGTCACAAGCCTGCTTGGGAAGGATGCAACTTGGGAACCTAATACCCGTTGTCAACTTGTCATAGCACCCATTTTAACTATCTGTCTGTGTCCCTTTTGTGCCCATACTGTATATGGAGATATCTGTAGTATGCAATACCTGTTGTCATAGCACCCAGTATCTGTCTGTCTGTGTCCCACATGGAGATCTCTGTATGTCTGTCTGCCTGTGTGTGAAGAGTGCAAACTGACTGTGAAAAGTGGACTGGTTAAGTAATCAACTGGCAGGTGTGGGGTTGCCATGGCCGAGGCTGGACATTCCACAGATGAGGGGATTTAGGCTGATTAGGCCCACTGGCAGAGCCTGACCAGCGCCTTTTGTGGTGGTTCTGGAGAACCGTGGGTCCGACCGACTCGATGCCGGGCACTGCACTCCCTGCGGGGGTGTGGAACGCGTGTGTCGAATTTGAAGTCGGTGGGGAAAACGGTTCTCGAGTTACGTGCATTACAACCGTACACACACGCACACAGAGACATAGCACATTTATAGTAGGATATACAAAGACTGTTTCTCTTGAAAAGACTACAAGCTTGTTGTAATAGGGCCTTAATTTGTTTAAAAACATTAACAATATTAAATATGGAGATACCGGTACAATGACAGTGACAATACTGTATCAGCATGAGTCATTTCACAGCAATAAATGGATGATGATGATGATGATAATAATAATACAATACGTAGCTTGCGGAGTTAGTTCAGTCATATACTCGAGGGGGTTCATGCCGTGCTCAAGGGTGCATTCATATACTCAAGGGGTTAATACACTGCATTACTATGTGGGTGTATTCAGTGTGTGCAAGACCCACATGTCATTTGCTGATGTGGCAGTCAGCTGACCAATTGGGAGGGCTACTTAAGCTCACTAGACTCAAGCCCCCAGTGAGGCTCTCCAGTGTTGAAGCACTCGACCCTAATGGTTAGAGCGTGAACTGCAGGCGGACCCGTGGATTCTTGACCGGGAAACCCTGTGCAGCTGGGCTTTAACATTGATCGCTCGGTTGCACTTCCGCATTTGACCAGCAAAATGTGGTGGTCAAATGCGGAAGTAGGCGGTTCTTCCGGGTGCTTCAAAACGCCACTGAGCAACTTCCACTGACATGAATAGCGGTGGGGCGGGGCTATCGCTCCGGTTCAGTCTCTATCCTTTTAATACTCTATGACTAGACTGCATGCTCTTCCTGCCTTCCTTCTGCTTATGGTTCCTGGTTGCTGTTATGTGATGTCTGCTCCCACCACCACCCCAGCATAGGCGGATCTAGAAATGATGGGCCCCTGGGCCACCGTCATGCAAAAGGCCCCGCCCCACCGGAGCTTTTCTTTTTCTCCCGATGTGGCGCATACTGTCTGCACACGTACAACAATTATGACATATAGGCCTGCAATATTCAGAATTTATAGCAAGGGATTACTTAAAAATAATAAACAGCCAAAAACTAAGCCAAATAAATGCAAACTTTTGGGGTTATTTTATTGACACAAATGAAGAAGCCCATTGTTAATAACAGTGACAAGGACCGTGTGTGTCACTGTTACTCCTTTTTTGGGGGGGCCCTGAGCTTGAGCCTCTTCGCGGTTACGCGGACGCTCAAGCTCAGGGGCCCCCCTAGCTCAGGGGCCCCTGGGCCCAACAGGCCCGTTGTATAATCCTCCCCTGCACCCCAGCACCACCGGTGGGCTCTGTTATTTATGTTCCCCATGGGGGGTTTTATTGTATATCTATCTCCCTGCTCTTAATGTTTAACGATGGTGTTTGATTGTGCCGAGCAGGGATAAAAATGTAGCAGAGCCGAACGCCAAGATAAAATATTATATGCACACTTGTATTCTCATTCTATAATAAATATTGGTTAAATCTATTCGTGAGTTGTCTGACTGAAATGTAATTAGTTTTGTCCCAAGTTCACCTATAGGGTGTACCAAAATCTCCTGGAGGGGGCGTCAACATATGTGTCACGTGGTAGCGGCCGCCATACTTGCTGGCTTGTCTGGTTTGTTTACATTGAGCGACTATCCGTGTGCTTGTATACGTTCTTTTTTTAAACTGACCTCACAATGGTGCAGACTTGCTCAGTAAATAAGTGCCACAGCAGGTCACGTCGAGGAAATGAGCCAGAAAACGGAATTAGATGTTCAGCTTTCCAGCATGGAGACAGCATCAAGGAACCCAGATTGACGAGTTTACAAAAAGACGTAGAATGGCTTGGATCGGCGCACGGGCGCAGAGACATAATGTTCAACAAAGTATCTAAGCACAGCCGTGTTTGTTCACAACATTTTCCTTGTCCTTGTAATGTATTTGGGCCCGACGTTCTTTCTATCCACCCTGGTGTTGGTTCACTATGTTGTCGCCAAGAACGAGCTTAATATTTACAAATACATACCACCGTCACTCTATTCTGAGTGATGTGGGCTAGAATTTAATGCCCACGAGAGGGCCTTCCCAAGCTTTTCAGACGCCGACCCCCTCTTGGTGACGTACACGTTCTCACACGCTATACTAGCAGCTGTCATTCCAGACTGTGTACTTGTGTAGGATGCACAATTGTGGGAATATTCAAGGTGTAGGCTACATCTGCATTTAAAGTATAGGCAGGGAATCAATGGAAATATGTGGAAATAAATGTAAATATATGGGTTATTTCTATTGCTCAGGCTGTCATACTGTATGTACAGTACATAGAAAAAAGTCTTGTATAATCATAAGCAGACAATTGTAAAATCTACAGAAGTTATATAGCAAAAAAATAAAGATTTAGTTGAGTGTGTCATCATGTGATGACCGGTTGGGAACCAGTTCCCAATGTGCGGAAAATTCCCAGAAATGTTCTTCAAATTTCTGGACCCATTGCAATCCTAGTACTGCCATGAGTTGATAGAATCTGAATGGGAGAGAATGCACCCAGCTCAAAATGTTGTCATCATCAGTATTAATTTGATCAGTGGCAAGGAGAGAATTCATCCTGTCATTCATCCGGGCTTCAGGGAATTCACTGGAGGTCAATTTATTCAAATCTTCCATCCAATCATCTCTATTCCATTAAACTAATAAAGCTTTTTTTACCATCTAATCTGTCTTTTCTTGTCAAAAGGTCAATGTCTGTTCTGCCATGCTGGGACTGTCATTACTAGGCGTGTGCGCTCATACAGTAAGATAACCTGACAGCTGATAAGGTCATCCATGTTAGCATCCATGTGTGTCTGCATGTCCTTGGAAGCTAAATTAGCATGAACAATGTCCACAGTGACACATTACCTTGAACTAATCGATCTAAGTGAAGCTTATTTAGACAAAATTAACTCTAGTCTGTTGTGTTGTCCCAGAGGACCTCTAAAACGAAGCTCCTTGCCGGTCTGAAATGTCTACTCCCATCTGTCCGTTCTTGTGAATTGTGTCCTACAAAAACACAGCTCCCATAATATCAACAATAAATTATCCTCTGGTACAGAGACCTTGTCTGTACGGACAAGCGCTGGACATCATTATTACATGGCATGACAGTGATATGACCGGCACAGATGCTGAATTATGATAATGACTTTGGAAAGGCTTGGCTGACAGTTTAATGGCTAGTGAAGCCATTCAGCAGATGTCAACATGTGTTTTGTTCCAGAGGATTGGCTATAGCGAGGCCTTCCACAGAAGGGCAGAGGAACCTTCAACTGAACATCAGGACACTGTCTGGGTCACTATGGGAATCATGCATTATGTTTGTGGATTCTCCCAACAAGAGCTGGCTGACAGTGACCATCTCTTAACCCAATAAGACCTGAGGCCATCGATGTCTGGTTTTCTGAAAAACGTGTATTGCTATATTAGCGGTGGACATGGTTTTCTGGACCCACTGAAAAATAGTAGATCTGCAAGCTATCTGCAAGCTTAGGAATTAAACGGGTGAGCGTCATTTTTATTGGCTTTTATCGATGTGGGCCTCGACACGTCATCACGCAGTACGTTTTCAGGAAGTAATTACAATTCGATTTGTACTTTTGATATAAAAATAAACAAAAATGAAAATGTACCCATTTTTTGGCATCCATTGTTAGGTATGCTCATATGACGACAACGGATGTGGTCTAAAAGTGTGAAAAACATATTTTTCATTTCACTACGCCTTTAAGGACAAACTTCTGAAAGAATGACAAGACTATTAGAGAGTTTGTAGTGTCACCTCATTTGTAGCATTTTGTCTATTTTCTCATGTGCTGCCTTTGGCAGACTTACAACGAGCAGCTGGGAGTAGCAGCTGGGGGACTTGACGCATGGCGCGCTGACCCCTGTGACAGACTGTATTTAAAGTTCAATGTGGGCCTTCGTATATGATCATCACATGCTGCGGGCTCTGAAGCAATGTAACCTCTTAATTTAACCTCCACGCCACACTTAACAAACGAGTTAACAAACACAATGAAAGGAACCGTAGCCGCACCAAATCAGACCAAACCTATCAGAAGCAACTTAGGAAGGGCTATAGCGTCTCGACGGATCACAGAGGAGCACTGCAGACAAAGCAGAGCAGGCCGAGGCGCGACTCGCAATTTACTTTCTCGTGCGCCACTGAAAAATCCACTTCAGCCGGTATTTGAGCGACAATGGGAATTCAATTATTGTATCTGAATATCCCCGAACCCAGCCCCCCACCCGTTAACTTTTAGTGAAAGCAGAAATGGACGTTCGTCATTTATCATTTAGGCTGCTGCTATCCCAGTCTCCCAGGACAGGAGGATCAACAGCAGATCATAACAATATTAAATAATGTTCTATGTTCTACTGTACATCCAAAATGATAGCTTCCGGGATAAAACTTTAATTTCTAAATGCCATAAGCACTTTGAAGGCAGATCTATACCTAAGTCTAAAAATGCACTTATTTTCACAGTGAGTTAGAAAAGGTTTTGAATTTTCGAGGGCACACCATACACATAAATTAATATTAAAGTGCCATGTTTAGGGAAGCCTTAATCTTAAACTATGAACATAGGGTCCCTATGTTCATATGACCTACGCACGCGCGCACGCACGCACGCACACACACACACGCACACACGCACACATGCACACACGCACACACACACACACACACACACACACACACACACACACACACACACACACACAATAATGGATTTTTTTATAACGCACTTTACATTCGTTACAGTGAGCAAATGCAAAAGATTTAAAAAAAAAACATTAGAAGCATCACACCATTAAAATCATCTAAGAAAAGGGAACCCATCAATTTAAAACGAAAGGTCATTGCTATAAAACGCTTTGTTAAAAAGGAAAGTCTTAAGTCCTCTCTTAAATGAGTCAACCGACTGTGGTGCTCTCAGGTGGGCGGGAGGGCATTCCACAGTTCGGGGGCGGCCGAGCAGAAGGCCCGGTCACCCATGGTGCGTAGGTTGGTCTTGATGGGTTTGAGGCGGTTAGTGTTTGAGGAGCGGAGGGAGCGAGTGGAGGGTTGGAGGGTGACTAATTCTTTGAGGTAGGAGGGAGCGTTGCCGTGGATGCACTGATAAGTTAGCAGGGAGATCTTGTATTCTGTCCAAAATGATACAGTGTGATGTGATGTGCTCGTATTTGCGCACTCTCATCAGGATCCTAGCAGCGCTGTTCTGGATGTATTCAGTATTTTAGCCATGACGTGAGCGCCCCCTCCAGAGATACTTCCGGGTCCTACTTTTGTGTCGCTTTTGTGTCCCCATAGAGTTATACTGTGACGCTCCGTCGGACTAAATCTGAGACGAAAACAACCACGAAAGTTTACCGCTTTCCTCGGAAACAACAAAGCAGCTGCTCTCTCAAATCTGGCTGTGACAGGCCGTCTGCCCCACACGGAATACTATCGCCATTTTATTTCATTGTGTCAACTAAATCCTCATTAATTGCAAACTAGATGCAACATACTCAAGCCTGCACACATTCTAAATATGCCCCCGAAATATTGTACTGAGCAAATGGACTGTTACCACCTTCAATAATAATGATAATAAGTCTTTATTGTCTCCACATCATATATTTTCTTTGTCATGGACACTTGTACAAAACATTAATAATTCTACTCGAGTTGGAAGCATTAAGACCCATTTTAACCCTCAATGGCTTCCTTTCTGAAAAATAACGTCATTGTAAAAAGATTCACGCGTTTAGATATTCTATTTACAATGAGATGCGGACGGGAGCTGGTGCCACTTGGACCCGGACATAACGTAGCACTACAAAATGTTTGCTTTAAAACAATGCACAGCTTTGCGTGTTTGTGTGTACCACAGCGTGATGATTTGATTGGCTGAGCACGGAATGTGATGATGTATGATAAGTGCGCCCCTCACCTGACACAAGTGTGATTTTTAACACATCTTTCCTTCCGCTTTTGAGATGGGGGTCTGCGGCCAAATAAATAAAAAAAATTGAAAATGTTTGAAAACCATAACAGCATACGTTTCAGAATACTAAATATCCACCAGGAGACTCTTCTGCCCTCCTTCTAGCTTTTCTTTTATAAATCAGAGTAGATGGCAAGCATGCTCTGATGGCCTTCGGCTAGGGAATCCATCACAGATGTTGACCAAATCTGGTCCTGGCAGTACACAGCCACAAACATACTGCTGATTTATTGGTATCATAGTCATTCATCTGCAAACGTGCTAAAATGTTTCCTCATTGCAAAGACAAGCGGCAAAAAGGAGTGATATTGTGTATAGGCTAAATAAAGTCTCATCCTACTGTATGTGCAGACGATGAGTTGTCTAATCAATGCAGCCAACTCTATTTACTTGGGTAACTGCACCATGCTGTTGGAGTACTGGATTGCATACTACTTATGGGCCGATTCATACTCCTATTTTAGAGCCGAATAAAAGTCGGTTCGGCTCTGTAGAGCCTACAATGTGACGTCATTTGAGGTCCGGGAGGGGGGGGGGGACCGTCCTAAAGTCGGCTCTCCGGTGCTACTGAAACTTTCTGACGAGCCGGAATCATTTCGGAACTACAGAGCGGTAAAATAGGAGTATGAATCGGCCCTTACAGTATAAGCACATAATTGCCTGATGAGGATAAATCCATGGTCCACGATTTCAATGCCTCAGACAAGAGCTAGTCAAGTGCAGTTCTCTACTATTGCTCTTTATTGCAGTCTCCAGAAGGTTCCTTTAACGTTAACCCATTAAGACGGGGCCAAATAATACATCATTTTGGGGTCCTTGACATGCCAACGCTTTAAGCACCATTTATATACGTGTAGCAACCTACGTTTTTCGCGTTCTTTTTAGGGCCTCCTAAGCCCAGCTTTGTGTGTGCGTGTGTAGTACCTCATAGCGATGATTTGATTGGCTGAAGGCTTAAAAAGTGAAGATAAAAAGTGAGGACAGAAAAGCGAGGACGCCAAAAGTGATTGGCCGGAATGTGATGATGTATGATGATAAGTTAGAAATGGCCACATGTCTTAATGGGTTTAAGACCAGACAATGGTGGAGGACTAGGACTTGATGGGTTGATTGTGCTGAACTGAGCCAAGCCAAGCCACTCCTTCTCAGCACCAGAGAGCACACCGGCAGGTTAAAAGGTTGACACATCATGTGAAAAGGAACCATTCACAATGCGTTTGCAGGGTTCAATATGCTGGATGGCTGCCCAAAGAACACAATGAATACCCATATATCTACAAAGAGTGCTATGAAGAGTTCATGCTTTGAGTCAAAGTGAAGGAGGATGGGAGGAAGGCCATAAAGACTACAGTACTGATGCAACACTTCTTACTGGCAGCTCCTCAAGACTAGGAGAATTCATAGTTCTGACTAAAATACATTTTATATTATTCACAGTATGGGAGGAAATACAGACAAATAAAATAAGTACTTTAGAGGCATAAAATCTACATAAAGCATTATGGGAACAAGAGAAAATGAGAGCAAGAGCTCGCTTACACCATAGTGTACGCTATGAATATGAGTGAAAGATAGTTTACCATTGAGGAGTCAAGACGGGAACCCCTTTTGGGGATTTTAACCTTCTAACGGGAAGCCCTTTTGGGGTTCTTGTTGCTATATATATATACACAGTAGTCATAGGAAATGGTAGCAAAACAATGTTTGGGTTTAAACAAACCCTCAAAGCTGAATAATAAACATTTTGTAAGTTTTTCAGAAAACACAGGTCAGGATATAGAAGGCATTTTTAGAATAGGCCTCAGTTCTAAATGAGATAAAACAGTGGTTCCCAAACTTTTTCATGTCAAGGACCCCCAAATTGACACTAATTAGCCCAGAGTAGACCCCCATTTGAAGATACATGCCAGGGACCCCCATAAGAGCCAATTTGTACATCTCTAGCAGTGATTCTCAACCCGTTTAATTTAAGGACCCCCAATTTGACGTGCATTAGTCTACGGACCCCCATTGAATGGCATCTCTATCTCTGAGACCCCAATTTATATTTGAAAATCAATGTTAATTTAACTCAGAGTGTACAAATGGAACCAAATGAACCCGTTAGGGTCCATTTGGTTCCATTTGTACACTCAGAGTTACAGACCCATAAGGCCCCATTTGGTTCCAAACTATCATTTAGCTGGGGACCCCCTGGAACTCCCTCAAGGACCCCTAGGGGTCCCTGGACCCCACTTTGGGAACCACTGGGTTAAAAGACATCTTTACACACATTTTAGCATTTGTATAATTGGTCCTCCTCACCTCCTCAGTAATGCTCATTACGGCAGCATTTCTGTCTACATGGGATGTACGTCGTTCAGAAACGTGCCTATCAGTCACATCATCGGTGGGCAGGCTTGGTCAAATAAAACATTTTAAACTTTGTATTTTATTTTATTAAAATAATGTAAGAACAATTGACTTCTATAGTAGACGTAAATTGTGCCATCTTAATGAGCAATATGAAGATGAGGTTGAAAATGGGTGTTACTGTTGTGCTCCTTTAAAACAAACAAAAGGAGCCATAGATAAAGACAACTCTGTTCAACTGAATTTCACAGTCACTCTCTCCAGAACTCACGGACCTCTGCTTTTCTGTTAGAGACTTACACGTGTTGTTTGGGTCTCAGGGATCATTCCTGATCGGTTTATTTCCTCTCAGCTTCTCTGAAATGAGAGCTGGAGTCTCCCTGCTTCCCTGTTTATTTCATTCTGTGGCTCCCCGCCAAATCCAATATGTTCTAACACAGGTTAGACCAATCTACAAGGTCACAACTTGTTGCCTTACAGAATTGGTACACTAGTGTTCAAGTTTTATCTTATTTTCCATTTATTTACTACATTGTGACATGTTGTGAATGATTGTATAAGAAAGCCAAATCGTAGGGTGACATACGTGCTTGTATAAGACGGTCAAAATTGTGCACTGTGCACAGCTGTGCCGAAGCTTTGCAAATTCCCCCAGGATGGGATTGGTATGTGTCAGGAAAAACAGCAGCTTGTTATCTTTCCTGTTATGTTTCCGGATAAGATTGAGTTTAATTCTAGTATTACTCAAAGTGGTCTTATGAGTTTTGTGCATCAGAGCATGCATGGTGTCACCAAAATCAATAACTTTCATCTCACTGTATATCGCATGAAGATGCTCATCAAATGGCATGACAATTTAGCCAGTAGTTTTCTATCTTGTTTGGACCAAGTGATGGACGGACCAAATAAAACATCATCGACCTTCATTAGAGCTATGCAACCCAACCAAACACCCTTCTAAGTGAAAGACGGAGCTAGTGTTATAGTGAACGACAACACTTTCTGGTACAATTACCTTCAAACTGACAAGTTAATCATCCTATTAAAATCAAGCTCTCTTATGTTCAAAATGGAATAAAAAGAGTCAATGAAACACCATAAACCTACTAGACTCTCTAGGCAGGAAGCATTGCAATTAATCCAACCTCTGGCCCTTGACAGCAACGGTGGAAAATGGCCACAAGCACAAACTACAATAAGGCATGGAAGCCATAGGATGTAGCCACTGTAAAGGTGTGGCACGATTACACACAAAGTATGCAAAGATGCAAAATGACACAACTTCTCATGGGGCGGCAGGGATGAGGCGAACAATCTCCCCTCAAGTTGATATATCTGAAATATTCATAGATTTGTATAAATAAACTGTCTGCAACTCACCTGAAGCATTCTCATACATACTCATACATACTAATATATATATATATATATATATATATATATATATATATGAATCACCCCAGGTCAGGTGACCAACCAACCAACCAACCGACTGGCTGACTGACTGACGGGAAATGCACGATTTCATATTAAATGCGACCTGTGGTCGGTCGCAAGGTAAATGCGACCTGTGGTCGCAATTAATTAACTCAAAATCTAAATCAATGATTCCAGTTCTAACCAAAGGTTGTGTTTGAGATGGTACATCGTGGTCCCGTCGCTAGTCGCATTAGAAGTAATCATGCCTCGGGTGGTCAGCGATCGTCCCGTGGGTGTTTTGGTTTAGATGCTATGCTATCTGCACAATTAAGATGGAGTCCTGTGTCACCTTGAAATGGGCTCTGAAGTTGCAAAACGCTGGGCACACCGATTTACTGGCCAGTGGCCACTGTAGATTAGGTAAGGTAAGGTTGAGATAGCATCACTCAGCTGAGGACAAGGCTATCATGATTTGTGGCGATTCGCTTGACTCTTGTTCAAAATATGAACACGAGGGATTATCCAGCGACTTTATCATAATCATAGTGAGGTACGCAAGCAACATTATGCCTCCCGGTTTTTGTACCGAACGGAAGGGGGGGGCTTTCAGAGTAAAAGCTGCCATATCTGCGCGGCACCCGAGCTGCTATTTTGAAAGAAATCCCGGCGCCGATTGTGTTAAGGTAAGGTGCATGGGACCTTTAAGGTAAGGTGCATGGGACCTTTCGGCTGTGGAAACTAAAGACTCACACGCACAACGAGCGTGTGCGAGTTCAAAACTGAGCTAAATAAATACTAATCGACAAATTCTAATTATCTACCTGCCTGAGTCTCACTGAGTATCTGTCAGTAGCCGATAGAGACACGCTTCCTAATTCCTTACTTTGTTACTTTCCATCCTGGTATATAATGATGAATTGTTCAAGTTCAAAGCACTTCATATGCTTCATGGCATGCACTGCAGTATAGCCCGACAACAATAATCTAAGTTTTACGCAGGCTCAGATAAAGAACAGGACAGCGTCCTTTAATCAGTTGCACCAGCTGGGTACAATAAAAGTGAGCGTTTTTGAATTAAATCTCGAAAACGAACAGCTTGGGGGGGTATGTATGAGCGAGAGAGAGAGAGAAAGAGAGAGAGAGAGATTCTGATTCTATCCCCCCTATCGGGACATATCTTGAACGATGTTGAGTCGGCTGAAACTGATTTTGCAACATCCAGCACAGCAACTCGCTCGCCTAACGGCTTTATCGGCGGTGCCTCTTGTAGCTAAAGTCTGCTGTAGACATCTTGGGTTTGGGAACGGCGCGGAAGTGACTGAGATGTTCTCAGATGACCCCCAGGGTATCCCCAGCCCGTCAAATGTTTGTCACATTTGGGAGTGAGAGTGTGTTGCTATGAGTTAAAAATGTCACGTGTGAAGGTCATATAGGTATTTCATTAAATCCACTGACCCATATGAATGTGAAGCAAGAAGGTGATTCTGGGTTCAGGATGGAGAAACCTCTATTTTTGATGATGAGAGAGGTCTGTAAACAGGATTTGATAAAAATGAAATAGGAGACCAGGCTTGTCTCTGGAAAATATTCCTACAGCATGAATATTGATGGAAATGGCTATGCTGGTTATCAAAATATGAGATGATGCATGGGCAATACGCATAGGCAAGGATGTGTTAGCCAGTTCTCTTTGCTAGACAGTGAAAAATAAAAAATGTGCAATAGCAAATAGCAGAGCAGTGTGGGTATCTTTGTGTCACTCACTGTATAAGTGTGTGCAGGAGGTACCACGAGGCAGACAGAAATGCCCGGTTAAGGCACTGGTGATGACCCAGTTTTGGTGACTTTTTCCTTCCACCTGTTCTCCTCTGCTAAGACGGTAGCATGAGTCTACCAGACTAAGGACATTCCAAAACATGCTCAGTGTGCACTATCAAAGTACTCAACCCGTTGCCTTCTGCCTGCCATTGTCAACAGCTGAGCATTGTTTTCTGCCGTTCATTACTTTTGTATGTCTATATTGTTTGCTTTTTGTTTTAAGGACTTTGCTAAACCAAAAACAATTAAGAAATGAAACATTTTTGCCCATTTGTTTTAATTTCTTTATTTTTGCAAGATAGGTTTAGCTTATTATTACCTACATTATTATGACAATTAATATTGTTATTGTTGTTACGGTCATCCTATAATCATTCCTATTATTAATTTTGAAATCTCCATCGTTCAATGCAGACGTGCAGTACTTTGGTAAATAGAGGAACTAGGGGAAAACACGGCTGCTGTCCAGAGTGCTGATTGATTGTCTAGGAGAATGGCCCTAGCTGCAACTGCTGTCCATGGTGCTGATTCACAGGGGTGGCTGGAGTAGCCTAGTGGTTCTTAAACTTGGACCCCCATAACTGTGAGTGTACAAATGGTACCAAATGGACCCTTAACCTTAAACCCAGAACCTTTTGGTCCAAAGGCGAGTGCTCTATCGACGGTGATGCATGCCAATTGTGATCAAAGGTATTTTAAAATATGTCTTAGATTGTAAATGCAGCATTATCTTCTACTGATCAAGCAACAGACATAGGCCTACTACTGTCCTCATTTGATTTCTCAAGTGAAAAAACACCCCATTACGAACAGACCAGTGTTGTTTGTTAAAGGAATAGTAAATGGAAATTGATACATAAAGTTGTTTGTAGGGTGAACTGTTCCTTGAATGAGTCACTGCTGACATGTGTTGAAGCTGTGACAGCCTCCGTTGAGCTTTCCTTCACACAGGGAAACCAAACGGAAAGGAAGTGGTTGAAAGCCGGCAAAGCAATGCTGCATGACAGGCGGCCAGACAGGAAAATGGTTTTATTCAGATTAAAACACATAGAAGCAGTCACCTGCGACCAATAGAGCATTTGTATGTGCGTTTTATTAGATGTATAATGCATTCTTTAAAGCACTTCATTCTGTGAGTTAACTCAACTAGAAAATAAAAAAATATGTGCATTCATATTCATTGATAGTAGACACAATCAATATAAATGCATGCTATCGCGTGGATTCGTTCATTTCTGCCCGCTCTCTTCGCCTGTGTGACCATAGAATAGATTAGCTGTAAAGCATGTCATGTCACATACAAATGAAAAGATGAAAAACAGTGATAGCTAGTAGGCTGCAATCTAAAACGTCTGCATTTCTTCTGTTCCTCATCTGTATACAGCATAGGATAAAACCTGACAGAATGTGCACTCTGCATCATTTAGAGATGATTCTGTAGTTTATTCCAGCAAGCAGAGTGAAAATCCTTTGAACTTAACATTAAATCTGACTGGATAGAGCCAGATGCAACATTTCTGGATTTCTCAGTTCCGCAACAGTTGGTTTGTATTTAGAGATCAACTTAGGATATACTGTGAATGTTAAAACTATCTCAAATCAAACACAGAAAAGAAAAGAGAAGAAAAATTAATTAATTATGAATTCTGAGACAGCCAACCGTAACATCTCATTTGATAATCATAAGTGATAAAAGAAATCCTCCAGTGCAGCTTACTGTATGGATATTTCTTCTCAAAGTGGAGTCTGGGGACCCCTGGGGGTCCTTGGGGGGTTACAGGGGGTCCCCAGCAAAAGTAGCATTGTAATCATTGTAACCTATCCATTCATACAGTATATTGGCTATTCACAAATTAGCAATGTGCTAAAAAGCTGTCACTTCGTGCCGTACTGCGAGCTTGTACTGTACATCTTTTATTTATTTATTTTGTAAAATCTTGAAAGTGATCTCTTCTGGGGATCCCTGGGGGATCCCTGGCACAAAACCTTTTCAGATGGGGGTCCGCAGTCCAATACATCTCTTCTGGGGATCCCTGGCACAAAACCTTTTCAGATGGGGGTCCGCAGTCCAATACATATCAAATTGGGGGTCCTTGACATGAAAAAGTTTGAGAAGCACTGGTATACTGTAGTAGACCCACTCCCTTCAAACCCTTTACACGACGGTTCCAGGAAAGGCAGGCTGTTATTTACGATCGGGCTGGGAGCCAATGCCCCTTGTTTAACAGCCATAGGCTTTACATCCACAGCCAAGAAGGAGGTGGTTAGGGAAATCACTTAATCACACACACACACACACACACACACACACACACACACACACACACACACACACACACACACACACACACACACACACACACACACACACACACACACACACACACACACACACACACACACACACACACACACACACACACACACACACACACACACACACACACACAATTCCAGTCCAGGATAGGATTTAAGTATAGAGCCAAAAATACCTTGATTTACACTCAAACGTAAACATAAATAATATTTAGTACTGGCTGGAAAAGCAGAGAAATGTCTTTTGTTGCAATAATTAGACGAAGCATGAATGTACTGTATGAAGCATCTTCACAGAAGCTTAATGCTGCGTAACTGCGTTCACACTGGCAGATGCAAAAGATTCAAGGATAAAAGGCTACACAGCGTATTTGTAGATTTGTATCTTTGTAGCTGAAGTTGAAACTAGCTCAACTTTTTGGTAGCTTTGTATCGTATCTTTTGCAGCTACAAACGCCAGATGTATCTTATCATCATGTCGCAGCTGGATTGATGGTATTGATGGTAGACTGTATCTTTGTATCTTCCCGTGTGAACGCAGTTTAACATACAAATGACATAAAATATTGAAAAACAAACAAGTAAACATGTTAAATGAGAATGAGCTTTAACATGATGTTAACCTTCCTTTAGTGTTAAACATAAAGCAAACTTCACTAATACAGTTTAATCTCTGCACTCTAATGCACTCTGACAAGATCTGTGAACATTTTAATTTAGTTGTGACTCATTACTGAGAGTGAGAATGGCTGATTGGTTCCACCATTTGCTCAACACTTGTTACTTTTCTCCTCTAACATTCTTCTGTTTGCCTTCCCACCACTTAAGTCATTCCTCTCCACACCAAACACAGCAGTAGCTTCAAGCAGAACATTAATAATTCATCAGCTGAAGCAGATAACATGAATGCCAATTCCCTCATAATGTCCATCATCAAGGCTGCACTACCTTAGGTTGTCTCCACTCTCCACCAGGCCGAAGGCATGGGGAGAGAGTATGTTTTGCACTCAGTCCGTCCGTCCGTCCGTCCGTCCGTCTGTGAACAGCTAATCTCCGGCACCATTAACCCGGTCGATGCCAAATTTTGCACACACACTCTCTGGATTAACCTCTGCCCCAAAATTTCCAGAACAGCCTGTTATAGCGCCACCAGGAGGCAGACTTTTGATAAACACATTTTTTTATATTACTCCTCCAGATTCTGTCCAAAAAACTCGCAAATCGTTACACACTATATCTATAGTCATGTGTTCAAGATGGATCTGTCTGATATTTCATATTCCATCCTAATTGGCTAACATTGGCTTTCAAAGTTTGCAGGATTGGCCCTTTTGAAACGCAGCGTGCAATTTACGTGAAATCTTTCACAGACTTTCCTTCTAGGTGGAGGAATATATCCCACCCTTTTCACATTGGCCTGTTAACCAACAGGTGCATTTTTGGAACAAAATGCCTCAAATCATCCAATTGCCATCAATGGTATGGTGTAAAAACAAATGGCACCCTTTTCACATTGGCCTATTATAGAGCCACCAGGAGGCCACAACCTGACCTGACCTGGTGGAGACCTGTGCCCCGAGGGGCACTTTATCTAGTTTAACTTTCATCAGCAATGTGCATGAAATTCTAACTGGTCAGTTCACAATGACACAGAGGTCAACCAGAAACCACACAAACCTACAGTAGCATATCTTTGACTGACAGACAGTCTTGCCTGGCGGCCTAAAGTTTGAACTGATGAAAACAAATAATGAGTGTACTGAAGTCAGCAGTGGAATGGATCAGAAAGCGGCGTTTACATTTCAATGCCAACTCTTATACCTAGAGTAAATCATTGATCATTTGAACTGGACATTAATGCTCTTTATTGTCAAGCATTGAGATCAATCACCACCGAATGTCTTCTCCATGTGTCAGCAGCCCTCAGCAGTCAAGCACACACACAACAGCCAGCAAACAGTAGCACAGTTGTCTGTTATCAAGGCATGGACGCTTCATACGGCAGTATGTCTGGAAGCGTAACATGGCAGTTCAGTTTCAGACAAACTCAAAAGCACAAAGAGGGTGTCATGTCATCTAGTAGTTAGTCAACCCATAGCTATATTACAATGACAACACTTTTAACGGGCACTTGTAACAACAATGCTATGACCTCTGCAACTGAATTTAGACATACTGATTAAAACTCTTCTTAAAGCACTTCTCTGATGTGATCACACACCCACCAGCCCTGAGATCACATACGAGAGGTGTTGACATTGAATCCATTGAACTCACGCTGTGCACAGCTCCACTGTCCTTTATTCTGCTTCCTCACATGCACTGGCCATGGCAGTGAGCAGTCTGCTCCTCACCGTTTGGTCCAATTTACAGATTTTTCCCAAACTCTTCATCCGCAAAAGCTATTAAGTGGCGTGCTGGAGCGAAGTGGCTTTACTGTCCCCAGAGTGCTACAATTAGCGCAGCAGTTCCTTGTCTTGTGCCACCGTGACAAAGTTAATTTCTTACCAGACACACAAAATTAATAAACAAACAAAAAGAAAATACTATAATTGTTCAGTTCTCCTTCTGCTAAGTGCAAAAATTGGTAAGTATTGTATTTTATCGCCCAGATCTCTCTTTCTTTAGGGTTAAGGTCAGAAGGGCTATGGAAAGATATCAGCTAAGATTAGAATTATAACACACTTTTGATCCTCGACAAAAAAAAACAACCACATCAATGTTGTCAGTTTGACAGTCAGGGGCCTGCCCATTGGTCAAACAGCCCATTGGTCCAAAAGGTTAGGGTGAAGATAGGACTATGATGTGCACTGTCAGACCAATGGTGCTTTGGAAGAAAGAGCCCAATACAGACATAGCATTTTTATCAAGTTTTTAGCCATGCTGACAAACGGTTGGGCACTGCATGGTGAACGAGAGATCAATCTTGTCAAGAAAAGAACGAATGCCATCACCCAATCAGCTATGGATGGCAGAGATAGTCATGGTGCTGCCCCTGGCACTACAGGCAGCATTGTTTGTAACCAACTTTAGCTTTGTCATTTCAGATTGTGTAAAACCTGAATATTGAGGTATTACGCAATGAACGTCAAACGTTTACTCCTAAGAAACATTGCAAATATTTATATGTGGAGATGACGGGAGACACAAACTCCAAGTAAATGAGCATTGCATTTACTTAATTACGAAATAAATACAAAGGCCATTATTGGATTTTTACCTACCGACTTGGACAACTATATTGTCTCAACGGATATTCATCTATAATTTCCACTGTTCTACGAAAATAAATCAATTAAAGTGATAGCGGTAAATTAAAGCAGTAACCTGCTGAGAAAAAGAATAATGTCCCGTGTCTCCTGGAAAAGAGTGTAAAGGAAGCCTTCACAGATGGCCGCTTACAGAGCTGCCTGTTTTTAAGTCCACATTATACAGCAGTCATATACGATTCCTATACAGTATGGGGACATTAAACGCTGGTGTTTTAAACAGTGGTGGAAGTACTCACATATTTTACTTAAATAAAAGTATCATTACTACAATGCATTAATAGTCTGTTACAAGAACAAGTCTACAAAATATGCAGAAATCTTCCATTTCATGTTTATAAAATATAAGTAAGAATCTACAAGCTCACAGCGAATCGCATCGCAACACAACACGTTGTGAGCTTGAAGTGAAAGGGCTGAAGTGCTTTTGAAATAATATTAATTTATAGTCGAGTTTGTTTGTTTTGTTTGTAAATACATCGAAGATGCGAATGTAATCCATTCCTAATGGATGAAGCCTTGGCCTGGAAGAGAGGTCATCAGGTGGTCTCCAACCTTCTTTGTGTTTCAACCCTCAACCACTACACTCTCCAGTTGGCGGGGCAGCAGTGATTGGCCAAGTCACTTCCCCTCTCCTCCAGGCTTCCAGCGTTAGGCAAGTCCATGGAGGGGCACCCCGGGCGCAGCCACCACCGAGGCGCAACCAGCACCGGAAGAGAGGGCCACACTTGGCCAACAGGGAAGTGAGAAACCTGCTGGGCAGGTGCAGCAAAACAGTGCTGAACACACCCCAGCGACCGCCGCGCCCAGGGCACCCCCCACGGACCCGCCCACTGTCCTTTCTCTCCTGCCAGAACGAACAGGAAGCTCTCTGCCTTGTGCGTTCTTGGGGGATAGCAGCAAAGCTGGTCTATTTATGAAGATGGGCGAACTTCATTGGAGCCACTAGAGGTGTAATGGCCTACAAATGGTCTCCTAGGTAGGCATGGTTTGCTCCTCCCCTACCCCCCCCCCCCCCCCCCCCCCCCCCCTCTCCCAGGCTGACAGGATGAGCATTGAGAGCATTATATGGCAAATGTCATGATGTTATGATTTCCCAAATCAGCCCCCATCAACCAAGAGTTTAAGACAGTTATGGAAAATTAGTATTAAGCATTGGAACACACATTTTATTACACTTTGAATATGTCCATTCATTTCACGTTATAATATTCACATATTCACATATTCTCATCTTAAATATGGGGCCAGAGCCCCCTATGTGTTGTCCGTCAAATTGCAGATGGACAGAAAGAGGCTTCCGGACTCTTCTCAAATCTCGCGAGAGTTTGTTGCTGGGATAAAAAAAGGTCCATAACAGATGGAGATTTTAGCTGATTTGTCTCGCTAAAAGAAGCCATTTTAGTATGAATATGTTGTTGGAAATGAATAGACCCCAACATTCTTCCCGTCTCCTAATAATGTTACTGCCCATCTCACGCAGATACGGGAAGTAAAGCAAAGTTAGCCCCCAAAGTTGGCCTCTTGGATAGCAGGGACTGAGAGGTCTCTAGGACTATGGTTTGCCTCCTGCCTAGTATCCTCCTACGTTTCACCAGACTGTTTGTCTGTGCGGTGTACAAAGTAAACTGTAACTATAAACTATAGTTGTTCAATAATTGTCGAGTAAAAGTACTATGTTTTCCTCTGAGAGTATAAGTACAAGTATTGAAAATTGGAAATACTCCAGTAAAGTAAAAACAAATACCTAAAATGTTTATTTAAGTACAGTTACATGTACAGTTCATGTTACTTTACACCACTGGATTTAAATGTCTGTGTCGGTCATGTTTAGCCAAACAATGAGTTGATTCCATGGTTCTTGAACACAACTACTATGGTCATTTATTTCCCGTTGAGACAGTTAAATAAATAGCCCACAAGAGCTTTACAAATCAACAACCAAGAACAGCAGATACTGCACTTCATTACACAGTCTGTTAGTTGGAGCAATAACATGATTTGTCATTGAGTGTTTAGTTCATATCCGAGACTGGAAAAATAAGCCAGAAAAACACAATACTGTTTACTCAAGTCATTTTCTTGGCAGGGTAATGAAAACATCAGAAACATTTAACAAGCATTGGGCTCTCCTGATGAAATGGACATGATAGCTCAGCCTGTCCGCTCAGGTTTATTTTGTATTTAATTCACAGTGAAATGAATGAAACATGAGTTTATTTAAAATGTGGATTACACAAAACGTGTGATCGATGTCCTTTGCATTGTTAATACCAATATCACATGAATCAAAGACTGCAAAGACAGCTATGCATGAAGGCAAAAGACCCTTGCCTTCTGCATTCCCTGCTGCCTTGATGTTCTTTGCTGAATTGCATGCATGGTATATGCATATACAATATTATTGTATTTTACTTATATCGAATCATTACTTATCCACTGGCTTGTTTGGGTAAATTAAGAATATCAATACGAATAAGGTTGATTGAAATACAGACAAGTACATACTGGCAATAAAGCCACTGGGGGTGGGATGTTACACCAAAGAGGCACAAACACCTGTAGCCTAATCCTTCTCTAGTGACCATGAATAAACACAATATGCCACAACAAATAACATAACCTCTGTACCACCATGACAAATGTCTCGCAGGGCGTCATAAGGATATTCATTAAAACTGCCACTTCCAGTACTGCATGGCTGCACACAATACTTCAGTGGCTCGAACCTGCCGGAGCAAACCATGGTTGTTGCTGCTAGATTCATTGATCAGATTACCGAGTGTGGCATTCAGAACACACACAAGTTCAGTGGCAGTACAGTATGGGAATTTGTCCGTCCAAAGTTTGTTTTGATTTTTTACATGCCAGCCGAAAAAAGTTTGAACGTCAGCTGGACCATTTTGAAGCATGTATCAAGCTTAACTGGGGCAAACTGTCACGAGTAACTCACATACACTCACTTGTTTGTTTCCTCTCATCCATTGTAGTGAGTGGGATGTAGCTGTAGCATTGCTCTGTCTGCAGGGCTTATCTGGCTGTGAACCATGGAGCTCTGTGCTGCTGTCTCTATTGGCATGGCGATGGAGGCAAGGCCTGTCTCCCGAGATAAACATTGCTTCTCTCCGTTTGCCACAGGCCCACAGGTGACAGAGAGAATGACAGAGGGGGAAAATGATCCCTCGCCCATTAGACTCTCACTGCTGCTACTCGAGTCGTGACAGGTTGTCTCTGATCTGAAGAAAACATGTAAAAAGGAAGACTTTGATGAAGGGAGGGAGAGCCAGCAAATGTGGATAATGAGACAGGTAAATGAGAGGAGCCTGACCTGAAAAGGGTATAGAAAACACCAGGACATTTCTTGACAAACTTGTGGGGTGCTGGAAAACTGCAAATAAATCTGATAAAATATTTCCATTGCGAGCTCCATAAAAGGCCAACACAGCAGATCAGTAACAGCAAAGAAATATCACCATAACAATAACACGCTCACAATCACAAAAATACTATAATCTTGCGGGTTCAATCAGCAATCCAGTGTCTGCTGTATTGTCCTATTAAACCTAAAAAACTGATAAGGCTGACTTGTAAAGACACTAGAAACTCGACAGCGGCGGGTCTCAACGCCACAAATCTGTGTCGGACTGCGATCCGACTGAGACACACACACTTTGTCCACTGACCGTGTGTTCTCCGTGCTGGGCCGGTTGTGTTGTTGTTCCATGTTGTTGTTTCTCTGTGAATGTCATGTGCGCATCACGGAAAGGGAAACCCACGGAGCTGGGTTGAAAACGCAGGGGTAGTTTCGGTGACGTAACGCGGCCGTGGAGCACGGACGTGGGAGGCGCATGCTCAGCATGCATCACGGTCTATGACTTTGGCGAACTGAACTGCGGCCGAAGTGTGTGCGCACAACTTGTTACCGGCCCATATAGATTTGCAGCTAAAACACTGCATCAAACAGCATCAAAGAGCATCCCACTAGTATAGAAGAATGATGTGTTTTCAGTTGTGCTGTAACACATATTTGTTAAGCTGTAATTCCTCAGTCGACTCAAATGGAGAATGGAAAAAGAACATGAAAGAGGCGATGGATGGTTGAGGGAGATAAACTAAAACGGATTAGTGAGGTGAAAAATGGCAGAAATAAAAGGTGGGCAGACAGAGGCTGTGATGACCCCTGATGAGGATGGTTATTTCTGGGAGCCAGGGGACGAATCTTGTCTTATTGAATAATTATGCATCAGCTATATAGTTTCCAGGGAGATGGAATAGCAGGCCAAACTGACATATTCCTCAACAAGGACACGGACACAGTATAAATATCTCACATTAACCTATATGTGATAGCAAAATACATCTAGTATACAGTAGGCCATAGGTTAAGTTAAGGGAATTAAAGGCTCAGTGCATTAAAAAACTGTATTTGTAAAATCACCTTGCGTACATAATAATCTTGCTCAATAGATTTAACTTGCACAATATAAAATAACTGACAAAGTTGACCTATATTGCACTCAGGTTGGTTGTATTGTAAAACATTGAATATGAAATACAAACTAGAAAAAGTGCCCTTCTGGGCACAGGTCTCCACCAGGAGGATAGGACTGTGTGAGATGTTTGGCAAAATGTTTAGGAGTAATATAAACATGTTTGCCTTTGATGGCAATTGGATGATTTGAGGCATTTTGTTCCAAAAATGTGTTTTGCAAAAATCAACCTGTTGGTGGCGCTATAACAGGCCAATGTGAAAAGGGTGGGATATATTCCTCAGCCTAGTAAGAAACGTGTGAAAGATTTCACGTAAATTGCATGCTGTGTTCATGATTTGAGGCTTTTGTTCAAAACGGGGCAATCTTGCAAACTGTGAAAGCCAATTATAGCCAATTAGGGTGGAATATGAAATATCGGACAGATCCGACTTGAGCACATGACCATAGAGATACTGTGTAACGATTTGTGAGATTTTTGGACAGATTCAGGAGGAGTAATATCAAAAAATGTGTTTTACAAAAGTCGGCCTCCTGGTGGCGCTATAAAAGGCAGATGCGGAAAATGCAGGTCAAAGGTTTGTCCTTGGCCTCTAGGGAGTGTGCATGCAACGTTTCACGCAGATCGGTGCAGTTTTAGGTAACAAATGTGAAAAGCTGCCTCATGGTGGCGCTATAACAGGCCGTTCTGGAAAATGCGGGGCAGAGGTTCATCGTTGGCATCTAGGGAGTGTGTGTGCAAAGTTTGGCATCGACCGGGTTAACGGTGCCGGAGATTAGCTGGTAACAGACGGACGGAAGGACACACACACGGACGGACACACACACACACGGACGTGCAAAACATACTCTCTCCCCATGCCTTCGGCCTGGTGGAGACAATTAACAGATATATAAATCTTAAATCTTAGTCTTCATTCATGGATCAAACTGATCAATGAATGGATTACACATATTACATAATAATGAATGCATTCTGTATTATGATTACTTTTATTAGAACAATAAACAATATAGACCTACAAGAGATCGTCTGCTAAAGCTTCTTCTGCCATTTAGAATCAGTATCCTGAGCCATCGTCTTGAAAACAAAGGCTAGAGGGAGAGAGCTCTCAAAGATTATGTAATTATCATGAGTTGCACAACATGACTGTTGCAGCGGACAATACTAACCAGTGTTAGAGAAATGCATGGGCCCTGTTTAGACAATCAATAGCGTATGTTGTCTAAAACGCAGGAGTAAACTGTCTCGTGGAGTCGTGGGTGTGTCCCTGCAAAATTCTGCAATGTTATATGGCGCTTATCTGGTCGCTAGGGGTTGTATGAGTGCATTTGGGCCATTACATTAATTAAACCAGTGTTGTCTCCCATTTACCTTTAAGAAGCAGCTGCTCCCTCGTCATAATGCACTGTTAAATTATGGATGGATTTCGCAAGTTGGAGGAGAAAACTGCTGCAAACTGCTGAGAAAAATTGCTTTCGTCCATCAGTGGGAGCAGCATTAATATAATGCGATATAATGGTGTAAGGAGATGAAAGAGAGAAACAAAAGCTCTCTGCTCACCCAAACAGTGTCTTTAAAGTCACTGTACTGCATACTACTTCAGCAGTAGTGACAGACTACAGCTCAAGAATGTCATGAGATGATTGAGAGTCACTGTACTGGATGCTACTTCAGCAGTAGTCACAGACTACAGCTCAAGAATGTCATGAGATCAGCTGCCACACAGAGTTCACGGATAAGACCACGGATAGTGGTCATGAATGATTTTCTTCTTCCCAAAATCATCTCTTAGGCCAGAATGGCCAACTTTGTGGGCCACATTTGGCCAACGTGCTGCATTGGCCTAGCCTGAGACTCAGTCTGAATAATGGGCGTGGCTAGCGATTCAGGGCTGGAGCCAGGCTAGCATTGGCCAAATATGCATCTTCCTCGTCCAACTGTGTATATTTCAGTTTTCTTACCATGCTGTGTAACAGGCTTTATAGCAGGGGTGTCAAACTCATTTTGGGGCAAGGGCCACATTGCGCGAAAGGTGACTTGATGAGGGCCGCGGCCAGTTGCAGCTCACATGGGTTGACTTACACTACTTGATACTTGACTTTGTTTTCTAGACTGTTTGACATAAATTTACTTTATTTGTATTACAGTTGTAGGCTACAAGACGTTTCATGAAATCTGACACTTCGCTTTGACTATCGTGTGTAAGTAGACTATATTCCTCACTTGGTAAGGGAAATTAAACTCTACTGAGCTGTAACAACTATGGTTAGCCTCTCCATGTCCTGCTGTATCAGAGTGTGAGGAGAGTAATCGACAACAACTCAACTAGTAGTTGAATAGACTGTTAACGAGCCCATCAGTAACAACATTCCGCACCACGGATCACACCACTTTTTTTTTTTGTATAAATGGCCGGCGGGCCGCATTGGGCGGCTCCGCGGGCCGCATGGATCGCCAGTTTGACACCCCTGCTTTATAGCTTACCTCAGCTCAAGGCCAGTGAGTTTGAGCGTCAAAGTAACAACAATTCAGTCAACAGTCAATACTGTGATATTCACACCGACTGCCGTCACTGGATATTGTGGGAGCCTACAATCGACTACAGAGACACTTGATGGTCCGTCACCCATCCTGTTACACCCATCCTGTTACACTGAACAATAGAAGTTGTCCAAAATATCATGGATGAAAACAAATGTTAAACTGATGGCCACTTGGTCCCACAGAGAATGTTCAACAAGATAATGCAAACTGTTCTCATCAAGGAATGCTACAAGGTGCAATTACAAAGTGTGTACGTGTGACTCTCATAGCAATAAGGCAATACTAGTCAAAGTGGTGTTGCTACATGTATAAGCGTACCGGTATATTTGTGCAGCCACGCCTGTTAGGCAGAGAAAGGAAAGGAAAGAGCTTAGCCATGAAAATAGCTGGGGCTAATTTGTGAGTGTACGTAGGTATCGTGTTCTGTTTCATGAAGTGGAGCCCCACAGCAAAGGTTCACAACAAGTGCAAAGGATTAAGTTATGCCAAATTGGCCAGGGGGCCCCTCCTGGCTCAGTGGATGTCTGCTGTGTGACGGAAACAGAGCCCCTCAGAGACTGAGGTTCAGTTCTGTCTTCTCTCTGATCTCAGTCAAGAACATCACTGCCAATGTGAGCAACATGCTACGGCTTGGGAAGGGGTTTAAGTAACCCTTAAGTCATAAGGCCAATTATACAAATGTCTTCTAAGTCAGTGGTTATCAAACAGGAAGGACCCCCAAAATTATATTATATATTTAGCTGCGGACCCCCCCATTTGAAAATGTTTTGTGCCAGAGACCGCCAGAATAGAAAAATTCAAAAAATGTCAAACATTTCAAGATTTTTCCAAAATAGCATGTAAAACTCGTGAGCATGTAGCTTGTGAGTTAAAAATGTTTTTAAAAATGTCATGTTGCTATAAATATAGCTAAAATCTAAAATGACAGATGCTTTCTCCGGATTTAACCCTGTGAAGGAAGCAACCTCTTGAGATACTTTGCTCCATTTCCCCCCATATGAAAAATGTTCCTTATAATTAAGTAGAAAAGGTTGCAGCGTGGAGCACAGGTACCCAGTGTTGTGTAAATTAATGATGGGGATTATTGATCCTTTCGATGTACTGTATGTAATATGAAAGCCAAGATCCTGAAAGCATATTTTATTCAAATATGATCATGAACGTTTTATTGTAGTATGATACCTTTACCTGAGAATGAACACAGTGAGGATCTCAACATTTATTCTTTCCATGTACTTGCTCCTCTGCCAGTATTCAAAGCTGAAGTTATAAGTATCTATGAAAGAGATTTATTAAGCAGGATCTGCAGAAGGAAAGAAAATCCTTCTGTCTTGAATCTCTGGTTAAATAAACATTCATTTTTATGAAGCATATGGCACTAAAAGCTGCCTTATAAACCGGTCCTACTTAACGGTTTACCTCTAAGCTTTATTCTATAAATATGTTGCTCAGCATCCTCAATACGGCATCCCTGTCAACAATGCTGATTGACATACTGTAAACAAAAAAGGAAGTTTGGCTTCAAAATTATGAGCATACAATCTCCCAAACAACAAGGAAATCTTAATCTGCAAAATTGATATTGTAAACAGAGTTTCCAGTGCAAACACAGTAGGAAAGTGATATAGCAGAGATGAAAAGCATGGCTTTATCCAGACGTGAAATGGGAAGTGGTGTGCTCTCTGCTGTGACAGCAGCATGGTGCGCTGTGCAGTGTAATAAAAGGTGAGATATTATATTTAGACTCTACTAATCTTTGATATTTGTCAGCCGTAGACGGTAGGCTAAGCAAAAGGAAAAGAATACTTGGGAACTGTGTTTGTTTGATAAATGGTTCCATTAGGTAGACTACTAAATCTAAACTGTGATTTCTATTCAACACAGCATGCTAGGATTGCAAACATTTGATTCTCTGGAGTGAAAAAAGGTACACAAAACAAAACAATAAACTGTTCCTTGGATGAGAGGGGAATACCACCCATTGTCAACATTTTACTAGGTCATTAATATACCTATTCTGTGTTGCCTAGAACTGGAGGTCTGAAAAAAAATCAGTAACATTATGAAGTACATCTCAGTGACATCACAAAGATGTACGTCATAATGTTACTGATTTTTTATCTCCCTCGATGTTACAAAACATTGTGTTACAGCAGTAACACTTTAATCGCCTGGTAGATACTCTATTAGATATGATCAATTCAACTTACCGTAATATCAAAAACCAACAGCCGTTAAGTCATCAATGATGTTTATAGAACAAGTTGTAGTGAATTCTAAGTAGTTTAGAGACAGTTTCGGCAGGGATCCATTTTCGTTTGGCATCTGTATACTACTGTAAACCATATTTTCTGTACGTTTGAAACCGCTATAGGGTTCGTTTGGCTTGTGTTGTGTGTATAAACTCTGCATAATAATAACCCACTTCCAAACGAATGGTGTTGGTAGCCTACTAGGAATTCACTAAAACGTGTTATATAAACATCATTGATGAATTAATGGCTTTTTAAAATATATATTATGATAAGTTTAATTGATCATATCTACAGAAAAGTGTCTCTTACCATGCGAATATATCAGACCATTGTGTTGTGTTGGTTCATGTCCAGCAGTCAAGGAAAACATTCCAATCGGACTCTAGCGTGTTTCATTTTCTAAGGTAGCGTTCCTTGTCGAGTGGAGACAAGGTGATGCTGGTATGCTGGTGAACTCTGAACTTTACCCCAAGCTCCACCCCCCAGCTATTGACGCCCTGATGACACAACGCGGCCGTGTGTATGTATTGAGAGTGAGTGTATAGGCTACGTGTCCCGAATAATGTTAATAATGTTAGCACATTTTGATTTTGTTTAGTCATAGTCTTTTGTCAAGTGTGACACGTTGTGAGCTTGTAGATCTGCTATTTTATTTATTTATTTTAAGAGCACAACCAACATGAAATTACTTAGTTCTACTGAATCTCTTCTCCAGTAGTCAGTCCATTACATTTTAGTCTAGTTTTTATTTAGTTTTAAGTCATCGTAGCCTAGGTTTTATTTCGTTTTCGTCAGTGAAAAAAGGTAGTCGATTAACATTTTTCATCATTGTTTCTGTACAAATGAACACCGGTCCTAATGCCCGCTCCCATGACCAGTATAATGCCACTAATAATTCCCAAATCTCAATTTCCACCTCTGCCAACGTTCACCCAACATGCCCTCATCATCGGGCTCACTGTCAGTAGTAAAGAACAGATTAACAGTAATGAGAATGGATGGAGGTGTTAAAAGTGTTGGCGGTGCAGCCGAGTAACTGCTCCTCGTATTGTGTTTATGGGTCTGCAATCTGCATGGGGATAGAGTACTGTCTCATCAGTCTACTAGCCCCAAATACAATGGTGGAAAAAGTACTCAATTGTTCTACTTAAGCAGTGGTGTCATGCTCGTAGAACGCAGTACCAAGCCGTGGTACCAGTCATTTTTTGACGTGCACGCGCAGGGACGGAACGGAACGATGCACGCTAGAACGCATCCCCCTAGATTCAAGAGAAGACGCTCACAATGCAGCTTGTAGATCGGCTATTTCCAAATGGCCGAAATGTATCAGCCGACAAGCAGTGCTTAACCAGGTTGAGTCAAATGTAACTTAAACTGACTAATAATGGGCCATCACACTTCATCATAGCGAGAGAGAAATAATGGACGTAAACATTTAAAGCACACACACAATTAAGTTAGTTGTCTTCCACGCGAGTCGTGTGGATCCAAAGAGTAATTTCTGTGGCATTTATATGAGCCAATCAGACCTTTCTCCTCTGCTACGTGATGTGCATTTGTGTTTAGTGTTTACCAAAACTTGAGATATGCTAAGATTTTATTTTCATGAAGAGAGAAGGCTGGAGGAAACACATTGTATTTGTAAAATAACCTTCAGTGTATTGTAATGTAATGTTTTTGTATTTAAGAGTGAAATTTGAGGGACATACTCCGAGAGGACTATATTTCACACAGCCATGAAATATTTTTTTATATCTTACATATAAGTTATTGTTAACATAACATTGAATGCTGTTTCATCCCCAGATTTTGACATTACATCTGAAATTGAGCTATTTATATTTTTTTAATTATATTGGCTCAACCTTCAGTAGCATGCCAGTCACTGGAGTAGTGTGTGTGCGTGCGCACGCGTGTGCTATTATCACTATACGTGTAGAGGCCAAATAACCAGCTCAGAGGCCTTGTGGTTCGAGTGTTAACCACTGTGTTAACCACCACTGAGATTGGGAGGTCGGCTTTTCAATCCCTGGCTGAGTCAGAACGACTATAAAAATGGTACACCAAGCATCCAAGCTTGGCATGCAGCATCAAAGGTTAGACTCATGCAAGTCCCTGCGATATACTAGCATCATGTCCAGGCGTGTACTTATATAACACTGCAATATACTAGCATCATGTCCAGCGGGTGTACTTGTATGCTACACTGCCTCACGCCAAGGAAACAGTACATAAGCTCCTGACCTATGGGCCACACCATGGCTCAGAAACTATTGGTTCCAAAACGCTATTTACTCCCACAACCATTCCAATTTAAGAAATTGACAATGGGCCTCCTCAATAACAAAACTCGAAAAAAATTCTAATATATATTTTAGTTTAGTTGATCCTAAGGATAGAGTAAAGACCAATGTCAGATTCATCTAAGAAATCACAGCCGTGATTTAATTTGTGTCCCACTCATCCTCATGCCTGTGTTAGTGCCCCACTTAATGGCTCATTTCCAGTTTCCACTAAGCTCTGTGTGATGTCCGTAATTCAGTTTAGTCCATTTCTATGGGAACATCTGTGTTAGGGCAGCTGTGGCTCAGGAGGTAGAGCAGGTCGTCCAAATAACCATGGGTCGGCGGTTCGAATCCCGGCTCCTCCTGTTTACATGTCGAAGTGTCCTTAGGCAAGACAGTGAACCCTACATTGCCTCCAATGAGTCGGTCGGTGTGAGCTTGCCACCATTGGTGTGTGAATGTGGGAAGTGAGGACGCTTCACCTCCCAATGTATGAATGAACCATTGTAAGCGCTTTGAGTAGGCACGTAGTGCATAGAAAAGCGCTATAAAGATGCAATTCATTATTATTATTGATCTGATGTATTTCCAAAACTCCTCCATCCGTGTTTTTTCCCTTCCCATGTACATAATTGTGTGCGCGCGTGCGTGCGCGCATGCGTGTCTGTCAGTCAGGAGTATTGATCTGGGGGGGGGTGGGGGGGGGGTATTGATCCAAAACAAAAGCCTCATCAAGTTGCTGCTCAGAGAAGCCCAGCAAGATTCTGAACAAGTCCTCCTCTATTAGATGACAAACAGAAAAGCGCGCACACACACAGCTTTACTTGCCTCCTCTACCTGTTGAATTCACAGTTGTAAACATCAGTTCAACTGCATATTATTATATTATTACTCCAACACAAATAATCCAGTAGATGTATATAGTCATTTAGTCATGTTTTATCCAGAGATCTGACTTCCTTAATTTAAAATCAATGGAAACTGACAAAGTTAGAAAACATTTTATGGAATGTTACTACTGGGTTATCTTGTCCAAACACATTGATTTGGCTAAACTGGCTCGGCGCAACGGTCAATTATGTGTCTGGCACGGTCTAACCTGCTTCTGATGAATAATTCATACCCCTTAGTTTGGGTTAACGATGCTGACACTCTCTCCTCTGTGTGTGTGCGTGTGCGTGTCTTCTCACATCTACATTACACAGTGTGTGTGTGAGCGTGCATGTGTCTCTCTCCTCACATCTACAGACTCCATTATTTCAGACAAACAAGCCCTCCAGGCAGAGAAGCGTGCTCAGGACTGAGTGTGGTGACCTGAATCGATGCGCTGCAGAAACAATCAGATGGAATCGCGTGACCTGGATACACTTGCTGACATAAACTGTACCCTCCCTCTTTACACCCAAAAGTGAGATACTTTAAATGTTGTTTTATTTGATCAGGTTCTTCTGCAATGGCACAATGAAGAGGTGGGAAAGACCGGGTAGGAAACATGAAGGAGACTGAAACTATACTCATCCTGTCCGATTCAAACTCTTGTCCGGTTGCTGTCTTTCTATAGAAAGAGATTTTCATACCAAATCTTATTTTGTATCTACTGATGTTTTTTGTATTTACCCATCTTTTATTGGCCTGCAGAGATCATGCTTACACTTGCTTATTCCAATCTCATTCTTGTAAGTCGCTCCGGATAAGAGTGTCTGCTAAATGCCTGAATTGTAACTTGTATTCAATAGATTTTATGTATCAGCCATGTCAGTGTAAGTAATAACATTATGTGTCCTGGGTACACAGTTTTCAGAGGAAGCTGAATAAATAATAGTTCTATTCCCTGTTTAATTCCATTCAATTTATGTGAACATTGTGTTGACTGTCTGATCTCCTATCAGATTTATCAGTGTATTTCTCAACTTTTAGATTGCTTCAAACAACAAACTTTAGATTGCTTCTATTTCCTCCCCCGTTTATCAAATGTATTTTGTGTATATATATTCAAATTATCTCTTATCAGATTATAGTCACACACACACACACCGAAAGGCCAAAAAATAGCCAATGGTAAAGTCTAAAATGCTTTCCCAGTTTTGATGGTTTAAATTACAGCCATGTATGTTCTCTAGCAAGGAATCTCTGTACGTACTGCACGTCTGTAATCCACGTATTTTAAGGAGTGAGAACTGTGCTAACGACCAAATTCAAACTCAGCGTTGATATATCCATATATTGCCACTAAAGGGACATAGACAGATGGTTGCAACTGATAATGAGTATAACGGGTATTGCATAGCATGGTGGGCTAGCATGCGTTCGCCATTTGCATATTGTAATTGTTCCCAACTTGCATCGCACCCGAGTAGATTGGTGCCCAACGGGCACACATGCGAGAATGTTTTTGAGAGACTAGAAATATTGGTCCATTTTACAATGTACCCCAGCTGTATGTGGTTCTTAATTGTTGATGTATCTTTGTCATGGCAGTCTGACTGTCTGAGCCATATACCTACACAGACAAATGTGCTGCTTGCATGCACGCAGATGAGTAGATATGTATCTGTTATCATGTCAATATCACGTCTGTTAATAATATACATATTATTAATATACACATTATTAACAGATAACATGTTTGCATAGTACAGAAGAAGTCTAGAACGAGACTTGATTATCTACATTCTACAACATGAATATCGAAAATGGATTGTCAACATGCTTCTATATTATTATGTAACTAGATAAAGTGCCCCTCGGGGCACAGGTCTCCACCAGGGCAGGTGAGGTTGTGGCCTCCTGGTGGTGCTATAATAGGCCAATGTGAAAATGGGATATATTCCTCAGCCTAGTAGGAAAGTCTGTGAAAGATTTCACGTAAATTGCACGCTGCGTTCATGATTTAAGGCTTTTAGTTCAAAATGGGTCAATCCTGCAAACTTTGAAAGCCAATGTTAGTGAGTACCACAGACGAAAAACAGTCTAAGTCCAAATTTCAGACTGACCCCTCCACGAAAAGGCCTTGTTGTCCTGAACCCTTATCTATCATTTATATATTATGGATCAATAGTGTGGACTTAGACTGTTATTCGTCTGTGGTACTCAGGATGGAATATGAAATATCGGACAGATCAATCTTGAACACAGAGATATTGTGGAACGATTTGCGGGATTTTGAATCTGGAAGAGTAATGTAAAAAAATGTGTTTTACAAAAGTCGGCCTCCTGGTGGCGCTATAACAGGCCGGATGGACTGACACACACTCACATGGACAGAGTGCAAAACATACTCTCCCCCCATGCCTTCTGCCTGGTGGAGACAATAATAATAATACAAACATGGAAAAGACAATAATTAGAATAAGAATAATTTAAGTGATCTGATTAATCAGAACATACTTTTTTCTTAAATAAATTAAGAGAAGACAGTTGCTGACCAGTAAAGTATTTGTCGTATAGTGTACTACCTCTGTATTTGATGGAAAACTGACTATGACTGGTACGATAAAGGGGAGGATGGAGATGAGTAGCCTGTCTAGTGTTGTGTTTGTGTATTTGAGAATTTGTTTGAAAGTAAATGAAGAGGCCTATTTGATAACTGTTGATCTGGAAGTGGAGTGGTCAAGACGTTTAGAAAAGGTAACAGTTCTAACAAATCTCTTCTGTAGCAGATAGATACTGAGGTATGCAGCATGTGTAAGTATGTATTGCACAGAAAACATTTCATATTGAATAGCTTATAACAGCCATTTGATTTCCATACAGCACTTCTCAATACATGCTTGACCACATTGCTGTTGTGCTGATGTAAGATCAGAGTTCTGTACAATTCTGAGAATTATTTCCATTCAAAGGTGAGTGTCGTGTCGTTAGTAGAGAGAGCCAAGACAGTTTGTGGAGACATTCACAGTGAATAATATTCACTGTGAATATTCCTTTACCTTGAATATATGATATGAATATATTATATTCAAGGTAAAGTGTGATTAATGGGACCATCTTCCAGCAGCTCCCTGCTGAATGTTTGTTAATGCTGTAGATCTGTTTCTGGAAGAGTCATTAACATTGTCATATTTCTACTGGGGATAGAGCAGAATGTATTTCACATATTGTACATGAATATTCATAAACAGAAGACACTAACTCAGAGGAGAGTGAATGTTTCAGCAACATGCTGTGATGAAGCCACTTGTCCGTCTCTGTGCATACCTATACCTTACTGTGTGTGTGTGTGTGTGTGTGTGTGTGTGTGTGTGTGTGTGTGTGTGTGTGTGTGTGTGTGTGTGTGTGTGTGTGTGTGTGTGTGTGTGTGCCACTGGGCGAAATGGTACACAAATCCTACAAATGGTCTCCTAAGTGGGCACCACCGTAGATGGCAGCAAATCTCGCTAACATCCTGTTTACTAGTGCTAGATCTGGTGAGAGTGTGTTGCTGGGACAGAGAAAGGTCAATAACAAAGTTGATTTTCTCCTGATTTGTAACTCTGAAAAAGCCATTTTAGTATGAAAACTTAAGATTATGTGGTTTGTGACGATCAGGTCCAATATCATAGTTCAGTGACAATGGGCCTAAAGAGTGGTTCAGAAGCTGTGTTCACCTTCTGTCTCCCATTGGAAACTATAAACTCTAAGCCGCTTCTGATCTCCTAAATACGGGAAGTAAACCGGAGATGGCAAGTCTTGCTATTTTGGTCTTGGATGTTATTCTCCATTTTACCTATGACCAAGTCTGCTAGCCTGGGTTACAGCCTGAATCGCATTTCATAACGTCAACTGTTACGTAGCCACGTTGTTGCTGATATGTCATCAGCCAGCGCCACTCTGTCCATGCTTCTCACTGTTGAAAAAAATAGCGCCGTTCGAGACTTGAGAGTAAAAAACTACGGTAAAAAGTTAACGATTCAGTAGTCCACTGTCAGATTCAGTAGTCAGTAAAAAATGACGGCTGTGTGGGGTGAGTTTAGTGAATGATACGATGCATGACAATAGCAGTAGCTGTGCAGTGAAACCTCAAACTGGTGTTTTTCCTCATCCCACACCACAGACCAATCAGAAGACACGGTTCCATTTCAACCTTCATATGTCCCGCCTACCTGTGGAGAATAGGAGACTGTCCAGACTGAGCAACGCAGTGACATTTTCAGATCCGCGGAACGCATGCAGCGAATCAGGCTGGAACCTGGGTCATCTACCTGTGTCTACCTGATCCACACTCAGCTCCACTTGAATCTGAAGAGATCACTATTCAACTTCAATTCCTGTCCGTGTCACATTCTATTGTGACACCATTTTAAATACAACTTATCCGTAAGTCATAACAAACCGAACCAAACACTGTCATTTGCCAAAAAATGAGATGGATGGCCTCAATTTCCTGCCCAAACACAGCATGTAAATTATGAAGTTATCCGTTTTGTCTCTTAGATTACCGGTATGTGAGGACAGTCTGTGTTACCTAAAGTTACCTGGACCTGGCTGGTAATACCATAGATCACAAAATCTTCAGTGTTTATTGCGACAGTTAACACCCCGAACGCCCAGGGTTATTTAATCCATTAAATCATTAAGATTAAGATCTTACCCCCCCATGCCAAAGCACCAGCGCTCGCCCAGCAGTCTGCTGTCACCCAGGCGGATATGTTGATCTGACCCCCATTCCAAAGCTCCAGCGCTCACCCAGCAGTCTGCTGTCACCCAGGCGGATATGTTGATCTGACCCCCATTCCAAAGCTCCAGCGCTCGCCCAGCAGTCTGCTGTCACCCAGGCGGATATGTTGATCTGACCCCCATTCCAAAGCTCCAGCGCTCGCCCAGCAGTCTGTCGCCCAGGCAGATATGTTGATCTGACCCCCATTCCAAAGCTCCAGCGCTCGCCCATCAGTTTGCTGTCACCCAGGCGGAGACGTTGATCTGACCCCCATTCCAAAACTCCAGCGCTCGCCCAGCAGTCTGCTGTCGCCCAGGCAGATATGTTGATCTGACCCCCATTTCAAAGCTCCAGCGCTCGCCCAGCAGTCTGCTGTCACCCAGGCGGATATGTTGATCTGACCCCCATTCCAATGCGCCAGCACTCGCCCAGCACTTTTAAAATAGTGAAAATAGTGCCTGAACAATAATGCTGCTATAGAACTCCTGACCTATTGTCACCATTCAGCAAACACTGCAGGCAATGTAATATTGATGTGTTCAGGGTTGAAGCTGTGGGCCAGTGTGAGATATTGACAAAGACATTCCCTGCTGTCCTTTGTTGTGTGTGTTATGGAGAAGCTCACAGCGGTCACCAGGCCCAAGAGTTCAAAACTTTTAATCGCCATCCGATCAGATCACATTTTGAAATCCTATATTTTGTGATCCGGGATAATCATACAGTCCAGACAGTCAATTCTATCCTGGCATTTCAAAGAGATTCAGATTCAGACTTTTAAAACATGGCCAGATCCAGGATTATCAGTGATTTACAGTAATTATATCCATCTCCATCATATGAAGAATAACATAAGGGGACTGGGACTGGGACTATAATGTCCGTTTTGAAGGTTTGATCCAGAGTAAAGCTTGGATTTGATTTCCTGATGTGATCGGATATCAAGTGACCCCAATCCTGATTTTTGTTTTGAACTATAAATCTCAATCTGATGCACTCAGAGTGACGAAAGGTTTTGAACTCTTGGGCCGCATGACTGACCCTCAACTAAATGTGTGTGTGTGTGTGTGCGTGCGTGCGTGCGAAGAGAGCACATGCCTGCCTAGTGTGAGTGTGAGTGCCTGCACATAATATCACATACGTCTCTCTCTGATCTCCTTGTGTGTGCGTGTGCATGTGCGCGTGTGCGTGACTGTGCGGTGGACTTTATTGGTGCCTGACCGTCATCATGACCCAGGTGTTTCACTGCAGTGCTCTAATAGATGGGCTTCAGTCACTGTTATCTCTCCACAGGTTGATGGAGGGCAGTCATCCAATGGAATACCTGGAGCTACAGCAGGCTTTAATGCAAGTCAAAGGATGAACAGTGGACTGAGTTTCATTTGAAGTGTAAAATGGATTGTCCGTCTGTAAAAGATGACGGATGAGGATTGTTGCAAATAAAATAGATTCTGGAAGAGCTTGTGAATATTATACCAGAGTCTGGAATAATTTATAGGGAAACAGCATAGTTTGTAGAGGCCACATCTGTTATTCATAATTATGGTCTAAGGAAGTTAATCAATTTTTGTGTACGCAATCAAACGTTTCATAAAGCAAGAAAGCCACCATCATTGCTGAGACTTCAACTTCAGCAGAAAGGCCTGGTTCTGCTCGGAATTGGGAAAGAACACTCACATTTTGTACTTAAAAGTACCAATATAGGAAAACTCTGTTATTCAGTGTTTTTCAGTGAGGAATGAGGCTAGTTTTGAAACATTTTGAAAAAAAAAAAACTATCAAATTAGTTTTACTTCACGACATACATTTTCCCATTGAAAATGAAAATAGATAATACATTTTGGTTCTATTGTGATAGGGAAAACTTCAAAGACTACTAAATGCCAGATCTGAGCATAACTAATCAGCATTTGGTCATGGGCATTTTAGTAAATGGTGTGCTCCTGAGTCCTGAGTATTTTTCAAGTAAATAATCATGTTTCATGCATAGAAACATGAAAAGATATGGATAAAAAACCAGGATCCCCTCGACTAATGGAAGTCATAAACCACCACTGTAATGGTTGGAAGTGACTTTGACAGTGAACAATCCTACATTGTCAGTTTGCTGTCAGTTTTCTCATCATCTGAATGCACTAGCTTGCTTTCAGTGAAGTTCAGATGTGAAGAACAATTGCTACATGGTTTAAACACAAGAGATCTGGTCAAAAACAGATTTTTGACCAGATCTGAACAGATCAGATCAGAAGTGGGGTCAGGGAACCCCCAGGGGTCCTTCCTTGAGGGGGCTCCAGGGGGTCCCGAGAAAAACATGTAAATATAGCATCACAATCATTTCATCCACTTTATCCTGATTAGCAGTATACTGTGGTTACTTTGCGCCCCGCTTGATGCGTATGTATCATCCCAGCATATGACGTCAGGGTATAACTGGTATATCTAGCTCTCAATGATGACGTAATAAAGGATTAAAGGACCCAATGCCAGGGTGTAATTGGTTTTCGATGGTGACGATATGTTTTAGTGTCGGGAGGATTAAAGGTAATGCCTCTATGTATACATGTATGTAATCTGGCACCACTGCCGTATCAGGCACAAGTAGTCATTACGCCATACGCTGGGACGACGCATACGCATCAAACATCGTCCTGGACGAAAACTATTACTTGCACGCTCTGCTTGCGCATGTAATAATAATGTCGCGGCTGAGGTCGTGGATAACGTAACAATATAACCTTAGAAGGCTTCTTACAAGTTACTGTTGGTGACTCAAGTTGCTTGTGAACGAGGTTCCTCCACATAGAAAGTAGCAAAACATCACAGGAACACCTTGCCTTTATGTTGATGGACATATGGAACATTTTGATGGAAGAGACTCTACCGTCTTTGGACAACGCATCGTCGTCATGGTAGTGGAGAAAATCGCAGACGAGACAGACGCTCATTGATTTAAAATGTAGGGCTGGCTGGCCTATAAAGCAGCTGTTATGTACATCTTTGCGCACTGTGCGCCTTGCAATGTTGGTGTGTGCGTCAGAGTACTTGGCCGCGGTGCCATGTAGCCTACTCTTGTCTGCGTGGTTGTAATAGACTAAAGATAAAGAGTTAAACTTGCGGTTTGGCCAAATTTGATGATGCATAAAGCATAATGCTCATGGTGCCTGGCTGGCTAAATGAGCTGAGCAGGCAGTTGTTGGACCGTTGTGTTGCGCAAATTGTGGAGTATGAATACATGCATACCAAGCCTACATGCATGGTATGCATGTAGGCAATGACTAGAAGTACATGATTTGATAGACATGTGAGCAGTATGGTATTGAGTTGTGCTTGAAATACCCTGAAGAAGGCTTTCTAGCATCGTGACTACGAGCTGTGCGGCCTCTTTTCTTAAGTCAAAGCACTATGGTATTGAAATGACTGAGCTGTGACTAGATCGGTAAAATGGAGCATAAATTCATATCATGTATGTTGGTGAAATATAAACATGTAAAATGGTTCAATAATAATTAGCATGGATTATTATTAACGAAAAACATATACTAGCCTACTATTTTATTGGTCTAGTAGTTCTGTTGTATTAAACTAATCGGGATGCAGAAGCAGCAACCATGCATGCAGAGCCATTTACCAATCAGATTAAATAGGCTAGTTAAAACGTTTGACAAGCAATAATCAAAATTCAACTAACACATGCATTTAGAACACATTATTTGCACCGATATTTAAACCGTAAACCACTAAACATATTATGGCCAAAAGTAATGGAATTGTCTACATTCAGTAGGCCTGGTTTTGATATAATGACGCAGGGTGATTTTCTGAGCCAGTCCGTGCCGTGTCATTTACTGCATTATATGAATAACGTGACATATTTATTTAGCATATTCATTCATTTTCATCATCCTGGCTTGGTTAGGGACGCACAGAGGCGAGGGGTGCCCAGCATCAGCACGCATCTGTGACTATATGGCTTAATACGCACAAGGCTCACCTTATAGCCAATCTAAGTTCACACATTTGCGTTGCGTCCTCAGCGTGTTGTGAGCTTGTAGGTCTGCATCTGCTATTTTTGGAGCTGCCAGATTAATATTTAAATCTTTAGTTGGAAGAATGCAATGGCATATCATCAGTGTTGACCATAATGGAACGGTTGGAACCAAATGAACCCCCGACGGCCGGCGCTATTCAGCTATAGGCCTATAAACGATCAGCGTTCACTTTATTTTCTGCTCCTATTGTATAAATTAAAAATATGGTTATATGGTGGTTGGGGGGGGGGGGGGGGGGGGGGGGTGTCATATATATTCTTCCAGTCTCTGAGGGGGGGTCCCGAAAAAATATTTGGAGGCTGAGGGGGGTCAAGGAAAAAATAAAAAACGAAATCACATCTGCACCCCCCCCCCCCCTGGTGCATAAATAACGACCAGTCCCTAACAGTGCATGAGTCACTTTGCCGAGCTTGTTCATCTGCTATTTTTTTATATTTTGACATCTAAAATGTTTAGAAAATGTTGAATTATTGTGAAAAGCTATTTTACATAGATCATCTCTTCTGGGGGTCCTTGGCACGAAAAAGTCTCAGAACACAGTCTAAAATGCGGGGTGCAAAATGGATGGGGGGGGGGGTATATGGTGTGTTGCGTGCGTGCGTATGTTTTACTAGAGGCCCGTAAACTCACACTGAGCCAATATCCCAGGCTCCATAACAAACACTACATCATGTATATAATCCATTGCACATGGGATTGTCAGGTGGTGTGCATGAATGATGATCTATCACAGATTTGGAAATTGAATCAATTTGTTGTCATAAATCCCTGTGGTGTTTCCCGTCTACTCAGATCTCATAACTCAACCACCGCCCTCCTGCAGCGTCATTATAAATTATAAATACAGAATCTGGGAGGATAAATTAGATGTGTTCAATCATTGACAAAGACCACAGGCCAGAATATTCACACTCTCATTAAACAGGTGTTTAGCAGAGAAATTAGCTCGACATGAATACATAAATTCATATTTTAAGATGGGTTATTCCAGTTTAGAAACTTTCTCTCTGGCTTTCTCTCCATTAGTCAGATTCTGAAATGGAACAGAAGGCCATGGTAAATGTAAAGGTTTAGATAACTCCATAGGAGGTTCAAATTATTGAATGAAAAGAAGCACTATAACTGCTGTGCAGAGTGTGAAGAGTGTGAAGTGCTTGTTAAGCCATGAAACATAAGCTGTTTTGATTGTAAAAATAGATAAAACAAAAATAAACGAAGCATTCATGCAGGGCATGGGATGATGGGAGTTATAAATGCCTCCACCACCCCAGCCTCCACCTTATTGTTCAGTCTAGTATTTTAATGTTTAAACTGAATGTTAAACTGGAATTCATGTGTGCATGGTTCTAAAGTAAACAGAAATGTAATGTTTCCATGGCTCTAACTGAATCCAATGCTCTATGGCTTTAATGTTAACTTGCATTCAAGTTTGAATGAAAGTTAATCTGATTAAATGTCTTGCTATGGGCCCGCTCTTGTATACCGTGGGGAGGTTTGCATAGCGTTAACTTATTTCGCTTAGCGTGCTGATTAGAAACATGTAGAGAACATCTTATGAGCGGAACCATTAACGCAAGTTTAACTCAATAAATGGTTTAATTTACTTATGACGTGAGTGTTCCTGAGATCCTGACTGAATTAACTGAACACCACAAAAGGAACACAATGATCCAACAAGTAGCAACAGTCTTCGTCCAAATAAACCACTTCTGTCACTGCCTGTGTGCCTTTCGTACTCCCAAGAGTACCAGTATATAACTGATACAGTCACACACATTGATGCAGACACGCATGCGTGCACATGAGGCATATTTTTAGGCATTGCTTTCTATACACTAGCAAACTGACAGAAACAACAAATTAATGCTTAATGAATAGACAGTTATGTTCAAAAACATATATAATGAGCATTACATTACCGTATGAGTGACTAGCTCGTTTTGTAACATATTGTGCCCCTTTTGGACAGCCACAGTGCTATTGTAACAAGGCAAGTATTATGTTTCTATGGTTAAAGCAAAAATAGTGCAACGAGTAGTAGCCTATAACTAGGGTGCGGAAAGTTATGGAGCAAGTACTGGGAGCTGATGGTAGGGCCCGCGCACACACACACACACACACACGTTAAATAATGCAGGAGGCATTACGGAGTGACTGTTTTGTTAATTGGCATTGGGATGTGTAGGTGCAGTGGGAGATTTAAGGCATGTGGGATTGTGGAGGCTGCTGGAAAAAGCGGAAAAGATAACCATCAGTTGGTGTCACATGACTACCTTCTCCACTGGGGGTTAAACCGCATGCCAGTGTTGGACGTTTTCTTAATGTCCGATATATTTGACCAGTGGGAGTTTTTTAAAAAAAAAAGAAAAAATACATTATTCATTAATTTATTCCAGTGTATTTCTTGAAGCCATTACCTGAATCACAGTGGAATTGTGTCATCGTTTATTTGTATGAAAGCAAATGAAATACAACCTCAATTAAGGACAGTATTGTCATATTTTCAGTATTGGGGTAATTCTTACCTCATTACATATATAACTACTGAATCATATTGTCAGTGTTAGGTTAATTCTTATTATTTGTGTTAGTGTAAGCCGTGGGACAATGTATCCCATTCTACTCTGCAAGGTTCTTGCTTCTGGGTTATTATACTGTATTATATGTAAATATTCAGGGGTGCACATTATCATTTTGGGCTAGTACTCAAAGGAGCACCTGGCGATGTAGCTTGGTGCACTACAGACGTTTCTACTGTTAAGCAGCAGGACGTCGTTTGTTAGCAGCTCACCCACTATCGTTACTTCCAACACAAATACAATGAATTACTCACCTAATGCTGCAGCTGTTCCATGTTTAAAGGCGTAGTGAAACGGAAATGGTGGACATTTTATTTTGAAGTTTCAGACGGTCTCAAGTTGAAACACCGCTATGAAGTTTCTGAACCAATCAGAGCGTCGCATCCCTTCAGGGGATGGGACGGTAGCTAGGGACGGGTAGCTATGCTACGCAGGACAGCGTGTGGTTGTTTGTTTACAAATCAGATAGTCAGCCAGCTTTACCAGTTTACACTTAATGTGGCTTATTTCTACCCTATAATGTTTTCAGTATACATTTTTAGCGTGATGATTAAGTTGAAACCGAGTAATACACTCTCTGGATGTTATCTTGAATGGGAATAAAAACGGAAGATGTCTGTAATCAGTAGCAGCTGTGCAGCCTGTGCTGGACGGATGCGGAGATATGGGGAATTAAACTGGTGAGCTTCATTTGTATTGGCTTTTATCGATGTTGGCCTCGACACGTCATCACGCAGCACGTTTTCGTTTTCAGGAAGTAATAATTTATGGACTTTTGATATAAAAACACACAAAAATGAGAATTTTCACATTTTTTGGCATCCATTGTTAGGTATGCCCATATGATGACCATGGATATGGTCTAAAAGTGTGAAAAACGTATTTTTCATTTCACTACACCTTTAAGTATTTCCAAACCTGAAGTGTGTACATTGTTTAAGTGACAGATGCATGGTTTTCATATCGAAATATGGTCGCTAATGTCTGGCGACTAGCGCTCTGAACGGAATCAAAACAACTTTCCCTTTCAGTTTCAAAAACCGTCATGGCAGCTAGCTTGTTTACAATTGAAATGCATGTGCTCTGACTTCTTCAAAATAAGAGCCACTTGTTGATTAGTCAACAGTAGTTTTAGTACTACTTAAAGGTTGTTAGGCACGTTGGGTGCCTGGCTCAGCTGGCTGTGGTTACGCAAATGCGCTTAACATGCCTTTGATCTGTCGCGCACAAACCTTTTTGACGATGCATGCACACTGGCGCACCAGTTATGTGCAGGGCTGTATATTTAGGGTATGCGTGTGACATCATCATCAAACCAGGACGTTATGCAGGAATGCCTACTGAGTGGCAAAAAACTACTTTCTGGCCTTGACAGCCCATACATCCACATAGAAAAGTCATATCTGATTGCATTAAACAACATTAAACGATGTTAACCCTGTAAGACCCTGATACATTTCTACTTGCAAAAAAGAGATTTCAACCTTACTACTACTTTGTACTACTAGGCCTTATGTTAAAAACATATGTTAAAAAAAAAAAAAAAGTTTAATGAAAATGTTATGCACATTTATAATAATTATTAAAATAATAATAAATTAATAATTTACATTCGGTGGATATCTTTCACAATAATGCATGATACATGTTCTAGACATTCTAATGATCACACAAATATATGTATTACATGCATTTTAGTTACTTTTATCAGGGTTAAAGATTAAAGGTCATAGGTCAATTTTGATTAGAAATTGCACTGAGTCCAGATATTTTGAAGTTGTGTAAATTTGTGCCTCTGTGGGGGGTATTTATATGCAAATATCATGACCAATGGCATTGCAAGACTAAACAATGAACATCAAGTTGTTCAAATATGAATTGACTTTAATAGTAGTTTAATTATGGTTTTGTTATAGAGATTGCAGCATTCCATTCTCCTCCTACCTAACCGACCGGGCCTACCAGGTTTCTTGGAAAGGTTTGCTATCATCCCCCCGAACCCTCCTAACTGGGGTCCCACAGGGATCTGTACTTGGTTCCCTCCTTTTCTTCCTGTACACTAAATCTCTTGGCACCACCATCTCTGCTCACAATCTATCTTATCACTGCTATGCCGATGACACTCAGCTGTTTCTATCCTTTCCCCCCTCTGCTACTGTGCTGTCAAAACGGGGTGCATACTTAGTTTAGACTAGTCATTGGTTAGACATGGGTTAAGGTTAGGTGTAGGTGTGCTGCCCCGTGGGAGGTTAGGTTTAGGGTGAGGGTTTGAGATAGGTTGTAGTTGTAGGACTAATGACTGGTCTAACCAATGACTAGTCTAAACCAAAAACTGTCTAAACTAAGTACTGCACCCGTCAAAACGCCTAATTGGCCTAATCAGTGTCAATCATTGGTGTCAATCACTGATCATGAGTCAGAAGCTGGTGGCAATCACTGATTGGGGAGGAGAGGCACAGAAAACAGGAAGTGTTTGTTCAAGCAGCATCAGTGGTGAACACTGCATGGAGAGAACAGCAAGAAATACTAACCAAACATTGGAGCTGGGAAGACTGAAACCTGTCAAGCCATCGAGGGGAATGCCACTGGTGCGATAAGTGTTTCTGCATTGCAGTTTATTGTATTGCTTAAGTTTGATGCAAGTTACTTATGTTTTTGTGCTAGGTCACATGCTATAATCATGTTTGATTTAAATTGCATATAGGCTTGCTTAGTCCAATTGATGCTCTTGAATTGAATATTGTAGTTAATATGACCGGTTTATTTGAATTACTGAAGTGACTAGTGAATTCAGAGCTGTAGGTTACATTAGTAACCTACAGCTCTGTGGTTGCTCTGTGGTTATTTGAAATTAGTGAATTTCAGTTGTGATTATGAATGACCTTAAATAGTTAATGACTTGTATTTAGTTTTTTTCTCCATTTAAGGTTTTCAACCTATACTACTGTACCACAACTCATTTCAAAGTAAAAACAAACAAGAGGAAAGAAGTCGTCTTATTGAGTTGACCACAGTTGCCCCCGTCGGCTAAGCCGTTTATCAAGTTTGGGAAAAAAGTTTTCAGAAAAATCCCAAATAACTTGACAGCTACTCAGGTGGAAGAGCGCATCACTGCATGCCTGGCTGACATCTCACAGTGGATGTCTTCTAACAACCTTAAGCTGAACCTAGACAAGACTGAGCTTCTCCTCTTCCCAGATAAGTCCTGCCCCATGCGGGAGCTAACTATTTCCATAGACAACGCCTTGGTAACCTCAGCCCCAACAGCAAAAAACCTTGGTGTTGTCCTGGACAGTCAGCTCTCGTTCAAAGCACACATTACAGCCGTCACTCGATCATGTAGGTTTACACTCTATAACATCCGACGAATTAGACCGTTCCTCACCCAGGAGTCAGCCCAGATCCTTATCCAGACATCAGTCATGTCAAAACTTGACTATTGTTAACTCCCTCCTTACTGGCCTACCGGCATGCACACTTAAGCCTCTCCAATTGATCCAATATGCAACAGCTCGCTTGGTCTTCAACCAGCCAATCCTCACATGTCTCCCCCCTTCTCTGCTCCCTCCATTGGCTCCCGGTCGCTGCCCGCACAGAATACAAAACTCTGACGCTGGTATTCAATGCAACCAAAGGTATGGCACCCTCCTATCTTGCAAGTCTGATCGAACCCTACAAACTCTCCCGCGCAAGATCAGCCAATGCAGGGAAGCTGATCCTTCACTAAAACGCCGGGACACCGCTCCACGTGTCCCAAACTCTTCTCCCTTCTGGCTCTAAAACTATGGAATGCACTTCCCATTACAATCAGAACTGCAGACTCACTCCCAATCTTCCACCGTAGTCTGAAAACCAACCTCTTCAGACTCCTTCTTTGCCCTAGCCGTGACGACCTTACAGGCGTATGCAAAGGCTCAACTTATGTAACTTAGATAGCATTTTATGTAGACATAGCACTATATAGTATATATATATATATATATATATGCATAGTTTCATTATAGATATTACACTGTTATGTTCTTAGCTTACTTTAGATTCACGATAACTTTTTTTATGATGTATTGTTTTGTTCTTGCTTAATGTAAATCATTCTGGATTAAGAGTGTCTGCTATAATGCCTACATTGTGCCTACACTAGAAAAAAAAGCTAAACACATTTTTAACCGATTGTGCAAGGAGTGAGTGCTGTAGAACTCTAAACACTCTAAACTAAAGTTACGCTGCGACAGAGCAAACAAATTGTAGGGATTTGTCCTGCGTGTCATGTCTCTCTCCGACATCTGGCCCTCTCGCTCAAGCAAAACCATCCATCTCCCAATCAACGTTGGAGAGTGCATATTGTAGCCTATTTCACAACATCGCTCTGACTGATGAGGGGACAAGAGGACAATATAAAAGTAGAATGAGACTTTGAGAATTTTAAAGGCAGATGTCAGCTAAATGTCAGTTATACTTCCAGACTGGAGCAGATGATGTAACTGTGTTACAAGGTTTGTCTTTTAAAGGGAGGCTGAATAATATACACATGCATGCACGCACACTCAGTGGTGGAAAGTAACTAAGTAAATGTACTCAAGTACTGTACTTAACCCATTTAGACCTGAGATTGAGGGCAGTATTATGCGTGTCTTAAGTACCAGGTCTTATTACTTAACTTAAGACCTGGAGGCGTGATCAATGCCATTTGGCTATTCTGAGTGGCCAAACAGCATTGAACACGCCTCCAGGTCTTAAGTTAAGTCATAAGACCTGGTACTTAAGACACGCATAATACTGCCCTGATTCTACTAGTATGCCATCTAAATCAGTGGTTCTCAAACTTTTTCATACCAAGCACCACCAAAATGATATGTATTTGGCCACAGAAACTGCTAAAAATCTAAGATGATACAGATGCTTTCCGGGTTTTAATCAGTTATAAGGCTATGACAGGCTTAGTTTGCAGGTATTGACTCTTGCAGAGTGTGCGCTTGCCAGCTCCACTAGCCTATAGATATCATATTTGGTCTCATAAGGAGCTGCCTCGAGAACCCAGTCCAATCAGTGTTCAGAATCCAAATCAGCCAATCAATGCAGTCTTTAGATATAAATAGTCAATCTATCTCCATTGGTGGAGAAGGTCAAACAATGTCTTTGTTGTCCTACTGTTGCTGGGAAAGGAGATGAGTAACAATTACAATCTAATATAATTTGCAAAAAATAAATAAATGTTTCTTCGCTTCCCAGATTAATGTGTCCCTAATCCTAATTAACATTCCTAACACAACTGGCTAAATATGGACTGGTTGAAGTGCTCATTTCACAGCGGAATTAAATCATCAATTGCATCTGCATCTTCCAGCCTGTAGGATAGTGACATGCCCACTTTGTTGCCAGTTCAGGGCAAGAAAAAACAAGAAGTATTCTTTGGTTCCAGCTTTTAGGTTTCTGAATCAATACATTTTCAGTGGAAACACTGAAGTCTGAACTGTTTCAAAATTAGGCAGGGAAAAAAAAAAGAACGGAACCATTTCAACCCCGGTGGAAAGGGGCCTTAAAGTATATTAGTTCAACAAAAGGGACAGGTCTTTTTTTTCCAAATAAGGGACTAGTCCGTATTTTAAGGGGCTGTTGCCAACCCTACACTGCTTAAGAATCCCAGACTACCCTTTCCTGCTCAACATTAGCCAACTCCCCTTCATTTTCAACCACCCAGCCCTCAATGAGCAGCACATTATCTGAATGGTTTAATGTTATCAGTGCATGATGGAATGGAGAGTTGTGAACCTCATAATAAATGCTTCCTCAGCTTGTAATGACATTAGTAATATGGTAAAGCAATTTAGTCATATACTGGCCTTAATTTATCCGACAGTTCTCAGTTCCAAACCATTAAATGCTATTAAACCAATGTTGATGAAATGAAGTTGAGGTTTAGAATGAAGCTCCATCGCCCAAGGACATGCCAATGACGCAGCTCTCTGATAGGCACATGAAATAAAACAGGGAGTAAATGGTGACAGGGAGACTGTCAGCCCATGTTGTAAGTTGTCACCAAACCATAGAAGTAATATTAATATCATCATCATCCATCCATCCATCCGCTTATCTGGAATCGGGTCACGGGGGCAACAATTGCAGCAGAGATCTCCAGCATTTCCTCTCCAGAGCAACTTCCTCCCGGGGGATCCCGAGGCATTTCCAGGCCAGCGTGGAGATATAATCCCCCCATCTGGTCCATGGTCTGCCGCATCCGCACTAGATGCCCGAACTACCTGTTTATCGCATTTACATTATATACATTTTGTATTTGTACTCATCTGGAAGATTTACATAATGCATCTGTTACTTATTTATTTCCGTTGTATACTGCTTATATTCTGATAATTCAAATGACAAAAAAAATTCAAATTAAAAAAGAGAGATAACAGGCAAACGGCAAAATAACAATTATTCTACATGCTCTAATTGTGTAGACTTCTTGTAAATTAAGTAATGCAGATGTTTAACAATAATTTAACTCCCGAGTGTAAAATGAAACCAAATGAACCCGTTATTTTACACTCTCAATAGTTAAAGATCTAATAAGGGTCAATTAGGTTATCAACTCCATTTAGAAACAAGCCCAAATTTGCACACCTTACAACTACACTTTAGAAACAAGCCCAAATAATAATAACATGGCAACACTGCTAGAGGACTGCTGGATGGATGAAGGGAAAACGGCACCCCATAAAGTCACAGATCTGAATGCTTCAAGCCTGTTTTATCTGCTAGCTCTTTTTGAGTGGTGCCCTGTGCAACCACTCCTTTGACTAGCAATGTGTGTCCCTGGCTGGGTCAGAGCACGAAAATAGCGTTTGGTTTTCACCACCAATTGTCACTGTTGCGCACACACGCACACGCGCACACACACACAGGACGCGTTTTTCGGAAAACCGATGGAAAAACGCAGCTAAAAATTCCGAAATCGTGCCTTTACTGGCGCGATTACTGCCATTTCTCAACCGTTAAGGACGCTGGGCAGCTCGCCGGAACCGGGCTGGCACCCTGGGCACGTTCCTGTGGGTCTGGAAGTTCCGGGGAGTTCAGGAGTTCTACTACTCCTGCATTTTTCTATAAGCCATATCTCAAAAACTAGTGGGTCAAACTGCACAACCAATACAGTATGTCAATTTGAAGCTATGATTCCCTGCTTTCATAAGACAATGAATAGTAATTCATTTTAATTCAATATCAGAAAGGGTCACATATGAAGCCAGGTCTCACGGCATTAGTGTACTATAAAGGCAAATAGAATGCCTTCACTCTGCACACAAACATACTACCACCATTATAGCGGAAGTGACATACACTTCGGAAGTCAGTGCGTACTGTATTGTGTGTGTGTAGATTGGGCACAGGTGTGGGGCATTGAGTAATTAGGAGTAACAGAGAGAGACGATGCTCAACAGTGCCATCGAGTGGTATTGCAGAGGTGTTTCAGCTGTCTGTGCTCCGAGATCGACACACAGAGTAATACAGGCCGTGGGAACACTATTACAGCAATACAGCGACCCTCTCACAACTCCAACACACTGTATAAAATGTGCGCACGCACACGCACACCTATATGACTGTCCTAACTACCTTAACTTCTACTACAACCACCATAACACAGACAGACAAACTGCAGATTCACAACAGCCTTTAATTCCAGAGCCATTTTGCATTGCCAACCCTGTCATTGGGTCCTCATGACAGCAAAAGAGAACTAACTTGAAACACATGAGTACACAACAGTCCCATGAACATAATATAACGGGCAATAGAGAAACAGCTTGAGGAAAGAAAGAAAGAAAGAAAGAAAGAAAGCCATGAGGAATACATACTTAAGAGCATTGACAGGTGTTACCAATGCCACCCTGTCACAACTCACATCCTTCAACTAACAGCCACAGCACAGATACTGTACAGTAGATTCACCATCCAGTCTCCATTTCCAATTTAACATTTGCAATGTCAAATCCCAAAACCTTCAGCAAACTCACATACCTTAAGATGTCAGAGTCATACACACTGGTCACACAAATAAGAGCCACAGCACACACAGGACAGTGTCACAACAGCATTCAATTCCAGAGCCAGAAACAGTCACAGAACACACTGCATTGCCACCTAGCCGCAATTTGCAACTCTAGATTTTTTTATAATGGGATGAATCTAGAGTTGCAATACCCTCCATTGACTCCCCACTCATCATTTTGCGTTTGCGATCTGCTTGTCTTAAACGACGTTAAACTCACCAACATTGCAGCTGTAGTCCAAGCTTGAATTATTCTCTTTCAATCTGCAAAGCTTGTTTTTCATAAAAATCCCCCGTAGACATGTTATGAGCTACTTTCTGTCAAGAAGAAGAAATGTTGGAGTTTGGAAGCGCTCGTTTTTATTAAGGGGTCGCGCTGCTGCCTCCTGCATTATGTGCAAATGCGAAACAGATGCATGCAGGGACGTTCAGTGACTTACGACGAGCGCTTCCAAACTCCAGCACTTAGAAAAAGAATCACTTGCACAGAATTTCTTGACAGAAAGTAGCTCATAACATGTCTACAGGGGATTTTTATGAAAAACAAGCTTTGCAGATTGAAAGAGAATAATTCAAGCTTGGACTACAGCTGGAATGTTGGTGAGTTTAACGTCGTTTAAGACAGGCAGATCGCAAACGCAAAATGATGAGTGGGGAGTCAATGGAGGGTATTGCAACTCTAGATTCATCCCATTATAAAAAATTCTAGAGTTGCAAATTGCGGCTAATTGCCACCCAGTCATTGGGTTCCAAAATCAGAGCAATAGAGAAACAGCTTGAAGTTGAATCATATTAGCACACAGCAGCATACAACACCATACGACAGCAATAGAGCAATCTAATCACATGACTCCCTTGACTCCTTCAAAACCGCTCTCAAAGGGCACCTACGGACGGCTGCAATTCGAAACTGCATGCCCCCTGTAAAATCTGACCTGTATATAGCCTATATGGGCCAACAAATGCTACATTAGCCCTTACATTGATTATTGATGCCCAAATCTGAATGTGCGCTCGCTCACACACACACACACACACACACACACACACACACACACACACACACACACACACCCCTTTACCAGGGCAGTAGCCTTGCGTCAGGATTAGGTTACAAATACAATGGTTTACAATTACAATTAACACAGCTGATAGCATCATCACAGCACACAAAAATGCTTCATCCTGACTTGTTTTAGCTTCACCAAGTAAAACAATACATTAAACACAATTCAGCTCTACATGTAGGACGGTCTAGGACCCCTAAACATGTTAATGCTAAGCAGCTAACGCTAGCTAAACTCACCAGAATGGTTGAATGGAAAGGAAACTCCCAAAGCAGTTGAGTTTGCCACGTCTCTGACACACATCTTTTAGCAGCTTTGACAAACTGGAAATACTGACAACTATAGCCTACACCCAAATTCCCTGTCGTGGGAATTCCACTATAAAAGTTGTTTATTTCACATTTTATACTTCCAAACAAGGCTCTTGATTGAGCTTCTTGTGTCAATCATCTGTCTCTCTCCTGCAGGTGTGGTGGGGGGAGGGAGGAGCCTTGCTTCTAGTCTTCTGTCCCCCCCCCCCACACACACACACACACACACACACACACACACACACACACACACAGGTTATTATTTGCACACACACATAACATAATCGATAATATCCTTAGACTAGAGGTTTTTCTATTAACCTGCCAACAGTACATTTAATATAGGCTACTGTTGAACTGTGACCCAGTCTAGTAAGAACCTATGAACTGAAATAAATAAAGGAGTCAAGGACATTTTTATAAACCAGGGAAGTTGGCCTCAAAACCATTAATATTTTACAGATAGATAGCACTTGAATCAAATAGCCTATACTGGTCAAATATTAATCACAATAAAATAATAAAATAGTATGTATAGCCAATAACACGTCACATCACGATGGGCTTAAAGGGTCACTTCACCCCTTTTGCAACCAGAGCTTATTTTATGTTTAGAACACAAGAAACACTTTTCTGGGGGTTTTAAATGGTGTGTAATTTGTTTTGTTTTTTAGATATATTAGTCATGACGCCATGATCATGACCAAAAACCTGTAATGAAATGTGGTCTCACTTCCTTCCTGGACTACAAAGTCACCCCAATCTCCTCCCTTGCTGACTCAATGAGCCCTCACTGACAGTGTTTCCACACTTTGGCAGACAGGCACGTCCGTTTTTCGCTGTCTGCCCGTGTCTCTTCTGGGTTTTTAGACAGCTGGTGAATGGAAAAGAAGCACGGCTGAATGCCGCGACGGCCTTGGGCCAGTCAGCATCGATGCTGACTTTGGCCCAAGAGGCCAATAGCAAGATGGGCCAACTTTTCATTCAGTATTTAAGTCCGACGTCATTTTGTAGTGCTACGTTACGCCCGGGTCCAAGTGGCACCAGCTCCCGTCCGCATCTCATTGTAAATAGAATATCTAAACGCGTGAATCTTTTTACAATGACGTTATTTTTCAGAAAGGAAGCCATTGAGGGTTAAAATGGGTCTTAATGCTTCCAACTCGAATAGAATTATGAATGTTTTGTACAAGTGTCCATGACAAAGAAAATATATGATGTGGAGACAATAAAGACTATTATTATCATTATTATTGAAGGTGGTAACAGTCCATTTGCTCAGTACAATATTTCGGGGGCATATTTAGAATGTGTGCAGGCTTGACTATGTTGAATCTAGTTTGCAATTAATGAGGATTTAGTTGACACAATTAAATAAAATGGCGATAGTATTCCATGTGGGGCAGACGGCCTGTCACAGCCAGATTTGGGAGAGCAGCAGCTTTGTTGTTGCGAGGAAAGCGGTAAAATGAGACTTTCGTGGTTGTTTTTGTCTCAGATTTAGTCCGATGGAGTGTCACAGTATAACTCTATGGGGACACAAAAGCGACACAAAAGTAGGACCCGGAATCTCTGGAGGTGGCGCTCACGTCACGGCTAATATACTGAATTACTTCCTGTATCTGCGTGAGGGGGCGGTAACATTATTAGGAGACGGGAAGAATGTTGGAGTCTATTCATTTCCAATGGGACTCGGGAGAATGAACGTGAACACAGCTTATGAACCATTCCTTAACTCCATGGTCACTGAACTAAATACTGGACCCAATCATCACAAGGCACATAAATGTATAAATAGGCCAAGCATAGATGTACATGAAAACATGTGGGCCTACATAAAGGCCTACTTATACCGATTCACTAAAGCATTAGGGCATTGTAGGAATTCAGCAATCCAGTCAAACCCTAGTCAAACACACAGCACTTTGTGCTACTGTTATGTACTACAATTACTAACATTGAGTGACTGCAGTTTCTTCCAGCTGTGAAATGTCCCTGGTAGTGGAGGCAAAAGTACAATATTTGAAGCAGAATTTGTGCCATCAGCCATCTTAGACTTGACTGACACACAAAAACACAAAATGATCGTTACCTTATAATGCCATTTGCTAACTCTTATGACCCATGCATGGCATAATCCATTTTAGTGCAAAACCCAGACACTGACTGAGACATATATTTGAAGCATTAACACATGATGTTTAAGAATATCGAGCTGCTCACCACTACAAACACACAGAATCAACACCCACATGCATCCCCAGGCTCAATGGGCTTCTGCCAAGGCCTAAGCCTTGCCTTGTATAGAAAACATATACAGATCCCGATATGGTATATAGAAACCCTGCAGTAACATCAACAGGAACACAGCATACTGTACATCCAACCACTGGCTCATTCTCTGCAGCCGGTAGTTAATTTCACAGCTGTGAATGTCTTACAGACAGTAGCCTACATTGCAGACTGATGGGTAATACAGAAGTGAGTATTACATACAGTTTACACCTTTTTGGCATAATTCTTAAAATCTATATATTGTATATTCTTTTCTTCTTCATTTTCCTAAAAGATGCATTAGAAGGACAATATCAGTCACCAGAACCAAGGTCGGGTGTTTTATCATGGGTCAAATGGACTTTGAAGTTACAATGGGTCTGATGAAATTAATATAAAATATTAGTCAATACTGAATCAAGCAACTTTAAAAAACTCTCTGGGGTGCTCATAAAAGCCTGAGTAGATGTTAAAATCACCCTAAACATGTTTGAAAGCGAAATATCCCTTTAAAGTCATACAGTAATTACAATCTCCGAGACAACCACTGCTCACATTAAACATATAGCACACACTAAAGCCACACTATTGTTTTCTTTCTGAAGGGTTTATTTGATTTGATTGTATCTGGTATGTATGAGTTCCATGTCATCACACTCTGTAACTGTGTCTCATTAATGGAGATCAAAGTTGAAAGCTCTGGTGTTCATTTAAGCTGTGAGCTTTGAGGGAGATTTAAAGAAGTCAAGTTTAAGTGAAAGATGATGACTGATAATGAGTCTCAAAATATGTCAGACACAGACAGACAGGAATACTTTGATGTGCACATTTCATTTGGACTGCTGAAATCAACCGCGACAAGGGTGGTTTAGGCTAAGTGCAGCTGGCAGAATTGGAATTGAGTCTAAGATGAAACATTTCGATTTCATTTTATTGTGTTTAGTGTTCCATACCTATATGGAATATCTGCTGTACCTCTGATACGTCTGATTACGTCTGTGTCTGCTATCGCACCTGAATGTCTCGCTGGTGATCAATAAAGGTTTACCTTATCATTGTGAAAAGGCTACTATGGAAATAATTAGGTATCACAGTGTAATTTCTACTTATTAACCTTTTCAAAATGTTTTTTGCTGACATTTTGAACTATGAAAAGCTCAATTAATCTATAAATCCCATCCTCCTTATAGACATATATGCGGTTTCCCCGCACCTCCTTCTACTACAGTGAATGGAAAAGTGACGGATGTTAGTCTGCCTCAAACGTTACTCTTTTACTTGCTTTTTACTAACACTAACATTATAAAGATGCCCAGAACATTGGGATGAACCTGTGTAGTTTATGGCTGCTCCAACAGTAGTGGCAACATAAAAAATAAAAAAAACGGAAAGTCAAAATATCTACCAGGGTGGCTGAGACCAGAGCCATATAGTAATGGTTGAGACAAAGCAGTGAAAGGTCCTGAAAGATACATAACGTCAGTCTTACCCAATACCCAATCTTTCTGTTTTAGGAACACAAGGCTGATGTACTTTATACCTCATACTTTAATGCTTAGTAAAGTACAGCAGCCTTGTGTTCCTAAAACAGAACACGTTATGTATCTTTCAGGACCTGTCACTGCTTTGTCTCAACCATTACTATATGGCTCTGGTCTCAGCCACCGCGGTAGATATTTTGACATTATTTTTTTTTAATTTTTTTTAAATTTTTCAGGAAAAACATGACAACACACACACGCACGCACGCACGCACGCACGCACACACACACAAGGGCATATTATAAGACATGTACAGTACCTACCTTACTATACAACTCTATTTGTGGGGCTCTGTAGGCTACTCAATTTGCATTGGAAAGGAGAGGAAATAGTTATATCACTGGAAGAAACCTGAATTGGAGCAATAACGGAAGGTCATAGGGAGGAGACTCACTCAGAACGAGCTACTTCCGGTCGCCATTTTCCAGCCTCACTGTGGTGACAGATATACCATTGTGGATATCAAATAATTAAATAAATGATGTATGGTTTGGGTGCCAGCTGACTAAATATCATAACCTTCAACAACATTCAATTTCACTTCACGTCCACACTAAGATAAGTGGTCAGTCACAACATCTAATTTCACAGTACAACATCTAATTTCACAGTACAGATCTGAAACTCTCAGATCTGAACGAACACCTCTAAGGGCAGCCGAAAGGAAATGGCGCAAGACAAAGCTACCTGATGACCTATCCCACTTTCACTCACTCCTCTCTGCCTTCTCCCTCTCACTAACCACTGCTAAAACCTCTTTCTACCACACCAAAATCCAATCCTGTACTTCTAACCCAAGGAAGCTCTTCTCCACTTTCTCCTCCCTCCTTAAGCCCCCTCCCCCCACCCAACCTTCATCCCTCACTGCTGATGTTTTTGTCAACTACTTCGAGAAGAAGGTTGACGATATCAGCAGCTCCTTCCCCCCCCTCCCCCATAAAGTGGCATCTGACTCAACCAACACTAACCCCAACACACCACGCATGTCCTCCTTCTCTCCTCTTTCCCCAGACGAGGTCCTACAACTAGTGACTTCCACTAGACCTACCACCTGTCCTCTCGACCCTGTCCCGTCTCCAATCTTCCAGACCATCACACCTGATCTGCTCCCCTTCATCACCTCCATCATCAACACCTCAGTAACCTCAGGCTGCGTCCCATCTGCCCTCAAGTCAGCCAGAGTAACACCACTCCTCAAGAAACCAACCCTTGACCCCTCAGATGTCAAGAACTACAGACCGGTATCACTCCTTTCATTTCTATCAAAAAGCATTGAACGTGTTGTCTCCAACCAGCTCTCTCTCCATCTCTCACATAACAACCTGCTAGATCCCAACCAGTCCGGATTCAAAAAAGCCCACTCCACAGAAACTGCCCTGCTGGCAGTCACAGAAGCACTACATGCTGCCCAGGCTGCTTCCCACTCTGCAGTCCTGATTCTCCTAGACCTATCAGCAGCATTTGACACAGTGAACCACCAGCTGCTCCTAGACACCCTAGCGGATCTAGGCATCGGCGGGACGGCACTAAAGTGGTTCTCCTCTTACCTCACCGACCGGACCTACCAGGTCTCCTGGAAAGGTCTGTTATCATCCCCCCGAACCCTCCAAACTGGGGTCCCACAGGGATCTGTACTTGGTCCCCTCCTTTTCTCACTGTACACTAAATCCCTTGGCACTATCATCTCTGCCCACAATATATCCTATCACTGTTATGCCGATGACACACAACTGTTTCTATCCTTCCCCCCCTCTGCCACCCAGGTGGAAGAGCGCATCACTGCTTGCCTGGCTGACATCTCACAGTGGATGTCCTCCAACCACCTCAAGCTGAACCCAGACAAGACTGAGCTTCTCTTCTTCCCAGCTAAGTCCTGCCCGATGCGGGAGCTAACTATTTCCGTAGACAACGCCCTGGTAACGTCTGTCCCAACAGCCAGGAACCTTGGTGTTGTCCTGGACAGTCAGCTCTCGTTCAAAACTCACATCACAGCTGTCACTCGATCCTGTAGGTTCACACTCTATAACATACGACGAATTAGACCGTTCCTCACCCAGGAATCATCCCAGCTCCTAATCCAGACAACAGTCCTGTCAAAACTTGACTATTGTAACTCTCTCCTTACTGGCCTACCGGCATGTGCACTGAAGCCTCTCCAACTGATCCAAAATGCCGCAGCTCGCTTGGTCTTCAACCAGCCAAAATTCTCACATGTCTCCCCCCTGCTCCGCTCCCTGCACTGGCTCCCGGTCGCTGCCCGCACAGAATACAAAACTCTGATGTTGGCATTTAAAGCAACCAAAGGTATGGCTCCCCCATATCTTGCCAGCATGATTGAACCCTACAAACCCTCCCGCGCACTCAGATCAGCCAACGCAGGGAAGCTGGAAGTACCCTCACTAAAAACGCCGGGACAACGCTCCACACGTCCCAAACTCTTCTCCCTTCTGGCCCCAAAACTGTGGAATGCACTTCCCGTTGCAATCAGAACTGCAGCATCACTCCCGATCTTCCGCCGTAGTCTGAAAACCCACCTTTTCAGACTCCATCATGGCCCATAGCACTTACCCTACCCCCTTAGACAGCACTTCTTAGACTTATATAGCATTTGAAACAGACTTATAGCATGTCATGTAGACAGCACAATAAGTGCATTGTATGTAGTCATAGCACTTCATAGTATATATGTACAGCATAGTATAGCATATATGTGTAGTTTATATGTATAGTGTCATTATATAGATATGTTCTAGTTATAGTTTATATGTATAGTGTCATTATATAGATATGTTCTAGTCACGGTCTTAGCTTACGCATGTTTCGCGATAAATGCATTTTTTACATATGTGATGTATTCCCATGCTTTTTGTTCTTGCCTATTGTAAGTCGCTCTGGATTAAGAGCGTCTGCTAAATGCCTAAATTGTAAATTGTAAATTGTTTTGATTTAATCAACTGCAGTAGATTGAGTGTGTGTGCAAACAACAATGTTAGCAACATCGCTGAGAATATAGTTTTCATGTGTATTATTATTATTATTATTATTATTATTCATTCATGAATCATTAAGTAAATGGGACCTGCCACCTGCATGTCTCTGAGAACAGAATCACTCTAACAACTGAACACTTGTTTGTCTGTCATGAAACCACCACGAAGAGAGTCATGTCATGCTCGTTTGAGCACAGGTAGAGAGCCTACATGTGTTTGGGAATGTTGCTGAAGGTTATGTTATTTTGTCAGCTGACACCCAAACCATACAGCGTTTATTTAACTGATATCTCCGACAGTCAACGCACAGCGCCCAGGCTAGCTCGGCTAGGCGGCTAACAACACACTAGCCTACAGACAGATGCTATCATGATCTGCGTGGTCACAGTGCAACATAAAACTTTATTATATACTTTAAAATGTATTTGCCTGATCACTCATCACTCTCGTAGTGTTTTTCCCTCTCTCTCCCTGATTTCATAAGGATATGTCCACATGTCTTCTTGTCAAGTAAGTTGTAAACATTGAGAACTGTTTTGACGTGAGGGGAGGGGAGGCGGAGATCACCAGCATCACCAACAAGTAAACTTAAGAACTACAGACTGGCAGCCGAGTGGCCTACATCCTACATCCTACTAGCCCAGGGGTTCTCAACGTTTTTGGCCGGGGACCCCCGAAAATGCTTTGGCAACGTCTCGGGACCCCCGCCCCGCCCCCTCCCGACCCCCAATATAAATTGACTGCTACAATAACCTTAAACCATTTTGGGCGGGAACCCCTTTTGGTGTTTTAAGCATTGTTATAATTTAGCTATTGAAAAATAGCAGATCTACAAGCTCATAGCGCGCCACCGAGTGGCGCGCTACGAGCTTGTAGGTCTGCTATTTTTGAAAAATCGTGAAAAAATAAATAAAAAACAAAATCTTTTTTTTTTTTTTTTTTTTTTAATAATTTGGGGACCCCCTAAAATAATTTGGCGACCCCCCGAGGGGTCGCGACCCACGGGTTGAGAACCCCTGTACTAGCCTACACATGGGCTGGAAAATGGCACCCAAAGTGGGCGGAGTTAAGCCCAAATCATACCTAATACGCCCGGGACTAATAAAGTTTATTATTATTATTAATACGCCCGGGACTAATAAAGTTTATTATTATTATTAATACGCCCGGGACTAATAAAGTTTATTATTATTAATACGCCCGGGACTAATAAAGTTTATTATTATTATTAATACTCCCGGGACTAATAAAGTTTGGTGTGTATCTGTATAACCATCTCAGGGTTCTCTCTGGATATTTGGCAGAGGCGCTATCCGTGGTGCTGAAGAGGGCGAGTAGAAGAGAGAGTGGAACTGACCATGGTATCAGACACAGCTATTGCAGACAGGCCGGAAAACTGCGAGCGGGGACCAATTGTCATGGTCTGTCTCCCTACAGACCATGTTTCCATGTCAGCCACTCCCACATTCCATTCTATCTCTCAGTCCTTGCCACACACTTGCTCACACTGCCTCATTAGTCCAACAGTGCCATGCCCCTTTCACACCTGAGGACATTTCTCCAATCATCCTGCTCCCTATAAGACTGGACTCATTCCACACACACACACACTGCCAGTACATACAATTTAGAATTTAGGCATTTAGCAGACGCTCTTAATCCAGAGCGACTTACATTAAGCAAGAACAAAAAGCATGGGAATACATCACATATGTAAAATGCATTTATCGCGAAACATGCGTAAGCTAAGAACGTAACTAGAACATATCTATATAATGACACTATACATATAAACTATAACTAGAACATATCTATATAATGACACTATACATATAAACTATACATATATGCTATACTATGCTGTACATATATACTATGAAGTGCTATGACTACATACAATGCACTTATTGTGCTGTCTACATGACATGCTATAAGTCTGTTTCAAATGCTATATAAGTCATACTTTCTGTTCCTTGCTAAGATTTTGGTATTTTGGACATTACGCTTCGTGTAAGGTTTGCTTTTTGTACTTTTGAACTGTTTTGCATCCCTGCTTTGTGTTTGAACAGTTTAGCTTTGCTTCCCTGAGTTTCTGCTTGCAACCTTTGTATTTTTGTGTAAGCTTTACCTTTGTTGGAATTAATAAATAAGTTAATTTGAACTTTCCTGCTTGTGGCTTCTGCATTTGGGTTCTATCTCCTGCCTATCGTGACACCAATGACTCAATCTGAGCAAATCCTTTGTGCACCTGTGTTCAGCTATATTCGTGAATTCAGTTATAGAGTGACACCTTTGATTTGTTGCATCTGTCATGTCTGACTTTTGTTTTCATGAGCGCTGCTAGAGAGATGGCTTATTTCAGTCTCCAAGGGCACGGTGTGTAGTTTTTCTTAGCCGTATATTGCATAGTTGTATTTGCATTAAACATTCCAAACCAACAAGGGTTTCACAATTAATTGGATGCCTATAGGAAATACAGTAACCTCCAATGATCTTACATTTAACAATACGACAAGTACAAATAAACAGCATACAGGAGGAGGCTCTCTTGCTGCAAGGAATAAAGCACTTCAATGTTGCTAGGATTTTCCTAGGACAAGAACAAGACGGAATAAGAAGGGCACATATTCTTAACGGCTTGCACCCTGAATCCCTATTCTGGGGGAACATCCACCGGAACATAGCCAAGCTACAGGCTCACAAGTGTTGTGTTGAGAGCATTATGTTGTGTAAACTAAGTAATATATAAGTATTTTTTTTTATATCACATTATCAGCAGATAATGCTCACTGAAGCCGTGCTTCTCAAACCTTTTCATGTCAAGGACCCCCAAATTGTATTTGGCCGTGACCCCCATCTGAAAGGTTGCGTGGCAAGGACCCCCAGAAGAGAACAGATAGCCTACTAGCTCTGAGCTTGTAAAACTGCTATTTTTGAATAGCCAACATATAAATGGACTAAAGTGGTTAAAATTAACATAGAAAATTAAGATTGCTATGTTAACTACTTTATAGGGACCCACTGGGGGTCCCTGGACACTTTGAGAACCACTGCACTAAAACACAAGCTATACTGCCGCCTGATCACTAGCCATCCACCTCACTCACACACACACTCACTCACTCACTCACTCACACACACACTCACTCACTCACTCACTCACTGCACTCACTCACTCACTCACTCAGAGAAAGAGAGCTTTTGGGGATGTCATAGGTACACCACTATGGTCTAAAGAAAATACTGCTAGAGGTAAGGGGAGGCTATGTGCATGACATCATCATACCCAGAAGTTATGCAGGCATAGGCATGCGAGTGGCAAAAAACTATTACTGGTCTTGACATCCCATACATTCAAACAAAAGTGTTTGAATGAGACCACCCCCCCAAAGCTGGTGGTAAACTCCGTCTAAGGCTAAATACCGGCACGAGACCGATAGCGGACAAGTACCGTGAGGGAAAGTTGAAAAGAACTTTGAAGAGAGAGTTCAACAGGGCGTGAAACCAGCGGACCCTGCCCCGGGTCCGCTGCCCTGTGCCTGTTCCGCCAGACGCACTTTCTCTGCGGCGGTGCGTCACGACTAGCTCTGGGTCAGCCTGGAAGGGCTCGGGGGAAAGTCGGCTCGCCCAGACCGAGCTTTATACTTGGATGTGCGCTGCAGGTGCAAGAAGAAAGTGCCAGCTGACTCTGTTATGCACACTGGGTCACCAGTGATTCAGTTTATGGCTGTTGTTCCATTGTGCCATAATTATTTATATTGTTTGAGAGTGTTGTATTCAATTAGTACCCCTTACTTATTACCCCTACGATTATGCCAATTACTAAAAATGTCATACACGCCTGAAGGTTATTAGATATTTTTTATTTAATTTGTGTGTGAAACAAGTGAGTAAAAAATCACACCCGTGTGAACTGAGCAGTGCAGGCTGTGTGTGTGTGTGTGACCCAAATGCGACCCCAATCTGAACATTAAACTCACCACCACTCGATTTTATGTACGCACATACCCTCTATTGTAAAAGTTAATTTCTGGCAGCTTTGAACAAACAAATTACTTGGCAGACAAATGACAGACATAACATTATTGTTTGGAGTCTATGAAGGCTTTTGTTGAGAAGTGTCCAAGCCAATGCAGCTTTTACAGAGGTAAACAGCCTCCATTTTTAAAAGAAACCATTTGATATGAGTGCAGCAGAGTTGCTGCTGTTATTGATGTATGTCAGGGATGGGACAAAGAAAAAGAGCCAGCTTGAAGGAGACAGTTGTGAGGGCCTTAATTACTACTATTGTTAAAGAGCCATACTGACTGAATAACTCAAACAACTAGAGAAATGAAACAGGAGGGCAAATGGCTGTGACTGATCGGGTAAATATTTCACACAATTAATCAAACCATCCATAACCAACCAAGGTAGCATCTATTGATGGGCATAGTTGATGCATTCAGTTATACCCTAGCTCTCCCCCAATTCTGCACATTCCCTGTGTCTTCACGTATTGTAACCTCTTACACTTATTCATTTTCTTTTATTTCTTTACAGTCTGGTATTATTCATATTATTATATTGTGGTATATTGCTGTACTGCTTGTACAGTTTTGGTACAGACCATTGTATGAGTGAGTGGCAAATAAACCCCTCTTGATTCTCTCTCTCGGTTCATCATGAAAGGGCGAATGATGCATAATTCGTGAGCATAACCATTGTAATATTAATACTATATCAGGCAATCCCTCGCCAATTCAGTGCTGCTCTACAAACAGGTGGGCATCTTTTCTTCATGAGAAAGCTTTTTCATACATTGACTTACAATGGAAAATGGGTTCAAAGGGAACTTAAATGAATCCTTTTGTGTCATAGCAACATAACAGGCTACTCCTCTGTAATACTTGCCTTTCCAAAACTACAATATGTCATGAAATAAATCTGCTGAACTGAAAGTAGAATGTAATGTCCAATATTTGGCATTACATTGGCATGAAGCAGGTAGTATTTGAGAAGAGAATTAACTATCCTGTGGATGTCTTAATACATAATTTATTTAAACTGTTTAAATTTGTTCAACAGCTTTTTTTTATGGCAGCAGATCAAATTAGAGAGCTCATTAACATCAAAGAAGTTTGGGGTTTATGCTTGGTGCTAATCTCTGGTGACTTCTGAAGCATAATATAGCATCAGTTTAATTTAGTTTTTGGGTCATTGCCTAAATTACTTTGCATATTGAGAAGCAAGCATGGATGACTTCCAGATACACATTTGCATCCTATGCTTCCCTGCGCCTGTGAAGTTCCAATGGCTCCAGTCTCTCATTTTGTTTCTGACAGTGTCAGAGTAAAGTTACTATGTACATGTAGGTTACAATAGGTTTGATCTCCAAGTCCTTGGCTGCATTTTGTGATCACCCTGTCTATCAGATTATTTGACCCCTCCATGTTGTTTGTTTATGCTGTTTAACAGTAGTTCTATCGTGTGAATGTGACGAGACATGGTTCATACTGTATGGTTCAATACTAATATGAATTTGAGGAATAGCAATACACCATACAATCCTGATCATGTCTGATAGAAAATACCTCCTTTGTAAGAGGCAATTGAGAAAATGTTATTGTTGTGTTTTCATAATCTATGTGAATTCATTAACAATGTAGTTTGTCATTATTTGGGAGTAGAACACTGGTTAATAACAATTGCAGTTTTCCATATGAGCAGAATTCAAGCTTCAACAAAACAAAAACGGTCATCCTCTGTCTGGTCATTCTTATTATATATTATACTACAGCAATAAACATGTTGTCCTTTCTGCCACTGGCTAGATAGATTCACATATCCAGATGAGGTCCAGGAACTGCATGGTGTCATTTGCCAGACCCACCACCACATGTGTTCTTGAGGTGGGCTGGAAGTTAGCCCAGTGAAAGAATGTGTCTATTCCGATCATTGCTTTCACTCTCACCCTGTTATCTCACCATGTACACTACAACAATAATACAATTCTGTACTAGATACAGTATGATCAAACAACAGTCTTCTCTTACGGGGGTCCATGGCATCTTTTCAAAGGGGAGTCCTTTTTCCCATGAAAATGTTTCAAACCTGCTACTCAACTGTAAACCCCATCTCCCTTGCTTTGCCAGACCATTGCCTCTGATTTACTCCCTTTCATTACCAACATCAACATCCATAGCCTCAATCTGTGTCCCATTCCATCTGCTTTCAAGTTACTCAACTCCTCAAGAAATCAACTCTTGACCCTTCAGACATTATATGGACTGGTGTCAGTCGTTTCCTTTCTTTATGAAAGGAGTTTCTAAACAGCTTTCTCTCCATTTCGCACAGCATACGCAGTTAAATCTCAGCCAATCAGGATTCAAGCCAGATCACTCCACTGACAGCACTTGTTGCAGTCACGGTTATTGGCCCAGGCTGCCTCCCACTCCTCAGTCATCATCCTTGTTGACTCATAAACAAATTATTCATGTAACACCATTTTCTCCAATTAATGTAGCTGACATCTTTATTCTTTACTAATGGATCCAACTATGAAATAGCTGGAAAGTAATTATGTGCATTACCATGCCCAGTCTATATTTATTATAATAAAAGCATGCGCTCAATTGGCTTTCTGACCCAGCTGGTGTATATAAAGGGTATTTATTATAATAAAAGCATGCGCTCCATTGGCTTTCTGTGACCCAGCTGGTGTACATAAAGGGAAATGCAGAGTGCTATGGTGTGCTATCTGGTTCAAATGTCTATTTAATAAACAGTACATATCTCTCTCCAGCTCTCTCTCGTGTGTTTTCTGTGCTTGATGGTCTAGCCTTTAGCTTCAAGCTAGCAGACAACAACAACAACAACAGAGAACAGACAGAGCTGACAGTATACTCCAGTCAATGTAGACTGAGGGAACACTAATCTGAAGCTAAACTGTTGCCCCTGCGACCCAACTCCGGATGAGCAGTTGAAAATGTACTGTATGTATGTATGTATGGATGGATGGATGTTAGGACTGCTGCTGTAACATTCTTATTCATTAATTTAGTTGATTGATTGAAAACTTTATTAACAGTTTGTAGAATACTGGAAAGCACAATTGAATACAAGGTCTGCTAAGAGGATTATAAGCACTAATAAGGCTTATAATTTTCAATTCATCAGGTTGGTGGGGTGGGTAAATGGTAAATGGTGCATTTATATAGCGCCTTTGTCCAAGGCGCTTTACATAGATTGTGCATTACATTCACCCATTCACACGCACATTCATACACCGATTGCGGCGGAAGCCATGCAAGGTACCAACCAGCACATCGGGAGCAATTTGGGGTTCAGTGTCTTGCCCAAGGACACTTCGACATGTAGACAGGAGGAGCCGGGATTCGAACCGCCGACCCATGGATCATTGGACGACCTGCTCTACCTCCTAAGCCACAGTCGCTGAGGTGGGAGAGGCTGAGCACATGTGTACTGGTATTGTGTAAATGATGTGTAAATGATGTCTGTTGTTTGTTCATGTTATTATGGGACCCCCTCGGAAATGCATCGAGCTGGCAATTGGAATAACAGCAGTGATGGAACTCAAATCTCTTCTATCAATACCCTATTGTTGAAATAGTCTGTACAAGAAGTACAAGTTCATTATTAAAAATGTACTTGAGTGAAAGTACAAAAGTATCGGCATCCTAAAAGTATCGGTATTCTACTCAATATGCTGTAAGTTTGTAACTAAAGTTTTCAAATAATTGAGTAAAAGTACACTATTTGCCTTTGAAGTGTAGTGGAGTAGTAACATAATTGAAATAAAAAATTCTCCAGTAAAGTACGCATTCCTGAAAGGTGTACTCAAGTACTACAAATGTACTTTACTTTACTTTAAACCACTGAGTACATCAGATTGATAACCGGAGTATTGCACCACGGGTGGGACGTGAATACCAGAGACTTGTATGGCCGGTATATAGGCTGACATTATTTAGAAGCCCAGATTTAGATTATAATTTTTACAGCTAAAAGAAAAGACTTTCAAACTGACAGTTGCAACCCTCCCACCGCCACCCCTTTCTTTCTTCTGTCCAACCATCCATCCATTAGGGCCTATGATTAGGCTGTCTAGGATTGTTTGATGGTGTCACATGGAGGCCACACTGCCACAGTGCTTTCCTGGCTGGAGGAAGAGTGAGGTGAAATGAGGGCTTGTGAGCTGGCACACTGTTCTGCATGTGAAATGAGAGCACAAGAAGAGGAGAAGAGAGAGTTGCATGAATACTGATACACCTCTGGGAGTTGGAGATGAGAGGCTTCAATCCAAGCATAATATTAGTATAAGAATGGAACGCAGTAGTGTGAGCAGTAGAAGAGGGTTCTGTCTCGTCTTGGTGAAAACGAGGGGTCATTATTTGCTCTTTCTAAGCATGTGAGCATGCATGTGGAAAGTGTCTCCAACAAAACGCCACAGAGACAGACCCTTTGTTTCCAAATAAGGAAAACATAATCTATATGAAAAAGTCATCAAGACATAATAACAGTCTCTCCTGTAGTGCACTTGTACAGCTGGGCAAGCGAGTGCTTACAAGACAGACGGACAGGACAGGACAGGACAGGACAGGACAGGACAGGACAGGACAGGACAGGACAGGACAGGACAGGACAGGACAGGACAGGACAGGACAGGACAGGACAGGACAGGACAGGACAGGACAGGACAGGACAGGACAGGACAGGACAGGACAGGACAGGACAGGACAGGACAGGACAGGACAGGACAGGACAGGACAGGACAGGACAGGACAGGACAGGACAGGACAGGACAGGACAGGACAGGACAGGACAGGACAGGACAGGACAGGACAGGACAGGACAGGACAGGACAGGACAGGACAGGACAGGACAGGACAGGACAGGACAGGACAGGACAGGACAGGACAGGACAGGACAGGACAGGACAGGACAGGACAGGACAGGACAGGACAGGACAGGACAGGACAGAATCCCGTGGGGGAAATCAGCCGCCCAGCAGGGTGGAGAGTTAATTTCACCTACAGCACCCAGCGGCTCCTAAAGTCCCTTGGGATCAAAACTTGATGAAGAAGGCCCTCAAAGTCCTGGCAGAGGAGGCAAAACAAGGGAGCTTATCTGGCTGTGGCTCAGGAGAAATGACAAGGCGTGGGGATAGCAAGGAGCTCAGACAGGGGGGAACCATTAATTCTGCTATACTCCACCACCCTGCAGTGTAGTCCCTTTATAGGTTCCTAGAATCTTAGCGAGGTCTGACTCGGCTGCCACGCCTTTGGTTGCTTATATGAGATTCTAATCTAATCATGTATACTACAGTAAATGTGATCATTAGAACAATGGCTGGGTGATTGGATGATTTTTGGGTGATTGGGAGATTCACTCAGTCTGACTCAGCTGCCACGCCTTTGGTTGCTTATATGAGATTCTAATCTAATCATGTATAGTAAATGTGATCATTAGAACAATGGCTGGGTGATTGGAAGATTTTTGGGCAATTGGGAGATTTTCACCCAATGTTATTATAGAGTAAAACAAAAGGGATGGGCTCTCCCACCACAGTTGTCAGTCATGTAGGGAGACTTCACTGGACAAGGCTCACATGTCCCAGGAATGGGTGGACCAAAGAAGAAGCTCCTGCAGCTACTTCTACTACTTTCCCCACCCTAATAATTAGTTGTTATACCCACATTTTTCACAGATAATATTGCTTTTTTATAGGGCCACCCAATGATGTTTTTAATTTTTGTTATATTCATGTTATATTGAAAGATTAAAGAAGAGTACCATGGCATGTATTGTTGTATTTTAATATATTTTGATGAGAAGTGTTTTTTTTATGGAATCTTATAGTGGGTAGAATATACACAGCGTTAGTTATGGTGTGATAATATTCAACGTTAGTGGTCTAGGGTTAAGCTAAAATGTGCAAAAAAAAATAAAATAAGCCTGCCAGTGAAACCCTCTGTCTCTGCCGATACCAATCCTCAATTCTCTCTGCATAAGGGACTCCTGCTTGGACAAACGGTTTGCTGCACAGACAGAGAAGGGATATAGCTTGAATGAACTGAGAAGCAGCAGCAAGGGTGTTTCTCTGTTTACCGCACACAAACACACATTTTAATCTTCTGGGAGAATACTCAAGATAAAAAGGCAAAAGTAGAGAGCTAGAAAGTAATCTCATACTTGGATGTATGTGTGGTATTGGTTGGGTGTATATTCTTTTATTTGTTCTATTTCTGTTGTGTTGTAAAATAGCATTTGGTTAACTTACAATGCAGTCCTGCTTTTACATGTTTGTTACAAATCTAATTCTACTGAGAACTTACTGAGAACTTACTGAACATTGTCAATTCATAATGACCTTTATCCCCACAGGATAAAGGTCGGTCTACTCTATATGATATACTGTAGCTGCTAAACGCATAACATGGTGCTATTGCCATGGCGATCGTCTACATTATTCTTAGTGCTGAACAAGTGAGTGTTTTGCCAAAAGGCCAACATTGCACAGAAGGAGCTTGCGAGGACATGTAAAAAAAATAAACGTATTTGATCAGACTATAGTTTCGTATCCTCTGGGCTCTGATAGTCATCAAAGAGGACATCTTGTGTCTGAGGTGTGATTCAGATCCAGCTGGTCCAGGTTGAATCAATGAGAGCTGTGGTGAAAAGCAGACAGCGGCCCCACTGGGAAGGTGTTTGGATGCAGAGCCACAGGCAGAGCTGAGATGTGAATGTGGATGAGAATTCGCAGCAAACTCCAAGGACTCACACTAGCATGATAGGTGAATAAATGAACCCTGACAGGACCCATAGGGGTCAATGTCCTTCACTGGAGTTTCATTATCCTCTAACTTCACTTGAACCATTGACATAAGTGGATATTTCAAGAGCGCTGTTGGGTAATAAGCATTCCCAAGAGGTGAACTAAAGTTTTTTTTCCTGAATCATTGAAATTTCAGACTCCATAACAATTAAAAAAAGACACATTTATAGTCCAATTCAATAGTCAAATTAGCTCTGAAGTTACTGTAAGGACACTATCTGACATGGTTACTGTTGTGTATTATTTGTATTATTTATTGTGCCCTGCATAATGCACGCTTTGCTGAGGGTGTATACTGTTTTTTGTATTCATTATTGATGGCATTTATTTTGTGTGTGATGTCTGATGTATCTACAGTACTTTCTCTTGCCCTATATCTTTATCTTAACTGCTGTGCTGCCTTTGCCGAATTTCCCTCGCAGGATCAATAAAGGTTTTATCCTTTGCAATTTTATCGTATTGTATGTTCTTACCGGTATCTTACCTAAGAAAGACAAATCACCCAACCTAAATGGGTCACGGCCTTGACAGCCACTCCTTGACCCTGACTTTCTTCTACTTGTGAGAGACGCCCATAGGCATAACACCAGTGGGAGCTCCTCGGACCTTGTCCCCTCTAAATTCGGCACAAACATGAGGGAAAATGCATTCTACTATACTGCCACCAAAATGTGGAATGCCCGGGGGCACGGTGGCACAGTCGGTACAGCTAGAAGGTCCTGGGTTCGATTCCCGCTGGGGACACTGTGGGCACTGGGGGGGGTGTTCTCTCCTCCGCATCAGTGCCCACACCTGAGGCGGGGTTGGCGAAAGGGCCTTTCTGTGTGGAGCTTGCATGTTTCTCCCCGTGTCCCCTAGGGTAGGTACCCTCACAAAAAACATGCAGTAATCCTGGTCTCTAAACTGAAAAGTAGCCTCGGAAACCCAGACGTTTTTATTTCCAGGGAGAAAAAAAGTCTGGGCCGAGTCCACTTCAATACGGCATACAGTAGCGCAAACGTTGCTCACTCTCTGCTGATTTCTGATCGTCTGCACCTTTGTTAAATTGACACACACACACACACACACACACACACACACACACACACACACACACACACACACACACACACACACACACACACACACACACACACACACACACACACACACACACCTCTCTGTCGCTCTAATTAATCAGTCTCATGTCCAGCAGCTGCGCCTAGTTTCTCCCGGCGGATCCTGCCGGGAGCTGCCTATACCATAAAAAGCATAAGTGAGTTCCAGTCTGGGTGAAAAGAAGCAGCTTGGACTCCTCATGCATAGAAGGAAGCATGTGGAATGCCCTACCAACAGTCATGAAACGTCTTGATTCCCCGGACAGATTTAAATCTGACACAAAACATTGCTGTTCTCAAAATATAATTGTACTTAGACAGTCTCTGTTGATCTGCCATGGACATGAATCTCTTATAGTCTTGTCTTCTAAAATATCATACAAAATGCTGATGCTCTCTGCCATAGTGCATAGACAGAAATAGATATAAGATCCTGTGAATACACTGTGTAATTTTATAGAGGTATGTAAAGAGCAAAAAGTACGTTTATGAACGTGCCAAGTATCGCGAGACTGTCCATCGTTTCCTGTCTGGCAGCCAAATCTCGCGATACCCCCGCAACAGAAATGATAGCACAGTCACGTGACCATGACACTTCCTTCTCTAAGCTTCCTTGGGACGGACGCGGAAGCTTGGCAAGCTTCCGCTATGCTTCCGCAAAAGCTTGCCTCCATGTTGCCTACTCTCGAGATACACACACCCCAGAGCCGAAGGAGGTGTCTACCTTTCTATATCTATGAGTTCTCAGAGGAGCACCTGGAGATGTACCTTGGTGCGCGGGGGGGGGGGGGGGGGGGGGGGGGGGATAACAACGTTACTTTAGCCAGCATATTGCACATGAACTCTGTATGCAGCCATTGCCTGAGGCACATATATACTGAGGCATTCCAACACAGATAAAACTAGAAAAAGTGCCGCACAGGTCTCCACCAGGAGGATAGGAGTGTTTTGTGATGTTTGGCAAAATGTTTAGGAGTAATATAAACATGATTTTGTGTGTGTGTGTGTGTGTGTGTGTGTGTGTATCCTGTTGTAGCGCCACATGAGGCTGATTTGAAAACTGTCAAGTGGCATTTCTTCCTCAGCCTAGTGGGAATATTCACCCCAATCAGCGTTGAGGAGTTGTGGCAATTTGTACAAAACGGCTACAAAATGGGCTACTCCTGAAAACTTTAGAAGCCAATCGTAGCCAATCATGACAAGATGGATTATTATGAGAAATCAAACAAACCTGTCTTGATCAAATGACTATGGATAGCATGTGTACCGATTTGCGTGAAATTTGGATAAAATCTGAAGCAGTATTAGACAATATGTTTTACATATGTCGGCCTCCTGGTGGTGCTATAAAGAGCAGATGTGAAAAATTCCAGGCAAAGGTTTTTCCTTGGCCTCTAGAGAGTATGCAGGTTTTACACAGATCGGTGCAGTTATAGGTAGCACCACCATGAGTTGAAAATGTTCAAGTGGCATTTCTTCCTCTGCCTATAGTGGGAATGTGCTTGCAAAATTTCACGGAAATCACAGGATCTGAAAGACCCGTTTCGTTGAATGGCTCTAGAGAGAGACTGTGTACCAATTTGCGTGATGTTTGGACAAAATCTGTAGGTGTACTGTCAAAAGTGGCCTCCTGGTGGCGCTATAACAGGCCAATGTGAAAACGTTGGGGCAGAGGTTCAGCTGTGGCATTCAGGGAGTGTGTGTGTGCAGAGTATGGCTGCGATCAAGCCAACGGTGGCAGAGATTAGCTGGTCACAGACGGACGGACGGACGGACAGAGTGTAAAACTCTCCCCATGCCTTCGGCCTGGTGGAGACAATTAATTACTCACCTAATGTTCCATGTAGATTACATGTTTAACGCAATTCCAAAGTGTGTACCGGTACATAGTTTAAGTGACAGATGCATGGTTTTTATATCCTAAATATATGATCTTTGGCTAAAAGCTTGTGTTTAATCCACATGCGGCTATTGTTTACTTGGTTAGACTAGCGCTCCGAGCAGCTAGTCTACTTGCAGGACATTTGTAGTATGTGACACCAGAGCTCGTAATGGGGCTTGCTTCTTGGACATTTGAGTGATCTGTAATACAGCGGAATGTTGTCAGGATTCTCAGGAAGTAAATTCCTGTCCCAGCGGCCCCAGCTCTTGGTACGCAAAAGCGCATCACGCAGTTTGACGACACATGTGCAATGGTGCACCAGTTATGTGCACCCCTACCTATGTTCATCTTCCTTCATGTTCCACTCACAATTTTAGGAAAGATGTGGATGAAAGGTGCATATTGATTTGTCATAAATATTATTAAATGCTAACACTTCATCATGCATTTGGGAAATCTGAATAATCAAAATCAGAACCATCTTTATTTGTCACATAACAGGTTTACAGGTGTAAGATAGTGAGTTAAATTTGTTTTTGTGCAAGCTCCTGCATCATTTCCAGAATAGAGAGAAGAGAAGGAAAAAGAGATGGAATAAACAACATATCTACATATTTACACAATATTTACACGAGATTTCAAAATAAGGTGCATGAGCATAGGAGCTGGTATCTGGTATCATTCTACTTTGGCCATTATCAAAGGCTCTGTGAGACAGCTGTTGTGTTTAAAATAAATGCATGCTCAGCAGCAGCAGTGGACAGACAGACGCATTGTGAGATGCAGTGTCCTGCACCTCTCAAGTAATCCATCATGGTCTGTGGTGTGCTGCTCCCAATTGTTCTTATGGCACTGCTGGAAAGGGGGACAATGGCACAATCACAAGAAAAACTCAGGATCATTTTGTCTCTCAAGAGAGGCCACCATACATAAAAGATGATAAGCCTGCAGTATTACTGCTGAAGTGATACTACAGTATTTCTGCTTCTATTGAGGATTCGCATACATTCTGTTTTCATACAGATATCTATCCATCCATCTATCGTATTTTTTAAATGTAGCCTACAGATTGCAGGGTGTGACTTTGAACCTGCAATCCTGCCCTTAGTCACTGTTATTATTCAGTAAACTCAGAATAAACTAGAACTGCACTGTCGAGTGCCTACTTGTACTGTCGACCGCCATGAACTTTAAAATCTCAGCCTCTCTGTGAAATATTGGTAAAAAAAGCTTTTTGGTTCCCATGGTGACGACGCGTCTATGCAGCATGTGTCAAACATAAACACAGACATAAAAAAAGACAACCGTCGCGCGTCAGCTAACTTGCCGATAACTTGCTTCTTACATGCGCTGGACATGATCAGCAGTGGAAAGAGGAAGGTGCTGGAGCAATTTGTGTTATTCTAAAACAGTTAATAAACATGGAATTAGTGTTATTTCTTCATTCAGAGCATGCCAACACATTGCCAACACATGTTTGACAGTTTATTTCAAACATGGTTATGACATGGCGTTGTAGACACTACGTGGAAGTGTAGGTTCTGCCGTAGTAGGAACGGCTGCGAGGGCAATAAGGTTTATCTATCGAGCACTGATCCATTTCCGGTTGCCGGAGTGGACTGCCGTAGCCGTCGTTTTTTTGTCTAGGCTGCAGCCACTGTGAAGATCATTTCTTACCAGATAAGCACAAACAATAATACTTACATGCCGACACAAATTAACAAATTAAACCAAATGCAAGAAATATAACAAATCCCAGTTCCAGCAATGCTGTTTGTTATCCCTGTTTATTGGTGCAGAATGCAGTCAGGTGACCCAGAGCAGGTTGATTCACCTCAGAGATGTATTTTCCTGCAGTCTTATATCGATTCAAGGATATGCTTGTTGTCAGTTCTCACTCACAATATGCATTTCATATCTCTAAGCTCAAGCTGTTCCACCAATTTGGGGTGAGCACTGCAGAGCTCATTATCTCATTCCTGGCTGCAGTTCACCATGACGATCATAGCAATTATTCACAATTTATTAGTTGGGAGCATCGAGCATAGTATAATGCAAAGCGTTATGCAATCCCTCTGCGATGCTGTTCCATCTATCTATATTTCTCATCATGAAATAAATCCTGTCTTTGCTCGGTGACTGACAGGCTGAATGGATTTATGGTCCAGACGTCTTCTGGTCCTCTAGGGTCTAAGTGAGCCCGTCACGTCTGGCCAGATGAGGAACAGGATTTCTTGATGCTACAGCTGTTTCCCATGCATAACTCATGAAGACCTGAGGCCCATTCTACATCAGTGGTTCTCAAACATTTTCGTGCCAAGAAACCCCATATTGAGGAGGTGCCAAGGACCCCCCAATGCTTTGTGCCAGGGACACCCCAGAAGAGAAGATTGGTGTTAAACATTTGAAAATGATTTACTTAAGAGTTTTCTGAAATGCTAAAATCTAAAATGACAGATGCTTTCTCAGTTTTAATGGGATAAGGCCCTATAGATGCACAAGAGACCTAGAGCTCCACAATGCTACTATAACAACACAGACAGCATTTGTTCATGTTTCTCATTTGTTAAAAGAAAGAAAACAAACGCTATTTCCGTGTTCAGGTGGACCCAACGAGGGACCCAGCCAGCCAGCCAGCCAGTGGCTGCACCACTCAAAAAATAAACTAGAGCCTAACAGAAATTGAATTAGCCAAGGAACACTTTTCCCTAGATTCCACTTCCCTGATCAAACTAAATCACCATAATGAACAGATGTTCCCAGTAACATTTGCAGCTATAATACAGCTGAGAATATAATATTGTTTATTCTTAAAATCAAAATAGATTTTATTTTACCACTCAAGATTAGTTGGCAATAACACATTTCTCTACACCGTGGGAAAAGTGTTATCTTTAAGGACATTAACCGTTTCCGTCCGTAGGACATGTCCACACGTCCTAGGGGTCCCGTTGACTTAGCTGTTAGCGCGGCAGAAAGAATGACTCGTCTCTCCTAATCCAGGGCACTCTCCTTGGTTTTGAACTGATCGATATACTAGCGCTTCATTTCTGCTCCTCATAATATCAGTCTTATTCAAACAAGGTGTTATTAATTCAAACATAAATCAAATGCTTTCAAGTGAGAACTCAAATACTTTCAATACAAACGCAAATCAAATAACTCAAAAACAGTCAATCAGTTGATCCAATGATGAAGACACCAAGCCTAAAATGACTCACCGATGAGAAACAATTAAGGGCTAGCACAGGAGTGTAGAAGAATCACCAAGAGGAATCAGAGGCTGCTGCCATGCTGACAAACATTTCACCCATCTTGGAATGGAGGTGGATTCGCCCATCTTGGAATGGAGGTGGAAGTGGGAGTGGGAAGTGTAGGAACTGATGTCACCCTTACCCCCTTTTTGAAACTAGCTCCTCGCCACTCGCCCTACACACTTCCACTCGGTTTGAGCATAGATATATAAATAATAGAGACGGTACCGGAATCCCCCTCCCATCCACTTGCATTGCATTGCGTCTCGGTTATTTATATATCTATGCTCAAACCGAGTGGAAGTGTGTAGGGCGAGTGGCGAGGAGCTAGTTTCAAAAAGGGCCTTATACTGCTGTAATTGACAGGTTGAAATGGGTTGCCATTTTTGGGTTGCCATGTTGGCTGGGTTACATTTTTGATGACAATTATGTGCATGTGTCCTGCCTGGGCATGTCATTATGGATTACTACAGTGTGTTCGCTGTTCATGTTTTCACGTACAAACTTCTCTTCAACTGGGATTTCAGATAATGGTCTATGCGTGGTCAAATTTTGCATTTTAAATTGAGTGATATAGCGAGTGCCACCCTTTGGCCAATGGTTGTGGGCTTTGCATCCTCACCGTTTGGCACTGGAGCAATGGAAATCAGAAACCCAGACGATGGGGAGAGAGATATGTGATATGTGAATATGATATATATGCTATTTTTCAATTGCCAAAGTATAAAATAATGCTTAAAGTGGTTAAAATCTTAAATGGTGCATTTATATAGTGCCTTTATCCAAGGCGCTTTACATAGATTACATTCTATGTAAAGCGCATTACATTCACCCATTCACACACCCATTCATACACCGATTGTGGCGGAAGCCATGCAAGGTACCAACCAGCACATCGGGAGAAATGTGGGGTTCAGTGTCTTGCCCAAGGACACTTCGACATGTAGACAGGAGGAGCCGGGATTCGAACCGCCGACCCATGGATCATTGGACGACCTGCTCTACCTCCTGAGCCACAGCCGCCCCGACACACATGCTTTCCGGGTGTTAATGTGTTAAATACAAGAGAGATGAATAAGCTGCATCTGCTCATGTTAACTTAATAATGTAATCAAGAAGTAAGAGAGTAAGGGCCGATTCATACTCCTATTTTACCGCTGTTTCGGCGCTGTAGTGCCGAAATGATTTCGGCTCGTCAGAAATTTTCTGTAGCACCGAAGAGCCGACTTTAGGACAGGGCCCGCCCCCCCGAACCTCAAAAATGACGTCACATTGTAGGCTATACAGAGCCGAACCGACTTTTATTCGGCTCTAAAATAGGAGTATGAATCGCGCCTAAGACATTTCAGTACCTCTGTCTTTTAGATGCTGTTTCAGCTCCAGTCTCTCTCTGCCTATTGCAGGAAGTTAGAGCAGTCACTGCTAACCCTCTGTTACTGTGAGTGACTTGTTGGTCTGGATGAGAAGCAAGCATTGTGCAATATAATAACCCATCAAGACAAAGTTTGACATTACATCGCTTTAAAAGAAAACAAACACAAGCCTCTTATAAGCCTCGGCTGCTGCAATATTCTCTCACACAAATTCAAACCATTTGAGAGTTAAGAGTTCAGCACCAAAACAGTTCCAAGTACACTATTTAAGGGCATGATATAAGCAGGCTAAGTGAACTTCAATTTAATAACATCACATTCTTGCAGGCAGATGCAGTGACAGTAACAGTACTGTTTTTTTGGGGAAGCTGTTACCATGATGGTTTTACCAGCATGACCCAGCATGACACTTATACAATGAACTACTCACCTAATGCCACGGCCCACGGGGGTTCCATGTTTAACGTACTTAAAGTGTGTACATTGTTTAAGTCACAGATGCATGGTTTTCATATCGTAAATATATGAACTTTGGCTAAAAGCTTGTATTTAATCCACATGTTTTCTTGTTTACTACTTGGGTAGACTATAGCGCTTTATGGCATCATAACAACTTGTCATGGCAGCTTGGCTACAACACAAATGGACTTCCTATTCCTCTTCAAAATAAGAGCCAACACTAGTTTTATTTTTAAGTCTACTTACAGGACGTAGTCGTAGATAGACATTTGTAGCAACCTGAGATAATGCTTTGAATGGGCCTGCTGCCTGCTGCTGTGCCAAGAAGCAGACCTTGCAAAGTGTGACCAAGTAAAGGTCTGTGATTGTGTGATCGTGATCATCTGACAGCTGGAAGGCCGGACCCCTGGAGTCCCGGGCCGGGGAACGGCCGTACCCCCAGCTCCCCCTGATGGACCACCCCTGAAGAGAGTCCATTTTGAAATCCCAGGTCAATCAGAGGAACTGTAATTGAAACAAACCAAGAGATGGAGAGAGATCAGAGGAGTGCAGTGTTATTAACTGATCTCCAGATAGACTGGTTGGGCCTTTCCATGGAGAGGCTTAGGAGTGGAGATGATGCTAGATAAATCCATTGTTCCCTGTGGACTCCAGAATTGACTTCATTGCCAGGAATATTTCTTGTAGGCGTACTTCCACCCAGTAAGCTTCAATCTGATATGGAGGAGAAATAGCAGTAGACAATGTGTTTGGAGCAAACTCAAAGTATTTTGGTACAATTGGCAACTTTAAGAGTAATAATAAATAAAAAAGAAAATAGACCGATTACAGCAATTCTCATGAGTGAGAATTAGAATGAGGTGTGAAGTGAGAAGCGCGAGGACGCACTTCAAAAGACTGGGGGGGTGATTGTAGTCCCCAGCCAAAAGACCCAGCCCGCAACAGCCCTGCCAATCGGGCTTATCCCCCTGCAATCCCCCGCTTCTGTGTAATGCTACACATGCGTGCATGGCGTCGCTCACATATAGGGGCTCGCAATTAATTTTCAATGGGAGTCACGTGGTTTTGACGAGACAAGACAGTCACAGAGCAAACCTGCACTTTATAGAATGGAGTCCTATTGTATGCACTTACTGTATATGGTACAGCAGCACAAAGCTTGGCCAATCTGCAAAGCCAGATGTGTTGGGTCGGCCAATCGGGGAAGCCGATGCCTATTGAACTCCCCAATATGGCAAATTTGAGCGCCATTGCAAACTCAAGCCCAGTGTGGCACATATGATGTGACCACACAATCCCAGTAGGAAACCTCACGGGGGCCCCATGGTCCACATGTACGTTCAACACATATACCAGACCATGTTACTGTCGTAGCTGTGCAAACTACGACAGTAACACGGTCTGCAGGTCTGGTGTATATGATTGATTCCTTTCAGTCCGTTATTTCTCCAGCAGAACTCATGAGAGAATCTCGTCATTGAATGAATACAGAGAATTGATTCACCAACTGGGAGCAGTTTGAATTGATCCTTCAACTATGACACTGGCACTGTTATCTGGCTAAAAAATAACCAAGACCATATTGTTTGGGAGGGGGCCATTTCAGATGGCTTCAACTCAATTGGCAGCAACATCAAACTGTTTTGACTATTTTCTGTCCTTCATCTGTTATGATTTCTCCCGGGCAGCAGCCTCACTGTAGCCCTTACAATAATTAGCTGAGGTGTCTTTTTCTGTAATTCTTTGGTGGTTGGAAATCATGGCACATGGCTTCCTCTGCTCCCTCTCCCTGCTCTGTAGGTTGTTGAACCGTGGCAACCCTCTGTGTCGTCTCCCAAACTAGATGGGTTTTTTTGTCAGTGTTAATTATGTTGTTTCTTGCCTCAGTGCTCTGCTAAATAAAGACCCACGAGGTGTGATAGTAACTCTGCCTTTCTCTTCAGCCTCAGGGATCAAAACCACTCTCACTCACTAATATTGTCTGACTTCTCGTGAAAAGTAAAAAAAACAAACAATTCTAGATAAATAATATTGTATCCACAGTAAAAATGGAATTGGTATATTTATATCCACTTCATGCAATGGCCTCAGGTTGTTTCAGGTGAATAATCATTTTAACCGTTTTGGGACACTGTTATCCTCACATCATTTGTTCCAACTTCCACACATAATCATTCCCTCAGAAAGTCAACACACATAGGCTGACTATAGCAGTGTGCTGTTTCCTGTAATTAAGTACACAGAGCTAAGCTGCTTGAAGGTTATGATTTACAGCCATAAAGTGACATAAGGATACCAGTGAAGGGTGTGGCCACGAATCACGACTATACATTCATTTACATTGACAAGCATAACTCCTTTGGAGCCCAGAGTTATGCTGCTAGGAACATTTGCCTTTTAAATTACATTTTAGAAGGTCTTACGCATTTTTGGACGACTGGGTCAAATTTGGTTAATGCCAAATATATATAGGCGAGGTAGAAAAAGAAGGCTGTCAATGGCTATTGGGTCAGTTTTGGCACATGCCAAGGTACGACTGGAAGCACTTTGGCACCATCAAGTGATTTGGAGAATAAATTACATTCATTTGAAAAAGGAGGAAGTGGAGACGACAGCACATGGCTCTAGGCTGCCAGTGTGTGACTTACTGCCCAAATCTGAGAAATGAGTTGAGCTAAAATAAAAATACACACCAGCTAACTTGATGACTCAACAGATATATTGAAGTAGATTACATTTGACCTCACTTTTGTCTGAGATATTTGGCAATGTCTGTTTCGGACAAATTTGACCCTAGGACTACTAGATGTATGGCATCACAATAATAGAGTAGTAGTAACTGTAATAGTGGAATAGTGGAATGGTGGAATAAGTGTAATATAGTAATAGTGTAATAAGTGCAATAGTGTAATAAGTGTAATAGTGTAATAAGTGTAATAGTGTAATAAGTGTAATAGTGTAATAAGTGTATTGTAATAGTGAAATAAGTGTAATAAGTGTAATAAGTGTAATAAGTGTACTAGTGTACCAGTGTAATAGGTGTAATAAGTGTAATAGTGTAAATGTGTGTAAATTGTGTAATTAGTATAATAGTGTAATAGTGTAAATAGTGTAATTGTGCAATAACCCTAATAGCCTACTGTGCCAAATGTGGCACTTACCTAAATGTATATCTATTGTTTGTTCTAAATAAGTATCTCAACTTAATATAGCATCTGATTGATAGCAGAAACACAAAGAAATTATTTATTTTCATCATTAGAAATTAATTCAGTCCAAAAGGGGTTAAAACCTCTTGAGCCACATTGCCCCCGCCGGCGGGGGCAGCGGCTGTCCATCAATGGAGACCCAATTGGTCTCCGGTTCCAACTCCGATGTTGCGGATTTACCCCCCTGGGGTAGGTTAACCCTTAAACATATTGTGCTGTTAATTACCGCCCAACATGCAAGCACCGGCAGAGAGCAACCGGAGGCCGCCGCCCTTTGGGCCGTGTGATTGACAGCAGATACGTACCTCATCATCAACTCAGACAACTAGACGCACCTGCGCTCATCAGCGCACCTGAGCGCAGCAGTATAAAAGGGAGAACTCTCTGCCTCACTAACAGATCCACTCTCCAGAGACGAGGCGAGGCTGAGGGCAACAGCATCGGGCGGTAAGCAAGAGAACCACTATTTCAAATACCATTCTATGTTATATTATGAAATCCCTATACTGACAAGCACATCTTCTCTGTATCTCACTCGCAGGCAACGTACCGGGCACGCGCTCCTTGGCCGACAAGCGCGTGCATTAGACCGGCTAAATAAGAAGTGACTATCGGCTTATACGGAAATGGAAGGAAAGCGACCAGAGTACACGGATATGGAAAAGGAGTAGAAATAGGACCCCAGTACAGACTTACACCGAAGGAGTACAAGTACTCAAGTACAGGCTGAGTAGAAATACTTACTGTTCTAAAAGCCGCTCTCAGCTCATGTATTGACATTGGTTCAGTAGCCTGAGCGTACTCCTTGTTATCTCACCTGTGGGAAGAAGAACCTAAGCCAAGGGGGCCTAATCTAAACCTGTACCGTATATACTCATTTATGGAAATCCATTGCAGGAGTATACTCACCCGGAACCACTGTGAATGTAATCCATACCTACTGTTGACGTCCAGCGACGAAGTCCAGCGACGAAGATCCTCCTCTCTACCTTGGAAATGTTTGTTTTAACCGCTTACCTTTGACTGCATTCCCCTGCAAAAGGAAAAGAGAGAACATTTTATTTCTGTTCTGCAGTATTATTCAATAAATGCCTTTGTGAATAGGCAATCCTGATTCCCGCTCCTGAGTTGTGTGTCAGTCGCCATAATATCTTTACTTAATATATATTCCATAATAGTCATATTGTTGGGCTATTTATTTTTGTCCAATTCCAGGTGTGTTGTTTCTGGTCTGTAGGGGAGCTGCTGAGGGAGTTTGCCGTCTTCACACCTGTCCCCTGCCCTTTTCTGGGAGTGTTGAATCACACTTCCTGCCCACCCCCAGCTATTAATTTCAATGAAAGTTGTTCAGTGGTGTTTGAAGCACCTGGTTGAATGCTCTATACTCCCGCATTTGGTAAGTTCGTAAGTGCGGAAGTCTTGAGCACCGAGCAGGCACACTAGGGTTTCAAACGGTATAGACACGCACACAGTAGCATTTTATATGTTCAAGTGTTGCTATCCCAGATTTGACCACCAGGCCGCTTTACTGTTCTGCTGTGGTTCTGGGGACTTGGTGAGGACTTGGAATTTCTGGACAGCCATCTGGAAAATTCCAGAAGACCTATGCTAACTGCATCCTGAAATAGCTTCAAAGAAGAACGTCTCTTCTTTTAAAAGAAGGCTTTGAATCTGAAACACTGAGCTCTCTCTCACATGATCGCATCATGGAACACCATATATGAACATAGGAACACAGTACGACAGACACATACAGAGATCGCCATATATGGGCATGACGGACGGGCGGACGGACAGACAGACAGACAGACAGACAAATATTGATAAATAATAAATCCCCATATCTAACTATAAATGCACCAAGTCTCTGTGTGTGTGTGTGTGTGTACGTACGTCTGTAATCCATCGAATTCGGCACACGCGTTCCACCCCACCACAGGGGCTGCAGTGCCCGGTGTCGAGTCAGTCGGACCCACGGTTGTCTAGAACCACCCCAAAAAGGCCTCTGCCCGGGCTCTGGACAGGGCCCCTGCCCAGTGTCCATATATGGAGCGTGCCTGTTCTGACATCATTCAGATGTCTGCATAGACTCCATATTTGGGCATGCCTGACAAAGAAGTCCATATATGGGCATAAAAGGGACACTGACATATGTGTCTGGGTAGGGCATGCATTTCCAACTTGCATCGTTCCAAGTAGGCCAGTGCAGTGCCCAACGGGCACCGCTGTAGAGGCTCCAACGGGCACTGCTCTAGTATCTTCACTGTGACTTGATGTCACATTATTGGTGTCAGACTCTTCCGGATTTGAGCATGCCTGACACGGAACTCCATATCTGAGCATAAAAGGGACAGAGACAGTTACATACATTTGATTGCAACAGCAAACCTCTCCAGCATGTGTAGGGAATACATTTTTCGTCAGTGATGGACGATCTCCACAATGTATTTACCAAATACTACATTTATCTGCTTTGGCTATACTAGGTTCATGTAACAGTTTCACAACTGCAAATGCAGTCCTGGCGGGTGTTAAATATTGTGTGGAGAAAAAAAAACTTTCCTTTTTGTTAAAGCTTATAGAGCTTGCTCAGGCTTGTACTAGCCCTTAGTTTGGTGATAGGCTTAAATGGCCGGCGATCTCCCCTGATTCACCAAGCTCCTCTCTCTACCCTTTTCAATCCTTTGCCTTATACCTCATAGAGGAAAGTGTCCAACCTTTTAAGCTGTTTGATGGGACAAATCCGTGCAGCTGACGTATGAGGCAGTAAAGCAGCCTTTGGGAATAGTGAGTGAATTCTGTCTCAGTAATGGTCCAATGGAGCATAAAAGTCAAAGAGCAGCAAAGTGCCTGTGAGGTCATTGATGTGTCTATGTTGTATGTCACCATCTGTTATTTTGTTGTGTTGCTCAGTCTTCCATTGCCAATGCCACCCAACCACTTAGTCGATGCTATTGAGTGGAAGTTCAATAACACATTTTATCATTGATCTCTGTTCTATGGGAACCTCAGCAGTGGCATGCAGTGATAAACAAACAGCCTTGATCAACCTCATTGGGATTCACTTTTCAATAATTTAACACTCAGAAGCTTATACTTTTCTGTATAAAATGTATACCTATTTTCATAACCCTGGGAATGATAATGACAGTGTTGTAATCAAGAACCACAGTCAAAAGCACAGTAATAAGGCTTTCTAGAAGAAGAAAACGCACCAAAGCAAGGCAATGTAATTTAATTATATTCAGCTGAGAGATCTAATATTGTCATTTGTAGCTAACATAGTTTAGCTGGTTGAGTGAGTGTGTTATTGAATTGTCTTACTGGTGGTGGTTGTGCAGGTTGTCATAGTCAATGTTATCACAGGCATTCTCAAGTGGACTCCACCATACCACAGCTACATTATGTCCAAGGCACTGAAGGCAGTAAGACGGTGTTTTAATGACTTGGTGGGTATAGAGATCTGCTCTGATGGCCCTCTCTTGTTCTTTTCCTCACTATGTCAGTAATGGAACCTCTTGTTAATGCATCTTCTATGTAGACTCCTATGACCTATTTAATTTACGACATCCTCTCTATCCCACATACGGACACTTAGCGTAATGTAAGTGTTCAGCAGTTTTATTCCCGCTGCCATGCTTGCCCAGAGTTCCTATAATAGTCCTTCTTCCCTCCGGAGAGATACTCACTGATAACCCCCTTCCTCTGGCCAGATGGTGAAAACCAAACATGGCATCCATCAGACACAAGATTGCAGAAGGACAGGGCAATGACCTGGCAGAGACACTTAGAGCTAAACACTCGATCTGCACCCTCAAACACACACATTCACTGTTCACAGGCAAAAGCACAACCGCACACCCATGTGTGTTATTTTCTTTATTATATTATTTTCTAAGAGGTCCAGAGGAAAACACAAAGATGCCTGTCCGTCTCTCTCTTTTGTATTTACAATTCCACACTGCATAGACTGGTCCACATTAAATTGACTGCCATTGACGTAAAATTACGTTATTTCCTGTTTTCAGTGACTACGCTATATGGCGCTCTTCGCCAACCTATGAATGATGATATGACTTCCAGAGAAGAGTGGGCCTCATGCGCCAATAAGTTCCTAACTTTTCCTCTTACATTTCTTCCTAAGTGAATTCCTAAGAGAAGTCCAGTCAGATTCATGAAACGTTCTTAAGTAGGCAGAATTGTTCGTAAGCATGTTCTTATGATGATGAATCCAAATCCTCGTAACTTGAAGGGGTGTGCCAGTTCGTTCAAATTATCATAGGTAGACGCCCCATATATCCTAATTAGCATCCTAATTACCATAGGGAACCACCCCACCAATCCCATATAAGGCATTGGGAATTCACTTTCCTACCTGTGTTCACCCAGGTGGGTGTGGTTTTGCATGACTCCATGGCCTTGCCTGCAGTCACACCTGTGTGTGATTGCAGCACACAGAAATCTCAGGACCTCACACATAGAAATAAAGTTGAGTGAAGTCAAGAATACCTAAACTAAAGTCTAAAGATGGTGGAACACCAAACTCCAAACATTAAAAATCAATAATACTGTGGAGGTACTGAACTGAACAGAAATTTTCATATTTTCAATATTTTCGATATTCATGAATGTATTTTATTATTTATCTCACAATAGTCAACTTGGGGGGGGGGGGGTGGCGGGTGGGGGGTTATGTGGTGGGTATGGTGCATTTGTTTGGGTTGGGTTGTAAACTCTAAACCAGTGGTTCTCAAACATTTTCATGTCAAGGACCCCCAAATTGACATGCATTCTGCAGACCCCCATATGAAAATATTTTCTGCTAGGGAAATGCTTTGAAGATTTATCAAAATGTTTCGAAAATAGCCGATCTACAAGCTCAAAATGGGCAGTAATGGGACGCGTTTGTGAGCTTGTAGATTGACTATTTTCAGTATTTTCAAGTATAAAATGGGATTAAAGTGGTAAAATGTTCCATATTTTGCTGTGGACTGCCTGGAACTTCCTCAAGGACCCCTTGAGGTCCTCAGACCAAACTTTGAGCATCATGCAGATGGCGCTGTTTTTCCTTTATGTTTTCAGATTGCACTTAAGAACGAAAAAGGCACCCTAAGAGTGCTCTACAGTGTGCGTAGATTCTGTTCTTACCTACGAACAAATCACAGCTAAGAAAAGATTGAGGGATCCCAAAACCTTCTTAAAAATGTCCTAAGTGGGTCTAAGAACAAATTTCCTCTTAAGAACTTCTTAAGAACGGTTGGCGCATGAGGCCCAGTGCACCCAGAAATCACGTGATCCAAACAAAATCCAGACCGTCCACTTCAACGCTAAAGGATTTACCGGCATAAAAAAAAGCATCTATCTCAGATTTATTTTCCCAGATTGCATTTTTGGCTGAAAATAAGCTATATTCAACTGCCGATAACTAAAGAACGGAAGATTGCGGTTACAAATTGTTTCATCCGGTAGAATGAGCTGCCGACAACAGCAAGAACAGGAAGAGCACCAGCCTTCCTCCAGGTACTGATACCATGGTGGGCAGCACGGTGGCACTGCTGCGTTCAGATACAAATCCTTGCCGATACAAAGCTACACAGCATTTGTAGCTTTGTATCTTGCAGTTTAAACAAGCTACACTTTTTTGTAGCTCGGTGCCTTCCATTGAAAATGGTTAACAGATATCATTGTGTATGCCAGTGTGAACGCAGCATTAGGACTGTTGCAATTAAGTTAGATCCTTGACGGGGGTGATGGCCTTTCTGCAAGACATGCATGATGATGCATGCTGGGTATATAGCTCATATTCCTGCCAGTGCTCTTGACCAGGGCCAGTTGGTCCCTGAGTGCTGCACTATGGCTGCTGACTTCTCCTAAGTAGTTAGGATGGGTCAAATACAGAGGACAAATATCCCCAAAGGGATAGTAAAAGTAAACCTTAGTAACCTCTCTACCCTCTCTAATATTATTATTATGGCCGACTCCTCCCACCCTATGGCCACGGCCTCCTCACCTTGCTCCCCTCTGGGAGAAGACTGCGGCTGCCGAAGGCTACGAAAGCCCGCCACAGACAGTTTTTCCCCTCAGCTGCCAGGCTTCCCTTCCACCCCTGCCTCCTAGTGACACCGGCACTTTAATCACCGGCAACATTTGATGCACTATGAACTATAACCCTGCACTTTATATTTATTTGCCTGCACGGTGTTGTCTATGTCTGTTGGTTGAATGCACTCATGTTATGTCAAAGAAAATTCCTATGTGTCTATACAAAAATGGCAAATAAAGGTATCTGAATCTGAATAACCTCTCTATAGTAAACCTCTCTATAGAGTGCAGATCTTAATACAACTTGGGGGAGTGGACTTTTCTCAAGAGTATATTTGGGACACACACCAATATATCACCAACGTAGGAGTCACACTTGGAACTAATAAACGTCTAGCCAGAACGTCTGCAGACTGGAATTAGTATAGTTTGTTATAGACATTTGGTACGAAAACGATTAATTTTGAACACATGCAATGGCTTTCTTACTGCTGCATGCCTGCATGCGATATGGTGCTAAAATTTGAGCTTGCAGGCGTTCTGTGCTCCAGCAATACATTCTGGTATTTAAGCCCCGCTGGCAGGCCCAGAACTGCGTAATAAAGTAAGCCAAATAAACGGGCTACATAAGCTGTCACAGATAAACGGCAACAATCGACCGAGATATACGACCATGTCGGTATTCCTACAGAGAACATGGCAGAGACACCATGTCCTTGGCAGGCTGTGTGTATAGGTCTGGATCTCACTGGTGGAGGACATTCTCTCCATGACTGAGAGACCACACTGTGACACACAGGATTAAGATTGATGCTGACGGATGACCGAGACCACACAGTGACACACAGGATTAGGACTGTTGCTGATGCATGCAGGGAGATGGACAGTGACAGGCTGAATTTGCAATTAGGGATGGTTTTCTTTTCTTTTTTTCATTCTTTTTGTTAACGTAGAATTGTTATTATTGGTTAAATGCTGTTAAATATTATATTTGTGTGTAACAATATATATAATTTATTGAGGATTGAGGATAATGATTTTTTTTGTTTTCTTTTACGAAATGACACCCAAACTCATCATAATCCTTTCTGGTGCTAACACAAGAAAGAGTCCTGTGTGAGATGAACCATTGGGTTTCAATATTCACCCCACTAAACTGAATTACATGAGTGTCAATACTGTAGCAGCATAGGTGTAGCAGTGTCTCCTCTATGTCAGCGTCTTTGTCCTTATCTTTGTCATCTGATTGAGTTTCATCTCCCTCTGGCTGCCTGGAGCCTCCATGGATGTTCTCTGAGATGAGGTGGGGGTGATACTGAGAGAGTAAAGGAAAGGATTCCCTGTCCGTCTCCTCTGGGACAGATGTAGGATGTACTGACTGAGCGCACGGAGGAAGAGCTTAGTGTCTCAGAGGGGTTCAGAGTGACCTTGACACAAATGTTGAGACTCACCTTAAAGCTGCACTACGTAACTTTCCTCTTCTATCCCGGATTTGAACCTGGTTTCCTGCGCAAGTGCTTACATTTTTACCCCCGAGTATGCCTGCTTGCTCAGGGGATACATTGAATATTGAGCATTAGGTCAGAATTTGTGTCAGATTCTGTGCCCTAGACTCCTAGTAGTGAGACATGTCCTTTGACACAATCTAAATGTCTCAATAGAAGACCAGGGAGACAAAATATAACCAACCATTTGTATAAGTTATATTAAATTGTTGGACCATATTACCACTTTAAGTTGTATTTTTTGAGGGGCACTATAGCCCCTTCTATACAGCTTTTGTCCACACACGTCTCATATTTTGTCTAGCCCGGGGGCCCTTGGGAGGGTAAATCCGGCCCTGGTCAAATATGATGTAAAGGTGGCCTTACACTAGCTGATTTTTTTCAATCTGAAATCTGAGTGATAGCACCACACACTACAGGATAATCGGAGCGGGGCAGAGGAAATATCAAACATTCTTGATGTTGATCGGGCCGATCCCGATCGCGCTAGTGTAAGGCCCGATTATCGGCTAGTGTAAGGCCACCTTAAGTTTGTGGCAACACAAACATTAAATGCCATTGACAACGAAGGGAAAATGTACATCATATGTAGACAAGCAAATCGGCGAACCAATCACATGAATTCAGTTGTTCATGAGATGATGTAGCTCCGTTCGGAACCTCTATAGCTACGCTGCTACGCTTTAGCTCCGAGATGAGGTTAACCGTGTCAGGATATCCCTGCACAGGTCGAGCTGGGTCGAGCCCGTCCACAAACAGTGGCAAAACAGTAATTTAAAAAAGTAAAGGTATCAAACCCGAGATACAGTTGATAAACTTACGTCCGACTCCGGCACTTAACTTTTAGTCCGGCATCAAACAACCGCTTCTTACGGAAGCATGCGCATGCGAACGGGAGTTGACTCCACTACATTTTTATTTAAAGCCAGACAGTCGTTCTCAAACATTTTCATGTCAAGGACCCCCAAAAAAAATGTAATTGGCCGCCGACCCCCATCTGAAAATATGTTGTTTCAATCCAGGGACGCCCCAGAAGCAAAGATTTGAGTTAAAAACGTTTGCTCTGAAAGAATATATATTCAAAGATTTGCGCCACATTTTCACGATATTTCAAAAATAGCAGACCTACAAGCTTGTAGCGCGCCACTCAGTGCCACACTATGAGCTTGTAGATCTGCTATTTTTCAATAGCTAAAGTGTAACATAATGTTAAAACACCAAAGGGGGTTCCCGCCAGGCCTGGATTGGCCACAGGACGTACCAGGCATATGCCCGGTGGGCCAAATGTTAAATTAGTTGCCTGTTGGTTGTGTATCATTGATGTTGTACTGTAAATGTGGTGGTGTTAAGGGCTTGTATTTCAAGTATAGGTAGTTTTAAATTAGTCTGGACTAAGCATTGAGAAGGCCAACGAAAAAACTAAGGAATATGATTAGGCTACATTGACTGAACATTTAAAATGTTCATATCTAGAAGTGTTCATTCCTAAATGATTTAACCGTTCAACTTATCAACTGTCTTCCTTTTATCTTGTTTCCAATCCAGTGTTGGATATTCCGTCTAGCTTCCCCGTCCTACCAGCAGTCAACGAACAAAGAAGCTTGGCCAAACCCAAACAGCGCAGCTGTGACCAGTGTGGAAAACACTTCCGTAGAAAGTCCAGCCTTAAGACACACCAGAAGATGCACGCTGGAGAAAGACCATTCCACTGTGACCAGTGTGGGAGCAGGTTTATTACAAAATCTCACTTAAAGGATCACCAGAAAATTCACACACCATACCACTGTGACCAATGTGGGAACAACTACAAAACAAAAGCAGACTTAGTTAGTCACCAGATAATGCACACCCTATGGTGTGAATAGAGAAACCCTATGGATGTGATCTGTGTGGGAAAACATGCACCTTAAAAATCTGTATTTAGGCTACAGGCTATATACTTGGTTAATGGTTATACTGCAGATTTACACATCATTGATTACTGTCCTTTTACTGTGCGGAGTTCAGGTCTTTTAGGATTTGAGTGTGTTAAGTAGTGCTATTTGCTTTTAGTATTTAAAGCTTTAGATTGGCTCTGAGTATATGTATTTACTTTGCAGGCCTAAGCAACAGTGCAGCTACTTAGCCAATCTATTTTATCTGTCTATCTTACAATGTCAATGCTTTGTACTTTCAATACCCATAAATACATTGATTTAATTTTGCATTTAAAGCTGACCATTATTTTTTAACTTTTGGGGAAGTTACCTGTGTTTGTATGGATAGAGAAACAAGCAACACCTCTGATGCTGTCAATGACATGATGATGGAGAAGGAAAAAAATGCTAATAGACTGGAAACCTGTGCATTGTTGCATGATAAATGCAACAGCTTCATTGCAACATGACTTTCTGATCTACGTAAAAAACAACACTCACAGTAAAGAGACAGTATAGCAGATTGTTCTTCCATAGTATTATTTGCATTGGAATGCAGCCATTGCTATGCAGTGTGAGTGTCTGATTGCATGTGATCAGATGGAGGCTCAGGTCACCATTGTTCTTAGAGCAGGTCACCATTCACCATGTGAATGTGTGAAGCACCATCTTCTGTTCATATAATGATGCTGAATGTTTACAAAAGATGGAGCAGCTGTAACGAGTGCTGGCCGTTAGCAACGAATACTGCATGTGGAACAGCAAACTGTTTCTAAAGGGTTCAACGGTTTCTGACCAGATCACAGAATTCCACACACACACACACACACACACACACACACACACACACACACACACACACACACACACACACACACACACACACACACACACACACACACACGTCTCCCCATAGCATGGTTCCAACGTTTGTGCGGCCCTGTCTTTCCCAACCTAGTGGGTCTGATCGTCACCCGAGTGAGCTTGGGATACATCACTGAGGATACGTCCCAGTTGCATCCATGCGATGTATTTTCGTTCTGATGAATATATTTGACCCATAGACCTACTGTTGGGTTGTTGTTGACACAGCAAAGATAAATAGGCTACATATGACCCAGTGGGAAGCCCAGTTGTAGTTGAAGTTTATTCAACTAAAATGTTTTACCTTCTATTGTTAGCATGATTGTTTTAGCTTTGTAACATTGTTTTGAAAGGTGCTATGTTGTGTGCTGTGTTTTAACTTGTTTGAAAAAGCACTATACAAAACAATAAATTGATCAACACTCAAGGATAGCGTGTTTTCTCATTCTAATGTCTGCTCTGTGTCTTAGTGAGTAACTGTTCAGTTCTACAGGGAGACGACCACTTTTTACAATGTGCCACATGATATTCAGTTTAATTGGTCAGTTTATAATACTAAAGACTGACATTTTCCTTTAATATGTTTGTGTATTGTTATATATGAGGGAATAGAGAAAACATGATTATATTTTGGGAAATACAGTTGTTTTGTCTTTCTTTTTACAACTGTTTTGAATTATTTTGTACTTGCAGGGACGTGAAGGGGTATACCAAGTGGTTGGCCAGTTTCTGTCCCGCCCTCCCTGGATTGGACAAACGCACGCACACACACACACACACACACACACACACACACACCCGAAAAGTCAGTAGAGTATCTGCGCGCTGGTTGTGGTGGGCCAGTCTGGGCCAAATTCCGCAAAAATGTCAGGGCCCTGTTTCCTGCCCAGAATGGCCCAGAAAGTTGTTTGACGCCGGACAAAAAATGTTAAGTGCCGGACCTAAGTTGATCAACTATATCTCGGTTCTGACACCTTTAGTTTTTGAAAAGAGTACTGTTTGATACTGTTTCGCCACTGTTTGTGGACGGGCTCGACCCAGCTAGACCCCATGGGGATATCATGGGATGGAACCTCATCTCGGAGCTAAAGCGTAGCAGCGTAGATATAGAGGTTCCAAACGGAGCTAGAGATGATGTATGATGATGTATAAGGATAAGAGCACCCCTCACTTCACACAGGTGTGATGTTTTCATGAATAATTCTAAATGCTGAGGGGGTAAGCAATTTATAATAATAATAATAACTAGAACTGCACTCTGTCGAGTGCCTACTTGCATGTTGCACACAAGTAGGCCTAATAGGCCATACATGGCCTACTAGTGCGCAAGCAGAGCGCGCAAGTACTGTTGTGCCAGGAGGACTTCAACTATTTCCTGGGACATGACACCAATTTCTCGCCACGAAAGTCTGCTATATTGAGTCTATATTCGAACTCAGGAAATTATCTTCTACAGTGGTAATTTCCATTCTTATGGTCAATAATCTTGTCCTTGCAGTCCTCATGGGGACATTCCTGGTATATGCACCTTTCCTTACGAATGTCCATGATTGTTGCCACGCTCCTAGAATAACCCACCCCATCTGCTTTGATTGTCACTATGGGCTGATCAGAGTCACACTGCACTGTTTGAACGTCCTGTATGTTATTGTAGGCCATCTTCCTATTAGATTCTATTATATTTAAGTATCTTCTTTGGGTTTATCTGTCCTTATTTGACAACTCTTGAATTAACCTTGAACCTTTTGAACCTTGTAAATGATCGTAATTAATTTTAAACGATTTAAAAACATTGACTGGTTACGTAATTAATAACAACCAATTAAGGTCGTTTTATGCGTATGCCGTGGCTGCGTATGACGTAATGAAGATATGTACCAATGCCAGGGTATAACTGGCTCTCAATGGTGACGTAATAAAGATATGTTTCAGTGTCGGGTGGATTAAAGGAGATGTCTCTATGTATATGTATATGTAATTTGTAAATTGATTAGCAGTATACTGTGGTTACTTGGGTCGTTTGATGCGTATGTCCCGTAGCAGCATATGACGTGATGAAGATATGTACAAATGCCAGGGTATAACTGGCTCTCGATGGTGATAATATGTTTCAGTGTCGGGTGGATTAAAGGTAATGCCCCTACTGTATACATGTATGTAATCTGAAACCAATGCCATATCAAGCACAAATTAACAGTTTAAGGGCCCCAGACGGAGATCACCGTCAAGTTCAAGTTCACGGTCAAGTTGCCCGAGACGGAGATTGATAAATAGGACGGAGATTAATGATATCAAAACCGGTCGCATCGCTCCACAGCCTAGGAGCGCTTGTTGCCCAAAACAGTGACACGTCATCGAAAATGTTCCCTGCCTGTTTAGCGGATGAAAACGAAAATCTTAAAACGTTCATAACTCGCGATCTAAATCATCCCGTCTAATTATGAAAAAATATCCTGTGTTAGACGGCGCTCCGCGGTCCAGTCGTTAGTCGCGACAGATTTATTCTTACCTCCCGTTGTTGTCGATCGACTCTAGAGTGGTGTGGCTATTGTTAGCTGCTACACAGACATTCACAACAACTTCCGGTCCCCCGGTAAAAGTGGTCCGTAGCGTACGATCCTTTGGATCACTTTCAGAACGATTTATTGGATGATAGAAATATTGACAGCCAAGAAAAATCCATCAGGACATCTGGAACACTCTCCCTCGGAAAGTTGACGTATTATTACGTATACGAGACGATTTAGCCATGGTTCACATGGCGCTCATCTGTCATGGCGGAACTTCAACCTGTTTTATGCACTTTTCCTATTTAGAACGTTAATGTCTACATACATGTTCAGATTTCAAATATAAAGTGCTCGCCCCAGAGCCACGGATGTTACAATCCTCCTCGGGTGGGTACCCGTAGGCTACCCGTACCCGCATCTTCCGCATTGTTCAATAAAAAGCGTTTTAATCCGATCGGTGGCCATTTTATTAGAGTTATAATGTATATAATGTACCAACCGATAGGGGCGCAGTTGAAAGCGCATGGCCAAAAACTGATTCAACTTTGCTTTTTATTGAACAATTGGAAGATACCGGTTACTTATACCCGCCCTAGCAGAATTGTCCTGGGGTGAGCACTTTATATTTGTAATCTGATTTTTTGTGTAGGCGTAAGCCGTACGGACTGTAAATGGAGAATGTTTGTAAAACACTTCAGTCCAGGGCTACAATGAGCTCACAGCACGTTGCGCCGCGTTGTGAGTTTGTAGATTTTTGGTTTATGCTGGGGTGGTTTATAGTCAGAGTATCCGTATCTCTTTATACTTTATTGCATGCGTCAAGTTGCACAAGCATAAGGGCAAAACTAGCTAAAAAGGGTTACAAAACCTTGTTTGTGCCAATTAACTGCTGTGGACATTTTAAATAAGAAAATGTTTAAATAGTTCACCTAACACTGTTCATGATCACTGTTGCTGTGTATTTTATGTAATGTTTTATTGTTGTAACTGACTTGCCGGTGTGCCAAAGACAAATTTCCATTGTATGTACATTTAATGGACAATAAAGATTTATTTATCCTTATCCTTAAGCACCACCGAAATCGGAGATCTGCCTCCATCTCCCTCTCCCTCCATGTTACAAAACATTGTGTTACCGTGGCGCTGTGTTTAATCGCCTGGTAGAGACACTCTATAGATATGATCAATTAAACTTAACTTAATATCAAAACAACAGCCATTAAGTCAATTAGGTTGTTACGGAAAGGAGAAAAATAAGGATATCAGAGGATGTTGGATCAAACTCAGTTTGGTGGCATCAACTGTAATTTAATTTGCTGTCTCAGTTTGCTAATGAAATTCAAGCAGCAGTTATGCCCAGCCCTCGTCAAGGCCTTGTCCTCAGTGTAGTAATTAAGGCCTGTTAATTACGCTATTTTGATTAAGGTGGGTTATGAGCCGTCGATGAGGCGTGCGTGCGTGCGTGCGTGCGTGCGTGCGTGCGTGCGTGCATCTGACATAAATGGTTTCTCGCAAACCCAGAGTTTTCTTCTGCAGATAATAGTTTATATTTATCTGATGCAAAGCCCTTCACCTCCCGTGGGAGGAATACAATAGATGAAGTACTATAAAGCACTCCCACTGAGCAAAATCAAAGCCTTTGTTTGGAAGACAAGCTTTCACTACATTAACAACTAATTTATGTTATGCAATAAACAACAATAAACACATCAGGCTCCAATATTTCCCTCAAAGCAATAAAATACTTATGATAATCTTAGAGTTTTAGAAATGACCCATTCATAGTCAGTTTAGCCATGCTGAAGTTAGATATTTTTGTTGATGTAGGTGTGATGGTGTTTTTGCACAAAAGATACTATGGATCCAGTGATATACGTAATGGCCAAGACTAGTCATTTTAGTTGCCTCTTCAAAGCTGTTCAAAGCTGTTTATTTATTGGCTGGCCATTGCTTTCCATATCTGCACATACAGTATCTCCTGCTATGGCTCAGATTGAAGGTCATCTCAGTAATGTAGTCCATCAGCTCTCCCCAGTCAGTCTCTGAAACTATGGATCTGTCTGAGAGTGACTGATAACACACAACACTGGAGTGACTTATATGGTATACAGACGAGGTCTCCACTGTATTCTTCATATTGGTAGAAATGCGTTAGGGACCTCTGCCGTCATATTATATTTAGACATTTCTCAGACAGATTTCTCACAAGAGTCTCTGAGAGCGTGGCCTTCTTTAGACTTGTTTAGAAGTTTTGACTGTGACAAGCATAAGGGTGTATGAAAGCAAAAATACCCCTGGACATTCCTTTCCTAAGGGGTCTTTCTAATCACCAGTGTTCACTGTGATTAAACATTGTCCATTACGGTCTGCATTTTATTCCAACAGTCCCCAGTGGGTCTGGCATCCTGCCATGTGAGTCAGCCTTCTTCACTAGCGTATTCAGCTGCTTAGCATCCTTGTCCATCACGCTGCCGCCCCAGCAGACCGCAGCATAACAGATGACACATGCCACTGCTGATTAGTAAAGCATGTGCAGCATTTTACTGCTCACGTTGAAGGGCCCGCACCTCCTCAGGAGAAAGAGCTGACTGTGCCCCTTTCATTATAGAGGCCATGTTGGTCTAGTCCAGCTCCTTTTAGTTTTTGGTGGCTTTTCTGTCCTTATTCATAGTACATAGTGGAGAGTGGAGAACAGGAAAGGGGGAGGGAGGGAGAGAGAGACAGGAATTTACACGCAGCAAAGTCCAGCTTGTAGTTCAGGTGTACCCCTTACTGTAGTTATTTGTAGTACCTTCTCAATGGCTGCCCCTTAGATGATGACTGTTTGAATTGAAGGGGCTTAGACCATTACCATCTCCAAAGTCTTGCAGATGTATCAGTTGGAATATTTCTTATCACTCGAGTCTTTCACCTGCAGGTCTCAGAAAAGCAGCCTCTTTGGGAGGGTCACTTCATGAGTGACCCTCACTCATGAAGTGAGGGTCACCGGGTGGGTCTGTGCTCATTTGGCTTGCCCTACCTCGGGTGAAGATATGGACAGTGGACACACATCATCTGGGCCAGCTGCCTTTCCAAGGCTCCCAAGTTCCATCTTCACCTCAACTGCTGCGAAGGGCAGGCCGCCACTGATACGATGAGTGGGAGAGTGAATGAATGAAGCTGTCCAGGCTGGTGCAGGGCAGACATTGGCCGCTGTGTCAAATCTATTGTAAAATAGGCTCCGCGATTGACTGCCTAGTCCCAGTTTTCAGAAGGTGGCATACCCGTTTCCTGTACCCATTCATGTGTCATGTCATGCCTTGATGTCACTTGCTGATCCAGGGTTTATGTAGTGCAGTCCACCATATTCTGTCAATTTCATTCACTCTGTGGACTCAAACCAGTCCCTTGGAGACACACTAGCCTCTGGTGATCAGAGAGAGAGAGAGAGAGAGAGAGAGAGAGAGAGAGAGAGAGAGAGAGAGAGAGATGCAGTTACCGTGTCAGACAGTGTAATTATTATTCGGACAGGCCTCCAGGAGATTTTCGCTTCACTGAGCACACCTTTCTAATTGTCACTATTGAACCGTCAAGAGTGACACAGGAGAAGGGAGAAGCTGCTGTTGGGTGTCACGGTTCTGTCGAGTTGGATCCAGAATCCCGGCTAGTTTGAAGAGACAAGACACTGTGGCAGGAAGAGGACAAAGAAACCCCACGGGAGCTTTCACCCAAAGCTCCCTCGTGAAGCTGCATACTGTATATTGTTATCCTGCATGAAACAACATCCCCCTAGCAGTGGGTGTATTGGTGGTGCCACTGGCTAAAAGCCTTGCCCCTTCTGACACTCTTAACCATATAGTTCTGTCCAGTTTGTGATTCTAAAGTGACACTTTATTGTGTTTGCTCACACTGCACATTAGGCTGCATGGACAACACCAATATTCACTGCGGTGGCAGGCTGGCGATCACACATTTTGGATTGGCGTAGCAGCATCAATCACATATCGACGTGAATCCACTATTGATTTTGAATGAGGAGAGTAGATGTTTTGGCTTTCAACTCAAGACAACATACAAG
>NC_136806.1:35637369-35744869 GCF_951216825.1 Electrona antarctica
ACATGTTCAACATACTCACTTGTGAATGGTTACAATTGTGTGTAAATCAACTAATCCCTTTTGCCATGGAACAGCAGTATTGTCAATATGTATGATATACCAACACAGCACAATTATGTATTAACCTACAAACAACTATATACATTTTCTATATAGACCTACTTATTATTAAACACAATCATTTACAAAACTTAAACTTCTGTTTACGTTTAGATTAGATATTACATTTATGTATACATTTATGTTGTGTTTAGACATTAGATATATGGTTGAGTTTAGGTACTGTATATGGTTAAATTGGCTGAGGAATTAGGAGGTTATGTTTAGGCATAGGTTATGAGTAAATGTAAATGGCGCATTTACAGTATACAGCACCTTTATCCAAGGCGCTTTACAGAGATTGTGCATTACATTCACCCATTCACACACCAATGCCGGAGGAAACCATGCAAGGCACCAACCTGCACATCGGGAGCAATTAGGGGTTCAGAGTCTTGCTCAAGGACACTTCGACACTAACTCTGGGGGAGCCCGGGTTTGAACTTGTGGTTCCTATCCGGTCACTCTACCCCTGAGGCACTGCCGCCCCATACATGAGGTCTAGGTATGGGCCTGGGAAGGTGAATAATCAACAAGTTTATGTAACTTGACTTCAAACTTCTAGATTTGGGTATTGTAGAATTTGATAACCGTACCAGTTTGTGAGCCGCAATAACTTTACGTAACTCACTGGCTGCCGCCATATAGGCTACTGTGCGTAAAAAAAACAGATTAGCACATCTAATATAAGTGATTTCAAAGATCACAGTACAGCAGGATCCCAGAAGGTGTGTGTGTGTATGTTGCGTGCACATGTGTGTGTTTGCATGTGTCATGTGAACATGAGAGTTTGCTGGACAGACTGGGAGTTGGTGACTCGTGCAGTGCGGTGGTTGTACTACTGCTATTGTTTTGTTAAGTACACACAAGTATCTGTGGTGCAGCAGAGGCTGAGACTGCTGTGTATTTTTGTACACGGCACTCTGTTAGATTGGGGGGGGGGGGGGGGGCATGGACAAATATGTGTATCAATTTGGGGGTCCCTGACATGAAAAGGTTGGAGAACCACTGGCGTATGCAGCACATTGTTTAGCCTGTAGATCCAATTGCATATGTAGGTGATGAATGAATGCACGCATGAACAGGACATTAACGCCTTTGGTTTCACAACAAAAGCCTGTTCCAAACGTCCACTTTGCATTTGCATACTACTGTGCTGTGTCAGACGGCACAGGTCCTAATCCACTACACATCTACTTGGGTCGTTGTGAGACATGTTGTTGTGCCTCATTGGCATACAGAGACTCTGTCCAGTCACTCTTCCAGTTTTTTCCCTGTATTTACATACCTGTAGTAGGGGGTCTATATGGCTATGCTATTGAGATGCAATTCAGTCAGACCATTGACTCATTGAGAATAAAGTAGTGATTTACATAGCTGTGTGTATGGGACAGTAGCCTATAATGTGTGAAATGATGATGGCTCATTTGCAATTGCTTGGTCTATAGTTTTACTTTTGAGATGTAAGTGAGTCACTAACTTAGTACTAGAAGTTAAAATGATATGGTTTGTGATCAATATGCAATCAATATTTAAGTACTTTTAGTACTTAAAGTACTAAAAGTAAAAGTCCTCATTGTGCAAAATGTGCCATTTCACAATTTCAAAATGTCTACAAAATCTATTGAAAATAGCAGATCTACAAGCTCACAAAGCGACGCATTGTGAGCTTGTAGATCGGCTATTTTCAAATGGCCGAAATGTATAATGTATAAATGTATATATTCCTCAGCCTAGTAAGAAAATGTGTGAAAGATTTCATGTAAATTGCATGCTGCGTTCATGATTTGACGATGATTTGAGGCTTTTGTTCAAAACGGGGCAATCTTGCAAACTGTGAAAACCAATTATAGCCAATTAGGATGGAATATGAAATATCGGACAGATCCGACTTGAGCACATGACCATAGAGATACTGTGTGTACCTCTAGGGAGTGTGCATGCAACGTTTCACGCAGATCGGTGCAGTTTTAGGTAAAAATGTGAAAAGCTGCCTCATGGTGGCGCTATAACAGGCCGTACTGGAAAATGCGGGGCAGAGGTTCATCGTTGGCATCCAGGGAGTGTGTGTGCAAAGTTTGGCATCGACCGGGTTAACGGTGCCGGAGATTAGCTGGTAACGGACGGACGGAAGGACGGACGGACACACACACACACACACGGACGGAGTGCAAAACATACTCTCTCCCCATGCCTTCGGCCTGGTGGAGACAATTAGATGATGTATCTTTGGACAAAGAAGGGATGACAGTGGGCATCTCAGTTGCGTTGTGTTCATTAAGGAGTCTTCCCAAATAAAGCATAAAATTCCTCAGCCAATAATGCATTCGCGAGTTCTACTCTGGACCAGAGCTAAGCCAATGGCTGCTTCTGCTACATCATTAGGATCAAAGGACCAATCGACCAAATCACTCAAGAAGTAATCATGCCGCTTGGTGGTGTTGATCAATAGTGATTTGTGGTGAAGAGGTTTTGTCTGTTAACCCTCATGAGCAGAGGAATTTAAAAGGTGTTAGACCATGTTCATCAAGGTTGTTTTGTCAACATTTCTCATGGAGTTGTGATGGTCTATTTTAAGTTAAAGCACCATGCCTTCCATACTTTCTCTCTTTTCAACACCCTGTGTAATCTCCGGCACCGTTAACCCGGTCGATGTCAAAATTTGCACACACACTCCCTGGATGCCAACGATAAACCTCTGCCCCAAATTTTCCAGAACAGCCTATTATAGCACCACCAGGAGGCCGGCTTTTGATATTACTCCTCCAGATTCTGTCCAAAAATCCCTATCTCTATAGTCATGTGATTGATTTTAAAATGATTTTACTTGTTTATAAAGCTCTCAATGGTCTCGCACCTTCCTACCGACATGACTGCCTGCCTAAATATGTCCCAAACCGCCCCCTACTCCACTGCGGCCTGCTCGCTTTGCCTAAAAAAATGGCAACTAAAAAATACGGGGAAGCAGCGTTTTGCTTCTACGGGCCGACGGCGTGGAACAAACTCCCACTGTACCTTCGACAGGCAGCCTCTGTAGACATTTTTAAAGCGCAGCTCAAGACTCACTTCTACACTCTTGCTTTTAATTGATCTTTTAATTTTTTTGTTATTCATGTCCTCACTGTATTGCTTTACTGCTCTTGTTTTTTTTAATGTTTATGCCTTGCTTTTTTTCCATTGCTCTGTAAAGCACTTTGAGCTGCATTTCATGTCATGAAAGGTGCTATACAAATAAAGTTTTATTATTATTATTATTATTATTATGTGTTCAAGACGGATCTGTCCGATATTTAACATTCCATCCTAATTGGCTAACATTGCCTTTCAAAGTTTGCATGATTGGCCCGTTTTGAATAACAAGCCTCAAATCAGAATTCCTACTAGGCTGAGGAATATATCCCACCCTTTTCACATTGGCCTGTTATAGTGCCACCAACAGGTGGATTTTTGCAAAACACTTTTTTGGAACAAAATGCCTCAAATCATCCAAATTGCCATCCAAGGCGTAAGAAGAAATGGCACCCTTTTCACATTGGCCTATTATAGCGCCACCAGGAGGCCCTGACCTGGCCTGGTGGAGACCTGTGCCCCGAGGGGCACTTTTTCTAGTTATCCCGATTTAGTCATCATGCCAATGCCATTATTCACCTGTGTAGTCCCTGTCACTGCAGGCCTCTAGCTCTATGGACCAGAGCTAGCTATAGTTTTGGTCATGGGAAGAGGAATAGACAACATCTCCTCCATAGCACATGGCAGTACCAGCCCCTTCCTTTCACCTTACAGTGAGGACTTTTCAACGACAGGAGAGCAGAACGCATGCAGAGGAACATGCTCTCTTTCCAAGTTCCGAACCCCACGAAAAGCTTAAGGAGTCGCTAATGTAAAGATGACCCGACCCAACCCACCCAGCTGCCAACCGGCAAAGAAGAGTGCATGTCTAGCCATGTCGCTTCAAGGCCCTGCAGAGTGTTCAAATCACAGTCTCCACAGTGGTGGGCTGCGCCACCTAGACGCCTCAGGTGTCACGATCTGGGTCTCCCAGCTGCAGGCCAGTTGCCCTAATGACTGGAGGGTATTTAGAGGACTGCTCTTGTTTAAGGCTTGGCCGGACTATTGTATCATCACTGTGAATGCATGACTTACTGTTGTGTTCCTGCTCGAGTATGTGTTTCGTTGTTTTTCGTTCTGTGAGGTGTACCTTTTTGCCTTCTGAAAGTAAAGTCCAACTAGTTATGCCTGCATTCTGTTGTCTCTCAGTTTTTGTTTCCTAATTGTCTCATGTCACATAAGAGGCTGCGCTTCTGACCCCCCCCCCTTGCGAAAAGGCAGCCTACTGTATGTGACTTCCATAGCAGTGGTGAAGCAGTTCTCATTTGTTGGTTCAGCATTATTATAAGATTGAGAGAGAATGAGATGACTCGTTGGGATGAAAGAATATGGGAATGATTGGACCATGAGTGAGTTCAATAATGGAGTGAAATCAAGTTTATTCACCTGCACGTTGTGCTTGCACATTTTCTCTTGAGTCGGCTTAAAAGTACCGTAAATGTTCTCTAGGGAAAGAGCAATCAGGCATAAAATGTGCTGCTCTTCAGCATGTAAATTTGTTTTTGATGAGAGATAATGTTCTCCTTGTTTGTTTTCATTTTGAGTCCGGGATTCTCTTTATCTATATTGCAAATTAAGTTTGTTTATGTATTTGTCAGATGTGATATTTTGTCATGCAGTGACATATCATGAATAAATGTCAAATATGTGCAAGTGCAACCACTCTCCTTCACAGCTCCACATTAAACGGTGTCAGATGCGACACAGTTTTCTGCCTTACAAAGGGAGGGACTTTTGCCCACGAAGAGAGGGACTTTCGCCCTATAGTTTTAGACCACAACGAAGGGGCGAACTTGAACTTGTGCTCCTTCCAGCCCCTCCCTTCGTGGGGCAGAAAACAGGGTTTTGTCTAAGATCACTGAAACTCTAAGCTTTATACTTATGCCAACATTATTTAAGTTCTGCATACTTGCTACTATCACAACAGAGCCCACATGTTCTTCAGGAACAGTATTTTCTAGTGATCATTAGACCCCTACTGGTTTTGTCATAATTAACAGATCAATGCAGCAGAGAGAATGCAGGCCATGCATCATTAAACAGTGTGTGTGTGTGTGTGTGTGTGTGTGTGTGTGTGTGTGTGTGTGTGTGTGTGTGTGTGTGTGTGTGTGTGTGTACACATGTGTGTGTATGTGTGTATGCGTGTGTGTGTGTGTGGGTGTGTGTGTGTGTGTTTGCGTGCGTGCGTGCGTGCGTGCGTGCGTGCGTGCGTGCGTGCGTGCGTGCGTGCGTGCGTGCGTGCGTGCGTGCGTTTCTCTCCCCAGTGTCAAATGAGGTGCATATGGAGGGATTACATCGACGCATTGGCCTTGGAACGTCTCGGGATCCCCCGGGAGGAAGTCACTAATGTTGCTCTGGAGAGGGAAGTCTGGAGCTCTCTGGTGGAGCTGTTGTCCCCGCGACCCGACTACGGATAAGCGGTTGAAGATGGATGGATAGGCAATGCCTTAATGTTGGCCACTTAGAATTGGCCTGTCTCTGCCTCTCGTCCTGCACTTGGGTCCTATGCGCTAATTGACTCGTCCGTGGCACGTTGAGCCACTCATGTGTTTCTACTCTTTTCCACACTCTCATCTTTCTGCATCTGTCTTCTTGGTTCTCTATCCGTTATTGTTTCTCTTCTTACACCTCCATCCTCTCTCTTGAGGCAGTAATAGACTTGTGGTTAGCTTAGCTGGTAAAACCTTGTCCACTTTCAACTAAACGACCCAGCTTCTCTCTGCATCTCGGAGGGGACAAAGCTGGATGCACCGCAGTGACTTCAAACCCTATATATATATATATATATATATATATATATATAATTATAGTTTTTTTTATTGGGGAGAGTCAAGCAGTATATCTGACAGGAAAATCTTTGCACGGAGTCACCCATTTTTTTCCTTTTTTTAAATCATCACAAACATCAACAGACAACATACACCCCCCCAACGAAACAAGGACATACAGGACAAACTAAAATTAAAATAAAAGTAAAAACACAGGTCACATCATGGGTCACAGTCAAGAGTATTGTACACTTGTAAGAGAGGCACTGTCTGTTAATTCTGAAATCCAGTCCGCTATATTCGGGTCACACCGAGCAGTCTAATCCAGGGAGGTACGATTATTGAAGTATTATATAAAGGGTCTCCATGCTTTAGCGAAGCCTTCGACGGTTCCTCTGAGAGAGAATTTTATTTTTTCTAAGCTTAAGAAGTACATCACATCATTGAGCCAGATTGAGTGAGAGGGTGGAATTGGTGACTTCCAAGCTAGTAATATTCTTCTTCTCAGGATACATTTCAGCCACCCTGGCTTTACTCAGATGAGCTCTATGTACTACTTTCAGTTGAATGAGGCTGAGGTGGTGGAGTTGACCCTGTATAGTGCGTCTGCCCACCACTCGTCTGTCAATACAGTACTTCATTCTCTTTCCCATTTGTTTTTTAACCCTTGTGTATTGGTATCAGTAAGAGATGAGATAAATGTGTAAGAGTCTGAAACAAACCCATTTTCAGTTGGTAGCATTAGGAGCAGTTCGTCCCATTTCTTGTCATTTTGGCGATGTGGGAATGAGCTGAATACCTGTCTTACAAACTGACGAATCTGGAGAAATCTAAAGAAATTGTTACGAGAAAGATTGTCCTTAAAGCACCTAATTCCCACTTCGTTCCATCTATTGAATGCTGAGTCTATGGTAGATGGCGCATTGGCGTAGTATATATATATATATATATATAGTGCAATATATAGTGATTTATTAAGCCTACTTGAGTAGGAAATACAACAAGTAGGCTTCTCACCATCAACAAGGTCAGAATAAAGGGGATAAAATAGATAATGCACTAACGTTTCGCCACATTCATCTGACTGCCACCGCCTCCTCCTACTAGTGTGACTTTTTTCTCTCTCTCTCTCTCTCTAGCTATATTATAATAACTCTATTCTCTCTCTCTCATATCTCACGAGTCACGCCGTTATATGTTCGCGTTACGGACCGATTCATACTGCAGTAGGCCTACTAGCGACCTGTTTCCTACCTGCTTCTGCTCCATCTGTCTGTCAGTGTCAAACAACCGGACGCGGTCATTTCATTATTTAATATCTCCGACTGACGCAGACCCCACGCACAAGAGTGACTAATCATCAGGCAAACTTTGTTGTTAGCCACCTATAGCCGAGCCTAATGCATTGACTGGGTCCAACTCCACTCGTCCAGTTGTTGTAAACATTGCCAACGTGGCGAACGCGCATCGCACACGTTCTTTAATGAGCCGTGTTTAACACACACACACACACACACACACAGCCTCAACGGACTTCCAAGCCTTGCGTTAGAGAGTTCAGTCTTTGACTCTTTTACATTAGCACAGAAAAGCAACAGAGTTAAAATGTTATATTGGTTATTAAGATCTTAGGCTATGGTGTGCACATCTCAGAATCCATGTGCTATGCTGCTTTTTTACCCTTCTGCATACAACATAACAGACTGAGGTTATGCTCTCGCTGTAGCGACTAGTTTTATATAATATATATTAATTAGGGTGTGTTCCTTTTTTATGTACAGTAACATGTAAATGTGCCTTAATTCTTTTCAAATAAAAAACAAATGTTTTTGTAGCTTGCTCATAACATTGTTGGCTTAATACTTTTGATGCACTGTTGTTATATCCGTTGGCCAGGTAAAGTGACTTATCACATTCAAAATGGCGCCCCCCCACACACGCACGCACACACACACACACACACACACGCACACACACACACGCACGCGCACACACACACACACACACACACACACACACACACACACACGGTTTAATGATGTATGACTGGCCTTCTCTCTGCTGGATTGATCCGTTAATTATGACAAAGTCAGTAGGGATCTAATGATCACTATATTAGAAAGTACAGTTCCTGAAGAATCTGTGGGCTCCATTGTTATAAGTATTTAAGAATGTCAGTGTAAGAATAAAGTGAGACAAAATGCTTTTAGAACATTGCAGAGAAAACTAAGCCATAGCAAAGGCACGCTAATGAAATGCAGTTATCTCTGAGAGTAGCATGCACAAGAAATGCACTGCCACTGAGAAAGTTTTTTTTTACTTTGCAATTTCAGTTTAGTTTTGATTTGCTGTCAGTCACTCGATGTGTTCTTTTCACCCACTAACCTGACAACAATTACACAGTGACATGGTTCCACATTAGTGATCTGAGACTGTTTGAGTGTCTCAGCCGTTTACAGTGGAGCTGTGAAGGTATGTCGCTGCATGACAAAATATCACACACAAATACACAATCCTCCCCAGACAAAGGCGCACACTTTTACTGTCGCGGAATTTGCCATTTTGGATATTTTTGACAAAATAATAATTGCATTTTTAACTAGTCAATTTTCGAATGTTTTTTTGGGTATTTTTTTCCACCTCCTACAAAATGTCTTGTAGCCTACAACTGTAATACAAATAAAGTAAATTTATGTCAATAAACAGAAAGAAAAAAAAAGCCAAGTGACAACTGTGTAAGTCAACGCACATGAGCTGCAACTGGTCGCGGCCCTCATCAAGTCACCTTTCGCGCAATGTGGCCCTCGCCCCAAAATGAGTTAAATAAAACTGACTTTACGCAGTGTGAGCTTGTAGATTGTCTATTTTCAAATGGCCGTAATGTATATAGGGCTGAAGTGGTTAATGTGCTTTGTAATAATAATCAAAACATACAAAGAGTAACTAAAGCATGCTGCTTTGTTGTTGGTAAGTTCTTTAAACCCCCAAACACAACAACGATGGCTGTTGTGTTTGACTCTGAGCTCTGTATTGAGACCCAGGTAAAAGGGGTCGTACAGTCCAGACACGTTTCCTTTGAGAATCATTTCTCTAGAACAGGGGTGTCAAACTGGTGACCCTGACGGCTTTGTCTCTGCCCAGGTGTGGAATGTTGTCACTGACGGGCTCGTTAACAGTCTATTCAACCCAGGTAAAAGTGGTCGTACAGTCCAGACACGTTTCCTTTGAGAATCATTTCTATAATGTAATGCCCTCAGCCTCAAAGCTTGACATCATTGACGTCCTGTGTTCAGGGTTTGGTGAACAATAGAACAAGTTGTTGCAAATGAGCCACCATCATTGGTACAGATTGTTGCTTCCCCACAAAACAATGGAAGCACACCTTTAATGATGATAATGTGGTCATTCACAGGTGATCTGAGCTAGTCAATACCTAATAGGTGGCCATTAGCACATTTGATCACAGCAGTATGCGCAAATACAAATGGAACAACCACAAACTGCAGAATCTTTACATGCAGTTATGTGCATCAAATAAGCCAGTAAGCCTGATTTGAGAGAGCAGCACAGCTTTGTTGTTGCGAGGAAAGCGGTAAAATTAGACTTTCGTGGTTGTTTTCGTCTCAGATTTAGTCCGACGGAGCGTCACAGTATAACTCTATGGGGACATAAAAGCGACACAAAAGTAGGACCCGGAAGTATCTCAGGAGGCGGAGCTGATCGTCACAGCTAAAATACTGAATGCTAGGCTGAAACCAAAAAGGGCAGAGAGAGTCAGAGACAGCAGAAACCTGTCTATTCACTGCACATGAGAGGGGGAGTAGGTTCACATGAGAGTATAGTCTAGTCATTTAATTTAACCAGTGGAGACAATAGGCTTCATTGTGAAAGCTCCCCATTCAAAGTGATCCGTGATTTGAGTATCAAGCCATGTTTTCAAGCACATTTTATTTTATGTATCTACCACCAACGTTTTAACAACTTTAACTTTGGGGGACAAAAAAGAAATAACTGCAGAGAGAAAAAACTAGTACCTATCTTCACACTTTACTGAGCGCACCTTTCTAATCTATAACTGGCTATAACAATATTGTTGTTATACTGTGGCTGATGGCACATTATGACGCACCACGTGGTGATCATTTTGACATGAGCACCACTTTCACTGTCTGTGGATTATTCCGTCTGTTTGACCAGAGAAGCGGCACCAAAAAATATTTCAAATTCCTATTTGATGTTGGCACTTAAAAGAAGAAGGGAAAACATGTCTGTGAGTCTGGCAAGTGGAGAAGTGTTTTAGAATGAAATAACAGATTTGGGTTTTCAGCTCCAGAACATTACAGAGTAAACTAGAAAAAGTGCCCTTCCGGGCACAGGTCTCCACCAGGAGGATAGGAGTGTGTGTGATGTTTGGCAAAATGTTTAGGAGAATGTTTTTCTTTTCTTCATTTTGTTGAGGAAATGCAGAGCCAGATCACTCATAGCATCTCTGAGGATAGAATTCTGGATAAGCAGGACATGTGCAGCATTTTGTACAAAACGGGCCACTCCTGAAAACTTTGGAAGGCAATTTTAGCCAATCAGTGTACAATCTGAGAAATCCAACAGACTCGTCTTGATCACATGACTACCGAGATCATGTGTACCGATTTGAGGCATTTTGTTCCAAAAATGTGTTTTGCAAAAATCAACCTGTTGGTGGCGCTATAACAGGCCAATGTGAAAAGGGTGGGATATATTCCTCAGCCTAGTAAGAAAATGTGTGAAAGATTTCACGTAAATTGCATGCTGCGTTCATGATTTGAGGCTATTGTTCAAAACGGGGCAATCTTGCAAACTGTGAAAGCCAATTATAGCCAATTAGGATGGAATATGAAATATCAGACAGATCCGACTTGAGCACATGACCATAGAGATATTGTGTAACGATTTGTGAGATTTTTGGACAGAATCTGGAGGAGTAATATAAAAAAATGTGTTTTACAAAAGTCGGCCTCCTGGTGGCGCTATAAAAGGCAGATGCGGAAAATGCAGGTAAAAGGTTTGTCCTTGGCCTCTAGGGAGTGTGCATGCAACGTTTCACGCAGATCGGTACAGTTTTAGGTATAAATGTGAAAAGCTGCCTCATGGTGGCGCTATAACAGGCCGTTCTGGAAAATGTGGGGCAGAGGTTCATCGTTGGCATCCAGGGAGTGTGCAAAGTTTGGCATCGACCGGGTTAACGGTGCCGGAGATTAGCTGTACACAGACGGACGGAAGGAAGGACGGACACACACACACACGGACGGACGGACACACACACGGACGGAGTGCAAAACATACTCTCTCCCCATGCCTTCGGCCTGGTGGACGGAAGGAAGGACGGACACACACACACACGGACGGACGGACACACACACAGACGGAGTGCAAAAAATACTCTCTCCCCATGCCTTCGGCCTGGTGGAGACAATGAGGAGGCCAGAGACATGACTTTGCCTCATATATAAAGCTTTACCATGTTCTTTTAAATTATTAAATTGCACTCTGGTGATGATTGTGTTTCAATATTCGCAATGAGTGTTAGAACTAGAACTACTAGAACTATTATGTCAAATCTCTGTCAGGTTCATCACAAAATGCAATGCAGAGAGCAAACCCATGGTAAGATTCATATCTTATCCAAGGCTGTTCAGTTTGCTGTAGTCAATGTACAGCTGGCTTTCTGTTTGAAGCCAGCAACGCTGAAACAGCGACAGTCAAATATACAGGATAAAATGTTTGTTTTATTTAGGTGTTACAACGTGATAAATTGTAAAACCTAAATAAAATGTGGATAGCACAACGATACTACCACATAAAAACACCTACATTCATCAACCAGGAATTCAATACATTTACCGTTTTACTTCATCATCAGATGTGTGTAATAGATTAGTATAATACGTATACTTAATCTATGACACAGTAGGCCTACATCACACAGTGTGAAAAGGGTGAATTGATGGATGATTAATACCATCAGTGATATTCAATGTGTTAATGTAATTAAAGATTAACAATACAAGTAAAAGATTAAAGTAGCAGGACAAGAAAGGTGTAATTGTGAAGGTCAATGACATATGGTTTCACCCCCGAAACTTGTCGTGGGTGCCTTGTTTACTTGATTTGCAAATACCTGACCTAATTATCACCTGAATAGCAGATGTAAATACAGCCATTAATCTATCTTCCAATAGCTGTAGAGCCTGGCCATCCGTTCAATCAGGTGGGCGTGACAATCTGGGGGGGGAGGGTCCTACAGTGGGTTTAAAGGTTCACTGTTAAGTTGAGTTAGTTGTGTTCCATCATCCAGAGATCATTGTCTGTGCTGTTATCTTATTCACTGACGTGACTTGATCATCAAAAGGTTCACTTTGAAAAGCTCATGGTAAGATGCTACACTATCTCTTTCTAAATTGGGAGTAGACTTTGTTTACTGTGTTTACTTGTAGGAGTTTTCTATCAAACTTGTTTAATATGATTAGAAACATTGTGCCATCCTTTTTTCCATCTTGTTCAAAACAAACTGAAACTAATAAGTGACTATTTACATTGTTGTTTGTTTGGGTTCATGCTGAGAGTTGCTCTGGATAAGAGTTTCTTTTACGTGCATACAGCATACAATTGTGGATTCTAAATGACATCCATATGCTCTTGTGTTGTAGGCTGACCACATGGACTCCAGGCTGATTGTGACCATGGATCAGCACACCCCATGCTACACTAGTGGTATCGATGGTAGCTTTGAGGACCGTGATCTGGAGGCGGCAGAGACCCTCATCAGCATGAGCTTCTGGTGTCAGCCAGAAGCCCCTCAGTTTTCGGCAGGCTCCTTCTCCTCATTTGCCACGGACTATGACGTAAAACATATGACATACAGTGGTATGCAGAGAGATGATGAGGCAGAGAGCGCTTTGGAAAAGGAAGCTATACGCACCATTGCGCTTTGGAAAAGGAAGCTATCCTCACCATTGCCAGTCTCACGTACTCAACTGAAGCCACAAAGGAAGACTAGGGTGTCAAGGAGGAAGGTGAAGTCCCCAGAATGGTTAAAGGACTATGTGTAGCGTTCAGACAGACGGTGACATGTTAGCCCATGTGGCTAAAATGGGAATTGTGCCATATTTGTTTTGTTCCAAACATGACTTATGAATTATTGTGTTGCTATCCAATTCAAGAATACTTCTTCGGTCTTCCATCGCTGCTTATGGCTATAGGGAAGATTCCATAACATAATAGCATGTCCTTCTGGCCCTCATATGTGTGTAGCACATGGATAGTTATAAGGGTACAGGGTTTCTGGGAAGTTTCATTAAATATGCAAGGACCCAGGATCAGGAGCACTGGCTGCAGCTAAAGTTTCCAAGTAGCCACTGTGGTCAGGTCAAACAGAGACCAGTGAAAGCAAGAGGTGAGCTGAGGCTGCCAAGGACGCAGCACCTCTGGTGTGATTTGATGGACATTGGCCAGGACAGATTTGCTTTGGCGTTTCACAAAAATGCTATATATTGCATGTTCTCTCCCTGCACATTAACTTGTGGTGATCGACAAACAGCAAACATTGGAATGGACAGCAGTGGCTTGTACATATAATGGCTACTCTATGGTTTAGTAGTGTGTCCTGAACAATTATACTTATACTAGAATACTATAGTACATTTTGAGGAGTTTTAATGGGAGCCTTGTTGATTTTAGTGATCTGCCTGTAGTTTTATATAGCAAATGCAATGTCAATCGGTGGTTTGTTGTGTACTATTTAGTGTACTATTATGCAAGCTGTGATTTATAATAATGTTGGGATTGTCTCGGGTAACTTATTATTTCGTAATAAACATTCAAGTCGAGAGATGGTTTGTGGTGTGTGCTTTATCAGATTTGTGCAGGATGAAACAAGATAGTGTGGTGTACAGTCACATATTATAAACACTGTATATCAAACATCAAACGCATGCGGCCCATGGAGAGGTCCAATGCGGCCCTCGAGATGATTTTCAAAAAGGAAACAACGCTGCTACTCCCCCACCTGCCCCGCTAATGGCCCTACTGTAGACGGCTTTGTCTCTGCCCAGGTGTGGAATGTTGTCACTGATGGGCTCGTTAACAGTCTATTCAACTACTCAACTACTCAACTATTCAACTACCCCAAAATGAGTTTGACACCCCTGCTTTAGAGCATGTAAACACACATTACCAGATAACCCTCAGCAGTCTCATTTTTGCTCCTATAATAGATTAATAATGGGGAAAAGCCCTTCAATTGTATTGTTTGTTGACAATTATTTTGTTAATAAAAAGCTGTCAAACACTAAGAAATTATTCTTATGAATTTATTCACCAAAGAGGTTAACTGAGCTAACACATAGAGGAGGCGGCGTGTATCCATGTACTGACAATATTGACATCCAATTAAGAATTTAATTTGTCTTCTGCCATGACACTTTGCCTGTGCATTTTGAAGGCTCACAATTTATTCTTGTAATAATCTTTCAGCACCAGCCCTAAACATGTAGTGTTGTTGTTATTAGGAATAAAGACATCGACACCTGGGAGGAGGTGGACCAAGAAAGGGGAGGAGCGAACGGAACCAAGTTCCTGTTTCTCTTTTTGAGGGGCCTCCTATGTCCAGCTTTTAGTGTGTGTGTACAATTTACAATTTACAATTTAGGCATTTAGCAGACGCTCTTAATCCAGAGCGATTTACACTAGGCAAGAACAAAAGTATGGGAATACATCACATATATAAAATGCATTTATCAAGAAACATGCGTAAGCTAAGAACGTAACTAGAACATATCTATATAATGACACTATACATATTAACTATACATATATACTATACTATGCTATACATACACTATGATGTGCTATGACTACATACAATGCAATTATTGTGCTGTCTACATGACATGCTATAAGTCTGTTTCAAATGCTATCTAAGTCTAAAAAGTGCTAAAAAGTGCTATCTAAGGGGGTAGGATAAGCATGGGCCATGATGGAGTCTGAAAAGGTGGGTCTTCAGACTACGGCGGAAGATTGGGAGTGATGCTGCAGTTCTGATTGCAACGGGGAGTGCATTCCACAGTTTTGGGGCCAGAAGGGAGAAGAGTTTGGGACGTGTGGAGCGTTGTCCCAGCGTTTTTAGTGAGGGTACTTCCAGCTTCCCTGCGTTGGCTGATCTGAGTGCGCGGGAGGGTTTGTAGGGTTCAATCATGCTTGCAAGATATGGGGGAGCCATACCTTTGGTTGCTTTGAATGCCAGCATCAGAGTTTTGTATTCTGTGCGGGCAGCGACTGGGAGCCAGTGCAGGGAGCGGAGCAGGGGGGAGACATGTGAGAATTTTGGCTGGTTGAAGACCAGACGAGCTGCGGCATTTTGGATCAGTTGGAGAGGCTTAAGTGCACATGCCGGTAGGCCAGTAAGGAGCGAATTACAGTAGTCAAGTTTTGACAAGACTGTTGTCTGGATTAGGAGCTGCTGATTCCTGGGTGAGGAAACACATACTAAGATCACAACATTCACAATCTGTGAATGTGCACGTGCATTGAATGGGTGGCCCTCTCCATGCAGCTCGATGCATGACTTCAACCTAATGAGAAAGAGAAAGCTGCATGTTGCTCATGAGGGAACTAACTACATAATCAAACAGTAATTTAAACATCTACAAAAACCTACATCTACAAAATCTACATCTACAAAACAAACATTAAACTCCATTAATTAATGGCGTTTTTAATGTTTGTTTAAGGAAACACAAACATTAAACCTTTATATAGGAGGGGCTGGCGCCCCTCAACAATCAACACCTACATTACCTACAGCAGTATAGGTAATCATGCATGTGCAAAGCTGGAGGATATAATTCTTGTTCACACATGGGGGGAGAGCCTGGTCGGTTGGTGGGGTAGGACGGTTTCACGTCGGCCTGGATACCATGCAACACTTTTTCGACACGTATTTCCGGTGATGTCATTCGATTCCACATCGCGCGAAAGCCCTGAAGACAATCTTTTTTTCATTTCTGCCCAAGATTGACAGAGATACAGACTCTTTTGTGTTTTTGCATGCTGTAACTACAAAATCGCCTATTTGAGTGTTTTCTGTTTGTACGGATGTATTTATTTGCTGACGAATGTTAATGGATTTCATCTGTTATGGCTGATCTGTATGCTAACCACAGGCGAAGATTCCATTGAAAAATATGCATTAGCCTTTGAGCTAGCTAGCAAAACATAACAAACAGACGAGGGCAGGACGAAAGCTGCATCCTTGCGCCTTTACGCATTGTCTATGTTTGTTTTGTTTTTTTATATATGCCAGAGAAGATTTATTTTTACAGCTCTATAGCAGTGATTTCATTTCAAGGACCCCCAGTTTGACATGCATTAGTCTACGGACCCCCATTTAGTCTACGGACCCCCACCGCTGGCCTATGTGGGCTATAGGCACTTTTAATTTTGTTGTAGGCTGTATTGAAGCATAAATGAGCGTTAGATGCCAGAAACATGACTTAATAGCTTTATTTAGGACGATTTATGTGAGGGTGCCTTTCGCCCTGCCCCTATGCAGCTTTCGTCCTGCCAAAAGCGCTGTGCGGAAGTGAGCGCGAGATCACTTTACTTGCCGATTGCGTCCGACTCGTTTCACCAAAATTAAAAAACACTGTGGGTAATGGGAGAGGACAAGTGTATCTTGTTCACAAAAATATCTTGTTCACAATAATAAAAAAGAAAGTCAGTCGTTCCGCGGAGCAGGGGGAGAGAGCTTCATGTTATGATGACGAAACCGGAAATCGATACTTATGCTGGGCTGCTAGGGCTTCTGGGAAATTGAGTCCAATGCAAGTGGACGGTGGTTTTGTCTGACTACAACAGCCTCCCAGCCCCCTCCATTCTGCTTGGCAAGATGGCGGGTGGTGCGATCGTTCAAAAACAAACTGAGGAACGGATCTGGACCGGATTTTCACGGATCAAACGCCCAAATACTTCAGCGTATGATCCCAGGGGTGTCAAACTGGTGATCCGTGGCCCAGGGACAACCATAGTTGTTACAGCTCAGTAGAGTTTCATTTTCCTTAACAAGTGAGGAATATAGTCTACTTACACATGATAGTCAAAGCAAAGAGATGCAAAGTGTCAGATTTCATGATGGCTACATGTCAATTTGCCATTATGGATATTTTTGATAAAATAATGATTGCATTTTGAACTATTTTCGAGTGGTTTATTGGGTCTTTTTTCCACCTCTCATACCAAACGTCTTGTAGCCTATACAACTGTAATGCAAATAAAGTAAATTTATGTCAATAAACAGTCTAGAAAACAAACCCAAGTGACAACTGAGTAAGTCAACGCACGTGAGCTGCGCGGCCCTCATCAAGTCACCTTTCGCGCAATGTGGCCCTTGCCCCAAAATGAGTTTGACACCCCTGATCTAAACTTTAGATTCTAAAGGTAATAAAACAATCCAGGCAGCGTAGGATATTTGATTAAAAGGCGGGTTCCGCGGGGTATGGCGTCAAACTGTTAACTAAATCTTTCAGCACCAGCCCTAAACATGTAGTGTTGTTGTTAGTAGGAATAAAGACATCGACACCTGGGAGGAGGTGGACTAAGAAAGGGGAGGAGCGAACGGAACCAAGTTCCTGTTTCTCTTTTTGAGGGGCCTCCTATGTCCAGCTTTTAGTGTGTGTGTAAACACATACTTTGTCCTACCCAAACATAAAATGCCATTGACAATGAACGGACAGTTTTGAGTATTAGTGTAAACACAAACATTGCGTAACACAAACATTGAAGACGAAGGTGAGGACACAAATTCTGATTGGCCGGAATGCGATGATATATGATGTATGATGATAAGAGTAGTGCCCTTCAATTCACACGGGTGTGATTTTTCTTTTACCGGTTGGGTTCCTAATTGTCTATCCAACAAGTCTTCTATGCCTCTATTACGTACTTACTTACTTGCCTATCGCTCCTTTTCATGGAGCATAAACCGTTGAATACAGTTCGCCAGAGTCCTGCCTCTATGGCACTGATTTAAGTGTGCCAAGTAACATAATTGCAAGTCTAAGCTCACAACAATTCACAATCTGTGAATGTGCACGTGCATTGAATGGGTGGCCCTCTCCATGCAGCTCGATGCATGACAGCCTGTGGAAATAATTCAAAACTTCAACCTAATGAGAAAGCTGCATGTTGCTCATGAGGGAACTAACTACACCGTAATATAGTGATATCTGCTCCAATTAGTCAAAGATCTTATAAGTGAAAACTATTTGTATTGCTCAGATTTGCATTGTATTAACCCTAGAACAGTTTTGTTACACCATCACTATAAAAACGGGTATATTGTAAAATATTCCATAAAAATATATTTTCATCAAAATATATTGAAGTACAGCAATACATGGCAACTTGAGGTACTCTTCTTTAATATTTCATCATGACTTTTCACTAAACTAAAAAATATATATCTGGGGGGGCCCTATCATAGGGGGGCAAAATCTGTGAAAATTTGGGAACTTCTCTTTTGGTCCACCCATTCCTAAGACATGTGAGAATGGTCCAGTGAAGAAATAAAATAAATGAAAATCACTAAACACGGGTGAAATTCACCCGAACACCTGCCTCTAGAAAATAAATCACACCTGTGTGAAGTGAGGGGCGCTAATATATTAAAGTCTAATATATTATATAAAAGTCAACTAATGTTGATTGATTGTTTTACATCACCATTATGTAATGGTGATGTAAAACAAACGGTGCCAACACAAACATTAAATGCCATTGACAATAAAGAGACAATATGACGTAATGAGGGACAATATGACGTACATTTTCCCTTCATTGTCAATGGCGTTTTTAAAACAAACATTGAACTAAAAACAAACATTAAACCTGTATAGGAGGGGCTAGCGCCCCTCAAAAACATGGATGTGGGCAGGGAAACAAGCCTACCTTCTATGATGTCACTGAGCATCATGAATGTACTGAAAGAACACCTCTACTCAGACATCAGCAACATTATGAAAATTACAAAAATATAATAGTCCGGGTGAAAATCACCCGTGTTTAGTGTTCTAGGGTTAGCTATTTGTTCCACAAGACTATGTTATGACAGGTTGAAGTTCATTTTTCTATTGACTGCACATTATGTCAAGGCTCAAGTCTGAGCCACCGTTCCCATTTGCATGGTGAATGAGCTGTCGTCAATGCACAGCATTATCTGTTTAATACCCAGTGCTACTGTAAGCGTGATTATTAACACAAATCTGTTAAAAAAACACAATATATAATTAGAGGTTATTCCACAGTTCCACTTCTATGCCCAGGATGAGTGATAGGTGGGAGCAGCGAGGGGGGTCGGTCTCTGTGGTGAGAGACCGACCAGGAATTAATGATGAGTTCATGCTAAATTCATGATGAATTAATGCATGAGTTCATTAAGCATTAATTACATGTATGAATTTGCATGCTCAAGTAAAGTGTGACCAATTAAACTCCTTGAAAGGGAGCTTAAATTTGGCACAGGCTGACAAAACAACAAACAAATGGAAAAACAGAAAATTGTACAACTCTGTTGAAATACTGTAGGCTACAGACGTCTATCAGTAGATAGAGAGAGATTAGGAGAGAATCAGGAGAAAGTTGCAAATGTTGCTCTGGAGCGGGAAGTCTGGAGCTCTCTGCTGGAACTGTTGCCTGACTCCTACCTGACTCCAGTTAAAGCGGTTGAAGATGGATGTACATCTATCAATGATAAGTACAATAAAGCATGTACATCCACTCGCTGAACACCAGGTGCCAGGCAGAGGTTAGAATAATAGAAAAACATACTGGATGATGATTATTATACCAAATTATTATTATTTAAATGGTTCCTTTACAACACCATGGTCGTGACATTTCGAGCCTCTCGGCTCGAGATCGGCACCCAGAATACTTAAATTAGAGGGTCTTCCGGCCTTCAGCGCAATGGGTATTAGTTGTTTGTTCATTCCAAATAGATACATTTCACCATCCCCAAATGCATAGACATTAGACACCCATTGCACAATAATGAAAAGTATTGTATGCATTATATTAATCTAACATCACATGACAGTGCTGAACCATTAAGCAGGGGGACGCTCCCACTGTCTATGCCGACAATTTTTTATTAAAGCTTTAACCGCAATGTATCAATCAGTATTCCAGTGGAAAAACAGCATTAGTTCTCCCAAACAAACACCAGGTACCTCTGAATCTGTGATTGTTTCATGATGTTGATATCGCTAAATATGACATGACTTCTTTTAAAATAAAAACTGTTTTCGCTTCACTAACTAAAATGAAATCCAAGACGGTTTGAATATAATATGTCACTCTATTGAGAGAAGATATCACACAAGGCTCTCACAGTATCGAAAATGTTCTCAAGTTTATCTGTCTTTTACAGGCGTCATGAATCTTAAACAAAGGCAAGACAAGATGACACAATATGACACAGCAGTTACTGTAAAGAACATTTCTAGAAGAGCTGTGTTGTTATCAATACACATGCATTTGAATCTTATCCCATTGAATGCGTCCTTGAGTCGCCTTGTGTCAGATTGTTGTTAGGACATGTCAGTAAAACTTCAGTAAACAGAGATATGCAAGTGACATGAGCTTAGCACTTCAAATGGGCCATACATGACATCATCAGAAATGGCACAGGGTAGACCTGGGCCGTGGCTGAGCGTTCCAGGCACCTAGGCCGGTAATCCAGCCTGACGGGGTGTCGCGGGTTCGAGGTCCCGAGCCCGTCGGCCTTTGCCACATGTCTTCCCCCCGTCTCTCTCCCCCTTGTCTGTCCAAAAAATACTGTACCCTATCAATAAAGGCAAAAAGCCAAAACAATCTTTAAATAAAAAAAGAAATGGCACAGGGTGACATGAGTTATACAAAAAGATACATGAGAAATGAAAACCTATCAGTTACTCCCAAACTCTCCCACCCTCTCTTCTGTCCCTGGACTGTCTCATGGTGGCATTGTTACATTGTTAATGCGTTTCTGCCTCTTTCAGCACGTTTCTACATTGTGTTTGATGTCAAAGCCATCCTCTTAGTCATTAGTGATCTTGTGTGACAGCGTACGTGTTTTGTCAGGTGATCACTGCGCATGAAGCGGCAGTAACATACATCACACACAAAGTTCTTCTCCCCTGTGTGTGTGCGGTGATGGCGTGAGAGCATGTCTGAGCGTGAACATTTCTTGATGCAGTCGTCCCAGTCGCAGATGAAGGGTTTTTCACCTACAGATGGAAGGAAAAATAAAACAATTATGTTAGTGATATATGGTTATTTAAATGTTAACCAGGACTCTATCCTTGCCCACAAACATCATTGGGAAGGAAGAGGAGGCGTGATGAGGGAGGAGGAGGGGAGTTTGGTCCTGTGTCTGAGCAGGAGCCTGGGCAAAGGCTGAAATCATCCCTGTCCACTCACTCACCGGGAACACCTGGCAGAGCAGCAGGGGGGAGGAGGAGGAGAGAGAGGAAGAGGAGGGAGGAGAGGCCGGGGTCACGACTTCAGGACAAGATGGAGGAAACGCTTTCTCTTCCATTGGATTCATACAGGCGACACGCTCCAACTCTGTCTTAATGGATACTGGAGATGGAAAAGACATCTCTTCCATTGGATTCATACAGGCGACACTCTCCATCTCTGTCTTAAAGGTTACCAGGGATGGAGAAGACACTTGCTCTCCCACTGAATTCAGATAGGCAACAGTCTCCACCTCTGTCTTAATGGTTACTGGAGATGTAGTCGACACTTTCTCTTCCACCAAATTCAGACAGGCGACACTCTCCATCTTAATGGTTACTGGAGGAACTGCTCTGACAATGGGAGGTTGGCTGGGGGCTGGCTGAGCGTCACTGACACAAGGGATGCGCCAGGGACAGCTCAGGACCGGTAGGGATCTTGGGTTAGAAGGCAAGACTGTACGGTGGTCACACACCCATAAAATAATAATAATAATAATAATAATAATAATAACTTGGATTTATATAGCGCCTTTCAAGAAACCCAAGGACGCTTTACAAAAAAAAAAAAAAAACAAACAAACTAGTTGCCAAAAGCCAAGGTGAACAAATGCCTCTTCAGTGCAGACTTGAAAGAGTCCAATGTAGGAGTCTGGCGAATCTCCAAGGGGAGAGAGTTCCAGAGGGCAGGGGCTGCCACATAGAAGGCTCTATCGCCGAGGGTCCGCCTTTTTGCGTGAGAAGACCTCAGGTTCCGCTCAGGGGTGTAGTCCTTGAGGAGGTCTGTCAAGTACTGTGGGGCAAGGGCATGGAGGGATTTGTAGGTGAGGAGGAGCAGTTTGTAGTTTATGCAGAACTTAACCGGGAGCCAGTGGAGGTGTTTGAGGGTGGGGGTGATGTGCTGCCAGCGCTTTGTGCGGGTGAGCACTCTGGCAGCCGAGTTTTTCACGAATTTGCATATGAACAGCCAGTCTTTGTGTGAAGTCGACTGGTGCAGTTACGCTATAATCACAGTTGAACAAGTGAGGACAACCAACAATTGACCAGTTTCTGTCTATTGTTGGTGTTCAGACTTTGTATTCTCGGCAGAAAGTATCACCTGAATGCCAGATGTAAATGCAGCCAATTTCAAATACAGCCATCATCTTCTAAAGGCCTGTTGTGCCAGGTTCAATCAGATGACCTTAAGGGCATGACTATGAGTCCTACAGTGCATTTAAAGGTTCCCAGTTGAAGTTGAGTTAATTCATTCACCCAGAAATAATTTGCTCATTTTGCTGCGCTGCTATTCTCTTATTCACTGATGACTTGAATCATCAAAAGGTTCACTTTGAAATGCTCAGGGTAAGATGTCTATGTTATCTCTTTCTAAACCGGTGGTAGGCTGCATTGTTTAAAGTGTTTACTTTCAGTTATCTATTTTTATCAGTAACATGGAGTTATGGCTTGACAGTCTGCTCTGTTTCGGGTTCTAATGTTATTGTTTGGAGTGTTCATAATGTTCATGCAAATTAACATTTCTCCCTGTTATTATTATTATTATTACCATTATTATTATTATTATTGATAGTATTGCATACTTTATGCCACCCCTCCCAGTCTCCCACGATAATGTAAACATTTGTTTTCTGTCTCCTTTTTTCCTTCTAAGGACAAAACCTCCATGACAGGCGTATGTACAGAGATTTAAAGGTGACAATCTCATAACCATTTTATTGTATTGTTCAGCACTAAAGACAAAGCATTATCTTTGTGTTCTCTACAGTATTTCAGCCAGCAGGTTAACAGCCTCTCATGTTAAGAGGCAACTGTTACTCTTAAGTTAAGAGGCAACGGAGTGCATTGTGAGATAATGGCCATGCATGTGTTTCTGTTTTTAGTGCTCATATAGTATATGTTATATATGAGCACTTTGTTTCTGCATTATAAACTCACAATAATGTGCCCTCTGGATGATACGTATCTTTTCCCATATGCCAGTGGTTCTCTTACCTTTTCATATTATGCGCACACACACACACACACACACACACACACACACACACACACACACACACACACACACACACACACACACACACACACACACACACACACACACACACACACACACACACACAGTTGGTTATTGAGCTGAGTCCGTGCTCTGCTTCCATGATGCTCAAAGCACGGCAAGAATTCAGCCAATGTCTGAGCGCGGACTGAATGAATCAGGAAAAGACTCACTGGGCCAAACAAACATGCCTCATGGACAGTCTCATCCTTATCCGTTATTAACTCTAGAGTCAAACAGAGTCAAAAATCACACCCGTGTGAACTGAGTGAAGAACTTCTGTCAGAACTCTACTGAACCACTTCATGGTGAGGAGAAAAGGTCAAGTATTAAAAGAGGAGTATGGAGGATGTATGGAGTATGGGCTGGCTGACTGTTTCACTGCACTTATTCCTGTCACTGAAGTGTCCTGGTGTGTCAGTCTGACTGTAGTGTAATAGACCTAGGGTGACCTGCTGCTGCGTTCTCAGTGGTTGCATAGGCGTTTATCATGTTCTTTTCATGTTATGCTCACCTAACCAATCAGAAAACAGTTGTTGCAGTCAATCAGTCATTGCCTGTATGCAACTCCAATGGTGCGTATACACGTGTGCTCGCTGAATATGGTTGATGTATTGTAATAATACCAATACAAATTTCCTGGGAGCAGAGAAACAGTGTGCGGACATCCCTTCCTTTTCATTGTACGTATATTTTTGACCAGCACCTGTAGCATTTCTGGAGATGTGCGTGCTTCCTGTTGGATCCTATCTCTGATGTATTGTAGGACACTGTTATGATTTGCCCATGTCTGTGTACTCCAACTTGAGATACAGTGTACTTGATATGTATTGTGTACTGCCTGTACTGTAGCATACTTTATAGATAGGCTACGAGACATCTCGGCGGCAGCAAGGTCAGCCTTGCTGCAGTAGGCACGTTTTTCTGTCTCATATCTTATTGTCACGTCATTATGATCCAGCACTATATATGATTCCTGTTTGTGTAATAAACTTTGTGAACCTTAGCGTGATACTGTCTCGTGTCCGTTAATTTGTTCTCCCGGGCCCGCCGCCGCAGTCGCCGTACCAAAGGAATACTTCAACAGGATTGTCACACACCACCCAGCCTGCACACACTACCTGTCTGTCAGAACCAGACGAGGGTCCAGTACTTATTATTCCAACAGACACTGTGGAGGTGAAATGTCTTAAACAATCTCAGGCTATTTATTGTGTCTCTCCATCGGTTTGGATGACACACGACAGACAGTGGCGCACCTGTCTCTAACGAGGACTTGAGCTTGACCATAATACTGTATGTCAATGATGAGTGAGGACTACTTGATCTAAGTCACTGTTCATTCATTCAGTCTGTCTGTCTGGCAAGTGTTTTGGCATGCATGAGTAAGGAGAGCAGTAGACACGCTTGCGCACACACACACACACACACACACACACACACACACACACACACACACACACACACACACACACACACACACACACACACACACACACACACACACACACACACACACACACACACACACACACACACACACACACACACACACACACACACAGCACGCGTAATGTAAATAATGAATGAGCATCCTGAAATGTTCCAGTTTCCAGGTTAGTGTGTGAGGCCTGTCTGGGGCTTCTCATTTGAAAGCATCGTGCAGCACCAGCATAGCATCACTGCAGTCAAAGCATTTCATCAGCAGCTACCCTGACGATGGACTTAGCTGAACACAGAGGCCTGGCCTGACGATGGACTTAGCTGAACACAGAGGCCTGGCCAATGGCTGGCATTCCATCAGCAGCAGCTCCCTGGCTTCTAATAGCCTTTCCTACCACTGGTGGAAAAAATGACAGCATGTATCGTCATACCTGATGAAGACCTGTTGTTGGACGAAACTTTGTCTGTCTCCAAATAAAATGACCCTGGGAGCTACAATACAATACCTTCCTTTTCCCTGTACGTATCTTTTTGTTCAGCACCTGTAGAATGTTAAATGATTAAAATGAATGTTAAATTAAATAATGAGTTGTGCGTACCTCCCTTTGGATTCTATCTGTAAGAGACAGAGACCAAGTGTAAAATCAGCCATTACGATGCATGCCATCAAGGCCTGCCAAAATACATTTTTGCAGACAAAATCAACTGTACATTAAAGTCAACCAAAATCTTGTGATATTTAGTTGACTAAAACTTTACTAAAACTAAAACTTTACAGATGACTAAACAAAAATGAAATGAAATGTTAAAAATTCCTACAGACTACAGCCTACAGACTTTTCAGCTCATGCCAATGTGTTGTACACTGACACAGTGGGAATGCTCAATTAATTCACATGCTTGTGTAAACTAGTAATGACTAAAGCTGAGCTGGCATCTAAGGTGACATTCACACCAGAAAGCTTTGCTGCGTTTAAAACGAATCCTGCTGCGCATTGTCAGAAAGTGCACTTCGTTTGGCAGGTGTGAAGGCTCATTCGAATCCTAATGCGTATCAAAGAACCGTTCCGAGCAAAAACGGGGGTTTCGCTTCGCTTCCAATCGCACTTGATTACGATTCGGTGAATGCAATCCGCAGTAAATAAAGGAAATGAAGCAAACAATGTGGCGGGTGAGGAGCTGAACACAGTTGGAGACGGAGAAGGCATATTTTACGCAGCGCAAAGATGTCCAGTTACCGTGGATAGATGTGGTCGAATGAGGAGACTGAAGCCCTGATCGAAATGAGGAAGAGTACATTAATCAATTGCTTAAGGAAACACATAAAAACACTGCAGTGTATAGCCTACAGAATATGCTGTCTGTCTGTCTGTGCGTGCCGTAAACATGGGGTGCTGTCACTGTGTGGGGACTGGGGAGTAGGGACTTTCATCTCGATAAACTTGAGTGTCTGTTATATCAGTGCGCTCAGCGCTGTGCCTCCATGCCCAAAAGAACAGTGCGTGGCTGCGTGCGTAGAGAGAGAGAGAGATAGGGGGGGGGTCCAGTCCCAGACGGCACGACACATGCACGTTATGAGTATAATTTTATCACCATAGATTTCACTGTGTAGGCTAGTTTATGAATGGAACACATTGATAAAGGTCCCCCTGCTGCGTTTCCAATTGCTGCGGATGACAGTGTGAAGGCAAACCGCAGCAAATTAAATTATGCAAGAATCCCAAATTCTCCGCCCATTCACATCGAGTCTACCGAAGTATTAGGTGGGAATGTGACCATACTACAGTTATCAAGTTTCTCTCATTACCTGCCGTTCACACTGTACTGTGTGTAACTTTATCCCAGTGCTGCCAGGATTTTGTGCCTGTTGTTTTCTATCTGTCATATGAGTTTCTGACTGTCTCATCAGCCACCACTGACATGTGGAACTTCAATGAGAATGTAAATGTGTAACACCGGCTCCTGATTCTCATCACTAAACGTTTCACTCTTATTCTCATTCTCTCTCTCTGACACCTGTCCTTTGTTTTCATCAAATATTGTCTAGGCTATATGAAATCATACTGGTGAGTCTGAGGATACATTTACATTACCTCCTGAGCCAATGCCGCCCCTGGTGTGCCGTGATTGTTGTACATTTTCTGTTTTGTAAAATTTGGAATTAGCATTGCGTCTAGACCCCCAGGTGTGGTTAGAATATTGAAAAATGTCTTTGCTGTGTAATTTTGGTTTCTTCCTGAAAGCCTTTGCATCAAAAGGCCCAATCAAAATACACCACGTTAGTGACATCACAATATCATCACCTCCCCCTTCATCATACAACAACAGCTGTGGGTGCAGCTTCAGTTGAGGTGGATCACCACCTGAACTGACTTAATTAACCATGTATGGCCACATAAAAACATAATTTTTAACACTTTCTGTACACTTTTTTGTATAGTATAATCATAGTACCTGATGATCTAGCTCTGGTCCATACGAAAATAAAAAGAACGTTTCACTTTCCTTAGTGGACGCACTCTGAGCCCCCCACCAGCTGGGTATACTCTGGGTATGCAAACGGTTATTTTCCATTCGATTTTTAAATGCATTCAAATTAACGTTCATGTTATCTATAAATATTATTATAACCTGTTTTGTACGTAGATCAGACGTGTGATAAATACTCTAGTCTAGTGGTCTAGTAGCCTATACCAAAGAAGCCACAACCATCACATTTCGCACTGAAACTTTGCAATGAGACATCCTTTCACCTCTGTTGCACATACAGAGGTGAGCTCAGCTGCATCCAACGTAATACTGTGAAGCATGCTTGTTTTTTGTGTTATGTCAAGTTACTTTTCATTCATCTCGATCTTGGTGTGGATTCTTGCTCAGTATTATTTTTTACAACCACTGTTAACCACCTCTTGAGCCCCATTTAAGAGTTAAATCCTTTATACCTCATGACGAATAGCAAAAGTATAGCATCTTCACTAGTTACGCAAAAGCTGCCACTGCTAATGTGGTTGAATGATGCCACAAAAATGGTTGTACTCAGCAGCTGTACCAGGAAATGTAGCCTACTATGACAGGCAGTTTCTGCTGTCAAAATATGTGTTTTAAATAGACACTAGTGCTTTCTAGGGTATGATTTGGGGCCCTAAAGATGAATACAAAATCAACTAGAAATGCACTCTGTCGAGGTGCCAACTTGTGCCTTACACACAAGTAGAAGTGGTCAGGAGGTACACGCACATCCCGGGTTAATTCAATGGGTGCTCAAACAAAAAAAGAACAGACTGAAAAAGAATAAGTCTGCACACCGTTTTGAAAGGTCCCCAAAAACTTTATTTACCAAGGCGGGGGGAAAACAACGTTTCGGCCACTGTGGCCTTCGTCAGGTATATTAGGTAGCAACGCATATAGTACAGGTAAAAATAGAGGTATAAGTGGGCAGACACAAATCAATGACAAGCACTCACACCTGTGGACAGTCCTTATCTGGGCTTGAACTCGGCTATGACACTCAGGACAGAGAATGCAGTCATTAGGCTATCCCAGCTGTGTGGCCACCAGGGGAAGGAATCATACACAGTATACAAACATCATATCAACATCCGATCTAAGTGCTCACTGAGCTATACAGAGAGTAGCCTACATCATGCATTGTCATTTCTATGTAATAACATATTAAAAACACACTTAAAAAAACAAGACCAAAAACATACATATTTACATTTACAGGAATGGTTTGATACCAAACTCTTCATTTAGACCGTATGGGGCCATAGTGTTCAAATTATAAATGTGGAACATTTCTCTTTGGAGTAGGCGACGCTCCTGATTTCCCCCTCTGGGGGGGTTTGTCCACTTTTTCGATGCCTAGATAACGAAATTGGCTAATGTTGTGGCCAGCTTGCTTGAAATGTAGAGCTACAGGGTTACGCTCGTCCCCGCATCTAATATTGGAGCGATGCTCGCTCATGCGGGTACGGAAGGCTCGATTAGTTTTGCTAACGTATCCCAAGCCACAGGGACATTTAATGAGATAGATCACATTAGTGGAACTGCATGTGATCACCCCACAGATCTTTAGTGATTTACCACTGTGGGGATGCGTGTATGTCTGACATTAGGTAGTGAACCCACACTGTGCACAGTTACCGCACCTAAAGTTCCCCTCTGGAGTACACAGAAGGGAGCATTAGCCTTTCTGGTTTTAATTTTGGGAGCGAGGCATTCCTCTTGTGTCATATTTTTAAAACGGTCGACAGTGACAACCATTCCTGCTTATACCCTCTTTCTAAAAATCTGTTGGTGAGATGTAGCTTGTGCATAATAACCAGCATCTGTGCTGCAAACCCTTCTAGCTCGATGAAATTGGCTAATAGGTAAACTTTTAACCAGATGAGTAGGGTGAAAACTGTCCCCTCGTAAAATAGTGTTTCTATCTGTGGGTTTGCGATACAGATCTGTCTGTATCGTGTTATCATGTTTGATGACCAACACATCCAGAAAGCTAATTTGTGTGTCAATGAAGTCCAGAGTAAATTGGAGATGTTCGTTCACAGCATTAAATCATAAAACTTGTGAGAGAGTTTCTGCCGTACCAGCCCATAAAATAAACAAATCGTCAATGTAGCGTCGATATAAACGTTGGAATGGTAAGGGTTAACAGTAGGATCTAGCACAAACTGTTGTCACTGGCTGTCCCTTTGGTCTGTAAATAAAAATCATTCTTGTACAGAAAATAGTTCGTAGTCAACACCAATTCAATGAGTGCAGTGACACATGCAGTACTGGGTTTGGTAAGAGAATCTCTTTGTCTCAGAAAAGAGTTAACAGCATGTTTTGTGATTTTGCCTCAATTTTACATGCCTATGTTTTTGTGATTTTGCCTTGTTTATTGGTTTATTTAAATTCTTAATTGTATTTTTTACTTTATTGTGCTATGTTTTCCTGTTTGTTTTTAACTTGTTGATTGTTCTGTGTACACTGTTCAGCACCTTGTTACTTTGTCTTGAAAGGTGCTTTATAAATAAAATGTACTTACTTACTTACTTACACTCCCCCTGTGCGGGATACTGGTGTACAGGCTGCTGACATTAAGTGTGGCCAACAGACATTATGTGGTGGGTAAATCCACAGATTTAAGCTAGTTAATAAAATCAATTGAGTCACTCGTATATGAGGGGAGAGAGGTGACCCAAGGCTTTAAGCAATAATCAACGAAAGTTGAGACATTACTAGTTAGAGAGTCAATACTGCCGACTATAGGTCTCCCTACTAATGGAATAGTCTGGGATTTATGTACCTTCGGCAAAGTGTAGAAAACAGGAATGACAGGGAAATCATTTTTCATAAATGCATATTCATTTTTACTTATGAATATATTAAAGGTGGACAAATGTGGACAAATTTGGACAAATGAAGAGTTTGATATCAAACCATTCCTGTAAATGTAAATATGTATGTTTTTGGTCTTTTTTTTAAAGTGTGTTTTCAATACGTTACTTATTACATAGAAATGACAATGCATGATGTAGGCTACTCTCTGTATATCTCAGTGAGCTGTGTTTACACTTAGATTGGGTGTTGATATGATGTTCGTATGTGTGTGTATGATAATAATAACATAATAATTATTATATAACACAATCCTAAAACACTCACATGGACACGCTCATTCATACACATTCATTGTTGTGTTTCATTCTTATCTAAGGGACTGCAATGGAAATAAGCCGTTGGCTTTCTTGCATTTATACTTGTGATAGTGATGTATAACTATGTGCATTTTTCTGTACATGTAAACATTGTCTATAAACATATCAATCAAAAACATTCCTTCCCCTGGTGGCCACACAGGGATAGCCTAATGGCTTCATTCTCTGTCCTGAGTGTCATAGCTGAGTTCAAGCCCAAATAAGGACTGTCCACAGGTGTGAGTGCTTGTCATTGATTTGTGTCTGCCCACTTATACCTCTATATATACCTGTAGTATATGCGTTGCTACCTAATATACCTGACGAAGGCCACAGAGGCCGAAACGTTGTATTTTACCCCGCCTTGGAAAATAACGTTTTTGGGGTGCTTTCAAAACGCTGTGCAGACTTATTCTTACTTTTGCACACAAGTAGTCCATGCATGGCCTACTGTACTTGTGCGCAAGCAGAGCGTGCCATGAGGTGCGATCACCACTGGCATCACCACTGGCAATGCCAATGACATCACCACTGGCGATGCCAATGACATCACCACTGGCATCTCCATGCAGGAATACTGGTCCCTCACTGGCTGTTAATAATGATGTTGCCAGAGATGCTGGTCCCTGATTGGGCTACGGTCTTAAACAAGAGAGGACACGACATACATACCCCGACATACATACCCAGCCGATCGCAGTACTTCCGCGCTCTGCTTGCACAAGTAATTACCTTGCGCAGGGCCAGAATTGGGGAGATTACTACTCAAGTGCTTCCGTTTCCCCCATTCAGAGGAGGCTCGCAGACCTCCATTGTAAGAAAAGGCTAATGTTAGCATTCTTTCTCGAGAAACGTTTATATTTCGATCGAGATGCGACGAACAATCAGAAATCAGATCCGAACCTCGGATGTCTGATCAGCACAACGGACAGCGGCATAGTTTTCGAGATAAGATCCAGAGAAGTTCCTATTTATAATAGTAGTCTAGGTATGCGTGAGCATGCTTCGTGCGTGCAGGGGAAATAAAGGCATTGGCTAGCAACCGGCTCTGGGCAAAACGTTGTTTTTGCAGTGCCGTTTCAGATCCATACTAGAAAAAGTGCCCTTCTGGGCACAGGTCTCCACCAGGAGGATAGGAGTGTGAGTGTGATGTTTGGCAAAATGTTTAGGAGCAATATAAACGTGTGTGTGCGCGTGCGTACATGTGTGCGTGTGTGTGACGTGGCTTGGCCTGTTGTAGCGCACCATGAGGCTGATTTGAAAACTGTCAAGTGGCATTTCTTCCAAAGCCTAGTGGGAATATGCATGCAGTTTCACCACAATCGGACAATCGGCGATTTGTACAAAATGGGTACAAAGCGGGCTACTCCTGAAAAGTTTAGAAGCCAATCGTAGCCAATGAGGGTGGATTATGAGAAATCAAACAAACCCGTCTTGATCACATGACTATGGAGAGCATGTGTACCGATTTGCGTGAAATCTGGATAAAATCTGAAGGAGTAATATTAGAAAATATGTTTTACATATGTCGGCCTCCTGGTGGCGCTATAAAGAGCAGATGTGAAAAATTCCAGGCAAAGGTTTTTCCTTGGCCTCTAGGGAGTTGGCATACAAAGTTATCCACAGATCCGTGCAGTTAGAGGTAAAAACACTTTTCTGCCAGTTATAGCGCCACCATGAGGCTGAGTTGAAAATGTTCATGTGGCATTTCTTCCTCGGCCTAGTGGGAATGTGTGTGCACAATTTCACGGAAATCACACGATGTGTTCATGATTTGCAGCATTTTGTTTGAAACTGAGCACTCCTGCTTGCTTTGGAAGCCAATCTTAGCCAATGAGGATAGAGTCTGAGAAATCTGAAAGACCCGTTTCGTTGAATGGCTCTAGAGAGACTGTGTACCAATTTGCGTGATGTTTGGACAAAATCTGTAGGTGTACTGTCCAAAAACTTGTTTTGCACAAAGCGGCCTCCTGGTGGCGCTATAACAGGCCGTTCTGGAAACATTGGGCCAGAGGTTCATCGTTGGCATCCAGGGAGTGTGTGTGCAAAATTTGGCATCGACCGGGTTAACGGTGCCGGAGATTAGCTGATCACAGACGGACACACGGACAGACGGACGGATGGACGGACGGACGGACACACGGACGGAGTGCAAAACATACTCTCTCCCCATGCCTTCGGCCTGGTGGAGACAATAAAGCGATATTAACCGTATACACGTCAATCGCAGACAACAGATGGCTATTAAAATAAGAACAGATTAATCAATGAATCCTAACATTTTTCTGAAAAGCTTATGTTTCTATGGTGCTCAAACCTTTTCATGTCAAGGACTCGCTTAACATTACCCCACAGACAGACAGACAGACAGACAGACAGACAGACAGACAGACAGAACAATATTTAGTCAGTTTAGTATTTATGTCAGATGTGAGAAAGGCAGACTTTGAACCAGTGAGCCGTGTACTATTTATTTTGACTGGGGTTGCCCTTTTTATTGGGCCATGCACGCACACACAGGCTCATTACACACGTGCATGCATGTGAAAAAGAATCAAAAGAATTCATGACCATTGTGTCCATTACTAATATAGGCCTACTGTATATCTAACATCGCATTGTCATACTTTTAATATCGTTTGTTTGTTTATTATTCTCAGACAAATTATTCCATGACAGCAGTTCAGTCTTACGTTAAGTTTTGTAATATGATACAACCACCAATGGCAACATGAGTGTGTGGACCATACACATTTTATAATTGGGTGCATTTAATATTGTTAGGGAATTTCTATACTATGCAAGATTCAAATTGTATACACATATATGCATTTGAGTAAAAATGTGTTTCATGTGTTTATTAGTCAGACAGACTAAAGACTAGAAGTAGAAGATCGCCACATCATCATTGTCTGCTTGAACTGCTATATTAAGAATGATGCAACATGATGACACATATGATATCTGGCAGGGTCACGATGACCATGGCTACTGTTTACTGGTCACTAAAGGTCTATGCATTCAAATAAAAACGAGAAGGATACTGGACATATTAGGACAGCAGCATGAATGCTGATTATGGATGCTGGACGCCCAGGATTAAAGAAAGAGAGTATACTAAAACAAAGTGCTACTCGGAGCATAGGTCTCTGCCAGGCCAGGTGGGCTATTGTGGGCCACGGAATTCAGTCATTATAGAGGTGAGTGGAATCACTGCGTTCATGATTTGAGGCATTTTGTTGAAAGAGAACGACTCCTGCAAACTTTAGATGCAAACATTATAGCCAATCAGGATGGAATATGAAAAATCAGACAGATCCGTCTTGATCATCTCGATTTGCGTGATGTTTGGACAAAATCCGTAGGAGTAGGCTTAGTATAATAAAAAAACGTGTTTTGCAAAAGTCCGCTGGTATAATAGGCCAATGTGAAAAGGGTGATCCGTCTTGATCTATTGACTATAGAGATACTGTGTACCAATTTCCTTGATGTTTGGATAAAATCTGTAGAGTAAAAGGAAATGTTTAGAAGAAATTGGCCTCCTGGTGACACTATAAAAGGCATATTTGAAATTATTGGGGGAGAGGTTCTGCTCTGGTATGCAGGGAGTGTGTGTGCACAGTTTCGGACGGATAGACAATAAGCAGCCTGAAATGTAGGAGACGCTTGCCGCCGCCTACTCTACATTAGACCTACATTTAATGTTGCCATGTAGGCCTACTTCATGCTAAATAAATAGTAAATAGTAAAATAATAAAACAGGCAGACTGGTGTGTCATCTTTGCTCAAAGTGCCTTACTCCTCGAGAGATTCCACCACAATGTTTTGATAACAGATTTAAGAGAGCTCTGGTCATAGGCCTCATAATTCATTTGCAAATGGTTATTTTCCATTCGATTTTTAAATGCATTAAAATTAACGTTCATGTTATCTATACATATTATTATAACCTGTTTTGTACACGTAGATCAGATGTGTCATGAATACTCTAGTCTAGTGGTCCAAAAGAAGCCACAACCATCGCATTTCGCACTGAAACTTTGCAATGAGACATCCTTTCACCTCTCACATACAGCAAAGGTTGAGCTCAGCTGCATCCAACGTAATACTGTGAAGCACGCTTGTTTTTTGTGTTATGTGAAGTTACTTTTCATTCATCTCGAAAATCACCCGTGCTGTATGTCAGAACAAATGCCTGCACACTGCTGTGCTGCTGTGCTGTGCTGTTGATAGTGTTTGTGGATTAACCTTTCGGTTCTTTGGCTAATGTTCTGATTGAACTGCACTCCTCAAATATTTATTTGTATCCACTATAATAGATATGAGAGAGGAGATACTTTTGGAAATGCTTTACTTTGTGCTGTTCACGTATATGTGCTTGCCCGAGTTGATGGATTATTAACCTCTCGTTTCCTTGACTTCTCTCAGGAGAGATTAATGCCCTGATTTAACTTCACTCATCAAACATTCAGTTTGATCCAGTATGTCAAATGTGAGGTAATCTGAATTCCAGGATTTTCCAGGAATGGGAGGGTCGAGAAGTGCATATAATGACTCGATCAGCTGTTTGTAACTGTATGTTGCTATTTAACTATAATATTTAAGTGTCCTGCCCTACAGAGACATGCAGTATGAAGCTGGGAAGGAAAGATCGTGTGTCGTCTTAAAAGGATCCGTAATGAATTGTATAAAATACCTTTAGATTTTGATATTCAATCATGTTATCAGTCATACACTCGATTTCCCTGAGTCATTAACTCGATTTGCATGAGTCATGACATGTGCTTACTTTTTTTGCAGGCTTATTTTGGCTGGACCATTTCTTTTGGACCATTACTGCTCCAGTCCCAAGCACAACTACAATGACACCCTTGCTTGCTTGCATTAATATTTGTCAGTATCCCCCTCTACTAGAGTGACCACATGTCCCCCTTTGCGTGGGACAGTCCCTCATTTCCAAGACATTTCAGGCGTTCCACAAATTGAGACCCAGCTGTCCCAACATTGTGACTGGCAGGCTCGAATGCTCAATAGTTTACAATTTACAATTTAGACATTTAGCAGACGCTCTTAATCCAGAGCGATTTACATTAAGCAAGAACAAAAAGCATGGGAATACATCACATATGTAAAATGTATTTATCGCGAAACATGCGTAAGCTAAGAACGTAACTAGAACATATCTATATAATGACACTATACATATAAACTATAACTAGAACATATCTATATAATGACACTATACATATAAACTATACATATATGCTATACTATGCTGTACATATATACTATGAAGTGCTATGACTACATACAATGCACTTATTGTGCTGTCTACATGACATGCTATAAGTCTGTTTCAAATGCTATATAAGTCTAAGAAGTGCTGTCTAAGGGGGTAGGGTAAGTGCTATGGGCCATGATGGAGTCTGAAAAGGTGGGTTTTCAGACTACGGCGGAAGATCGGGAGTGATGCTGCAGTTTTGGGGCCAGAAGGGAGAAGAGTTTGGGACGTGTGGAGCATTGTCCCGGCGTTTTTAGTGAGGGTATTTCCAGCTTCCCTGCGTTGGCTGATCTGAGTGCGCGGGAGGGTTTGTAGGGTTCAATCATGCTGGCAAGATATGGGGGAGCCATACCTTTGGTTGCTTTAAATGCCAGCATCAGAGTTTTGTATTCTGTGCGGGCAGCGAGAGAGAGGCTTCAGTGCACATGCCGGTAGGCCAGTAAGGAGAGAGTTACAATAGTCAAGTTTTGACAGGACTGTTGTCTGAATTAGGAGCTGGGATGATTCCTGGGTGAGGAACGGTCTAATTCGTCGTATGTTATAGAGTGTGAACCTACAGGATCGAGTGACAGCTGTGATGTGAGTTTTGAACGAGAGCTGACTGTCCAGGACAACACCAAGGTTTCTGGCTGTTGGGACAGACGTTACCAGAGCGTTGTCTACGGAAATAGTTAGCTCCCGCATAGGGCAGGACTTAGCTGGGAAGAAGAGAAGCTCAGTCTTGTCTGGGTTCAGCTTGAGGTGGTTGGAGGACATCCACTGTGAGATGTCAGCCAGGCAAGCAGTGATGCGCTCTTCCACCTGGGTGGCAGAGGGGGGGAAGGATAGAAACAGTTGTGTGTCATCGGCATAACAGTGATAGGATATATTGTGAGCAGAGATGATAGTGCCAAGGGATTTAGTGTACAGTGAGAAAAGGAGGGGACCAAGTACAGATCCCTGTGGGACCCCAGTTTGGAGGGTTCGGGGGATGATAACAGACCTTTCCAGGAGACCTGGTAGGTCCGATCGGTGAGGTAAGAGGAGAACCACTTTAGTGCCGTCCCGCCGATGCCTAGATCCGCTAGGGTGTCTAGGAGCAGCTGGTGGTTCACTGTGTCAAATGCTGCTGATAGGTCTAGGAGAATCAGGACTGCAGAGTGGGAAGCAGCCTGGGCAGCATGTAGTGCTTCTGTGACTGCCAGCAGGGCAGTTTCTGTGGAGTGGGCCTTTTTGAATCCGGACTGGTTGGGATCCAGCAGGTTGTTATGTGAGAGATGGAGAGAGAGCTGGTTGGAGACAACACGTTCAATGCTTTTTGACAGAAATGAAAGGAGTGATACCGGTCTGTAGTTCTTGACATCTGAGGGGTCAAGGGTTGGTTTCTTGAGGAGTGGTGTTACTCTGGCTGACTTGAGGGCAGATGGGACGCAGCCTGAGGTTACTGAGGTGTTGATGATGGAGGTGATGAAGGGGAGCAGATCAGGTGCGATGGTCTGGAAGATTGGAGACGGGACAGGGTCGAGAGGACAGGTTGTAGGTCTAGTGGAAGTCACTAGTTGTAGGACCTCGTCTGGGGAAAGAGGAGAGAAGGAGGACATGCATGGTATGTTGGGGTTAGTGTTGGTTGAGTCAGATGCCACTTTATGGGGGAGGGGGGGAAGGAGCTGCTGATATCGTCAACATTCTTCTCGAAGTAGTTGACAAAAACATCAGCAGTGAGGGATGAAGGTTGAGTGGGGGGAGGGGGCTTAAGGAGGGAGGAGAACTATTAGTTTGTCCCCTAATAGTTGGCTTTCTGTTCTTTCTGCTCCCATTGTCTCTTTACCTGCAAGAGACATTGAGAGCCTGTTATAGGCTACAGTACCAAGTTGACCATACCACCCATGACCCAGTTTAAAACAATGTGAGACACCAGAGGGGTTTAATAACAAAATAATATGCGATATTAGGCCTCTGGTCAAATATGACATCAAGGCATTTAATAGCATCTTAAGTAGGCCTATTAGGTTGATAACCCTCTCCCGTCCCACACAAGCGATACTTCTGTCCCTCAAATGAACAGTTTGGTTCTGGTCACCCTACCCTCTATATCAAGTATACCTGATTCATTTCCCACTGTTATTATTATACAACAAAGCATCTTAGATGGTCTACAGGTCTTAGAGCGAGGGTGCTTTGTCTACCCTGTGGCGAGACACTTTAATACAGCAGAGCATGAGATTCCAAGGCTTCGAGATGGTACAGTCTAAAAGAAAGGTGACTGTTTTTTTGTTGTTTTTGAGGCGCTAGCCCCTCCTATGTCCAGTTTTGATAGCCTGGCTAATAAGCCAGACTCAAATCACACTGTCGTGTGGTATTTGAGTCTGGAGATGCTGTGTATGGATCTTGTTTCCCGGGGGGCGGGTTCAAACATTTTATCTTTGACGCAATTGGTCAGAGCTACTGTCAGTCAAAGGTCTCAAGCATTGAACGTCACTGTACCAAAGCCCGCCCATATTGCATACCGTGTCCCGATTGGCCACACCAGTTCTCTGGTGTAGGAAATGGGCGTACAATTGAGCCTCTCCAGACCGTAATTTTTGCCAATGGCTGATTCGGTCTGGCTTATTAGCCAGGCTACAGTTTTGAGGGTGTGTGTAAACACAAACATTGAATTCCATTGAAAATGAAGGGCCAGTTTTGAGTGTTTGTGTAGACAAACATTACTGTAAACACAAACATTGAAGACAAAAGTGAGGCCACAAATTGTGATTGGCCGGAATGAGATGCTGTATGATGATGTATGATAAGAATGCCTCTCAGTTCACACAGGTGTGATTTTGTTTTTAAACTTTCAACTGGTATTTTGGATTTTTGTAGGTCTACGTAGCCTAATGTCCTCTGTCCAAAAGGGTTATGGGGACGTATGTGTGTATTTTTGATGAGGTCTCTAACGACAGACCGATTTCTGTGTTGCACCCAGGTCCCGCCATAATTGTCTTAATGTTTACATTGCCCATACACGCTGAGGAAGTCTTGATGCAGAAACACGATCTGTGTTTGCAGTGTGTGTGCACACTGTCTTAATTTATAGCAGTAGTTTATTAGGCTACTGAGGTTACAACGTTTCGGACTATTACCATTTTCATCAGGTATCGTCTACTAATTAAAAGTACTAGAAGGACTTTGAGTGCTGGCTACTACTTTCTTACTGCGGAGCTGCTTTGTGAAATTTCTTTTGAAAGAGGTGGCCGCCGGCAGAGTTACGGCAACTGGCAATAACAGCCGTGGTAGTGTTTCCTCTGCTCTCCCGACATGCGTGGCCGGACACATGCGTGGCTGGTTAAGACTCAGCCATGGCTCCCGACCTTGCATTGCAGGTTAAAACTCCACCGTGGCTTCCCTGTGACTGAGGTTAGGGTTAGGTTAGTGTTTGGGGTAGGCTGACGCTGCTGCCGGAGAATGCACTCGATTACTGAGCATACCCTGAGCTAATATCTTAACATCTTAAACCCTAACCACACCAAAGGGTCACCATGCAACTCCTCGGGTCAAAACGGTTGCAAGGAGTTAATGCTAAAACCGTCTTGACCCTTTGGTGTGGTTAGGGCTTTAGACTGATTTCCACAAATTTGGCCTCATAGCTCCCTCAACTATGCATGTCCTGATTAAGGTAAAAGGATGCTGTACAGATTGAGAATAAAAGTCCACTGCTCAGAATCTATCAAGGATGCTTCTTTGGAATCCAGACATGATTTCCCTTCTTCTATAATAAGACACACTGACACATGTGCGCACGCACACACACGCACGCAGTTGAGGAAGTCTACTGTGAAATGCTATTAAGTGAATTCTGGATAATTCTGTTTACATAAAGTGGGCACATACACTCACACACTTTGGACTTTGAGGTCTAAAGTTCAGGCCATGTAGGGAAGGCAGGAGGTCTTTATAAAGACCAGCAGGTGCACACATCAAACCAGGCTCAAGTCCCATTTCCACTGATCCAGCAGCAAGTGACGCTTCCACAATGTGTGCTCTGTACAAACTGATCGCACTGGTTGCACTGGCTCTGAGCTGCAGAGCGGAGGAGCCCACATACACAGAAGAAGAATGTGAGCCCTTGACTCATACTCTGCCCGCTGCTGAGGTGGACAAGGTAAGTCTAATTAATTCCTGTACTGTGTGCACTGTACTGTCTAACATCTACTATCTATAATGTCCACTCTCTAATGTCTACTGACAATTAAAAAATAATAATAATTAGGGGGAAAAACATTTGAAGTAGTGGTGAAAATAGTTTTGGAACCACTGGCAATGTCTTCTGTCTTCTTATCTTTGCATGTATTTTTTTAAAGCAAAGATTTTTAACACAAATATTTGGTTGCATAGAAGAATGGGTTAAATACAATGTAATGAATGTGACCCCTCAGATCTATGGCCACTGGGTGCTGGTTGCAGCGTTTTCAGATTTCGAGGCGGGTCTGCAAATGATCGGCAACATCTCCACATCTCATCTTGACATTGCTCTGAACCCCGACACCACCCTTCACTTCCACGAGAACAACAGAGACCTGTAAATACTTGTAACTTTAATAATATAATCTTGAATTGTCCCTTTATGCCCAGTTATGGTCCCATGTAGTTGTTTGTTTGCCTTTGCTGTTTTTATGCCATTGTTTTTAAACCCTGTAGCAATTTGAGGTTTGTGGAACTGTAAAGTGCATAACCTATATATTATTACTACTACTACTACTACTACTACTACTACTACTACTACTACTACTACTATTATTATTATGTATCTACTTAAAGCTGCTGTAAGTGATATTTCTGGGTAAAAACTAAAACATTTTTAGTAAAAAAAATAAAAATGGAAATAAGTTCTATATTCTGATAGTACCTAATCATTGTTATAGAGCAGGGGTCTCCCCGTCTCTTTGGCAAGCATAAAATACATTCACAAACACTATCGCAATATCTATTAGAGAATATATATATATATAGTTTTTCTTTAAGCCCTATATTTTGTTGTACGAGAAATAGCAAAAATCTACTAATTATCAAGCTGCAGGTGTCACATGGCGATGTGTTATGTATGTTATGTGATGTGTTATGTGTGATGTGTTATTAGATCTGCAAATTTCACTAGTTTGGCAAGGCAGAGCAAGCACTATCGCAGATTCCACACCACAGCTATTACAACGGGAATTTACAGAGATCACAGTCTAGGTTTTCAGCTCAGTGTTTGACTAACAGTGTGTGTGTGTGTGTGTGTGTGTGTGTGTGTGTGTGTGTGTGTGTGTGTGTGTGTGTGTGTGTGTGTGTGTGTGTGTGTGTGTGTGTGTGTGTGTGTACGCGCGCGCACGTGCGGTGTTGTCCTGCAGGACTGGCGTCTGTTCGGGTCGCTCTAGTGATGCCACTGTGGTTGACCCAGCGGGCACAGCTCTCACTCTGCATATTGGAGAATTTGGTGAGTTCCACACTATAGCATTGCCGCCGGGCAGAAACCGAGTGTGTGTGTGTCTGTGTATAATGAATTGTTTGTGTGTGTGTGTGTGTGTGTGTTCCAGTGAGGGAGCATGACGGCATTACGTCCAAGCACAATGCCTCAGCCGATGTGATCTTCTACAAGACCTGCCCCGACTGCCTAGTCAGAATCTACAAAGCAGTCTTCTTTGGACATGAGGCACGAGCCCTCTTCTTCTACAGTAAGTCACGTGCGCACGCACGCACGCACGCACGCACACACGCACACACACACACACACACACACACACACACACACACACACACACACACACACATTGTACTTTGTCATGACTATCATGCAACGACTGAATGTCCAGTGTAGTTGTCAATTATGTCTTTACAGTATATAGCCTTCAGTATGTTTATGCAGTGTGTCTAATGTATTTGTCGGTGTATATTAGGAACGGAAGGCAAACATCTCGAGGCTGATAAGCTGGTCACTTCTCACGAATACATTAAGAAACAAGCTGTATGTCTGAAGTTCTTGCTCGAGCGTCACTACATGTACGACGGGAAGTCTGGTATGTATTATTACTATTACTATCATCATCATCATTATTACTATTATTATTATTATTATTTTATAGTTATTCTGCTGTTTTCATTGAATAATTCAATAAAGAATTTGTGCACCTATATGTTGTTTCATCTATTTAATCCTGACCTATTTTTTTATTTCATTGCTAAATGAAAAAAGGAAAAACAATGTCCAAAATATGTGACCCAAAAAGTATTAACAAGAGCTTGTGACTAAATAATAACTACATTTGGATCCATTGGAACACAGCAACCGTTTTGGACATACAAATGTTTCCATCCAACATAGATGACATGCATGCACACATGTAGGCTACTGTACCTCACCACCCACTGGTGGGCTGGGAGGGTACTATCCCCCAATCTACTACTATCTCACTCTACTATCTCACTACTATCTCACTATCAGGCAATGAATCCTAGGCCTTGTAGTCGATGCCCTACTGCTACACCTCGCCTTCTTAGCTACGTGTACAAAGACGGAGACAGGGTAGAGTAATGTTACATAATTGGAACTGGAATATTCTTTCTTTAAAAGCTTGAAAGAGTATACAGTATGTTAAACAGGAGCTTAACTAACTACATTAGTACCATTGAACCAAGCCAGGAACACAATCAATTGATTGATAATTAAATCGTGTTTCACGTGCTCTGAAAATGCAGCCCATCCATCTGACCAGAATAGTGGGTGGGCTGCAAACACTTTGGAGATCCAGAACAGGTTGAGAACCACTGCCGTGTATATATGTCTCCTCTCTCCCCTCATGCAGAGATTTGCACCAAGAAAGCGGAAGAGCCAGAGGCAGAGGCAGAGGCAGCGGCAGCGGTCTGACGCCTTAGTAGGTGCAGTGGTGAAGTGGTTGTGGGCTTGAGCCCCATTGTGTTATTACATGTAATACACCTGAAAAATAAAATAAAAACTTTAAAAGATAACCAGCAACTCAATGTTCCATCATTCATTCTGTTTTGTTTGTTTTGCTTGTTTTTTTGTTTGTTTTTTCAGATTAATTAATTTACAGAGTTGGAAATGCACATAAGCGTTAGCATCTTATAATGTTTGGACAAAATCTGTGGGGGGACTCTGCACATATAGTCCGGCAGACATGGGTGGTGATACTTATAAGGGAGGTCGTGTCATGATTCAAATAATCCACTATGTTCCAAACCTTCAATAAGTGGTGTAAAGCAACAAAGTATATTTACTGAAGTATACTGTACCAATTTTCTGTACTTTTACTTCTGCTCCACTACATCTCAGAGTCAAATATTATACTTTTACTTCTGCTCCACTACATCTCAGAGTCAAATATTATACTTTTACTTCTGCTCCACTACATCTCAGAGTCAAATATTATACTTTTACTTCTGCTCCACTACATCTCAGAGTCAAATATTATACTTTTACTCCAATACAATTATTTGAAAACTGTTACATCTTACTTTTTTAGCCGACTTACAAGGTCACAATGCGTCGCGATGGGGCACATTGTAGGCTTGTAGATCTAATATTTTATACCATTTATACATTTGAAAACGTGTGAAATGGGACATTCTGCATGATGAGTACAGAGTTTTCTGCTTTTGGTACTTAAGTAGAATCAGGTAACAAATGTGTAAAATGTGTTTTTGTGCATATAGTTCCCATCATATCGTTATTTCCATTGAAAAATAAAAGGGAAGAAAATGACATATTTACACATAGTACCTGAGATAAATAAAGGTATGTGAGCGTAGCAGCAGATGTACTGTGCAGGACGTTAGTTAAGGTGCTAAAAAAACACACAAAGAGAAACTAGGTGCTTTTTTAAACTGTATGTAACTGCTATTTAAGTGTCTTACATACAGTATACAACTGGCAAGGAAAAATCATGTGTCATCTTTAAAAGGATCCGTAATAAATTAATTGTATTAATCTGAGAATAGATTTTGATATTCAATCATGGTGTAATTATTTAATTAATACACACATTCAACCCAATCCAATCTACTTTATTTATATAGCACTTTTCACAACTCTAGGTTTACAAAGTGATGTACTGAAAAATAAAAGCTAAATACACTATATAAGCTAAAACACAGAAAACAGCAACATCACAGTAAAAAAGAACAAAATAAACCACAAGGGAGACACATCATTGAAGAATATACGAGACACAGCAGTGTCAGCAGACAGTGAAACAAAAACATAGACCACAGAACTCTCAAACGGAATTAAAGACAAGGTGTAAAGGTGGGTCTTAAGGCGAGATTTAAAAGTCTCGATGGGGGCCAGTTTGATGTGGGAGGGGACACAATTTGGGCGCTACGACAGAAAAGGCTTGCTCACCTCTAGTCTTTAAACGTGTATTCTACTCTTCTTTATGACCTCAATTTACAACTGGCCTGCAAGAACACAATGACCTTGAGGGATTATAAACCTTTTTGAGTTCAGATAGATACTGAGTCACTGACTACCGGGAGCTAGGCCCAGCCCTCATAATATTTTTTGCTACATTTTTTTTCACTATTATTTCCTGTTAGCATATACCTTGGGCCATCTCAAAATGAAGGGACCACCCCCAACTCGGCTCCGTTTGGTTTCAGGGGCCCCAAAACCCCTTTTTTGGTATATGTCTCTGGCGAAATTGTGTAAAGGCAAATACAAATTCACTAAAATTACATAAATACACATGGAAGTGTGAAATTTGGCATGGAGTATCCTGACACATAGGGGTAAGTAGCATAATAGGATTTTGGGGAGCATCTACCATTGTATTCTTAAATATGCGCTTGACAAATAACAACAAAGATGGTTATTTTCCAGCACATTATGGTGAATATCACTGCCTCACTTGTATATAGAAAACTTCCCATATCCTTAATCTTCAATTTAAGACCAAGATGACCTTTCTATCTTGAAAATTGCTCTTTCTGTAGCCAAAAGTCTGCACTATACAGTACCTCAAATCGGTGAAAATTGTATATTCAGTCAGTATCAGCTATAGGCCTACTTTTAGAATGAAATTAATGAATGACTGGGTTTGAACTGACTCCACATTATGGAATATTTCTTGCTGTTTCTTACTTGAATAAACTATGTTAAAAAGTTTTGTCCCCGCTACCATTTTTATGCAAATTAGTGCTGCCATCTCAGCCAATATTGCACTTAAATTAACAAATAAGGTGTCTAGACCTACCGGTATGTTTTGAGGGTCAAGGATCTCAGTGAAACTATTCTTAAAGTGACCACATATCTTTACAAATATGGTATATAGACAGATGCTGCATTTTAAAGCGAGCATTATAGCAGTGGTTTTCAACTCTTTTCATATCAGGGTCCATTATTTGTTTGGCATTTGAGCCACGGACAACCATTTGATGAAATTTAGTCTCATACCCAAAACGTACAATGTTTTGTCCTCGTCGGATTGGATTTTGTTCACAATTCCATAATGTATTGATGTTGGTAGTGGTACTATAGGAGAGATAAATAACTACTGTGTACTGTTACATATTTGCCTGTGTACAGGGCAGAATACTGTAATGGATTGTGTGACTGTTTGTATTTAGTTCTGCATAGTGCAGGCCATTCTATAATGTGTATACTGCCGTATACTATTGTTCATTACTCTAATTATGTAGATTTCTTGTAATTTAAGTAATGCAGATGTTTAACAATAATTTAACTCTTGGTCCATCTGGTTTAATTTTACACTCTCAAGAGTTAAAGATCTAATAAGGGTCCATTTGGTTACCAACTCTCCATCATTTAGCTGGGGACCACCTGGAACCCCTCAAGGACCACTAGTGGCCTGTAGACCACTAGTGGTCTACAGGCGTGAAGAGTCTCCACATCCAACCACGGGGGACAACGCGGCTGGAGACGGACCTAATCGGCCACACCGTGATAGTTTACCTGCTATTTTTCCAGTCGACACCATGGCTCAATCAACCCCACCAGAGCCCACAACGAACCTGGACGAGGGACCCCATCCCCCACTCCCGCCACCCCACGACGACCCCCACGCACCCCCCACCCTCCCCCCACGGCAACCCGCGGCTACTACAGACATCAACAATGGCCCTCCGCTCTCCTACTTCACCACGGAGGAAATAAGCACCATAGTCAGAGCCAACGGACTGTATATCTTTCACCTGAACGTCAACAGCCTTGGACCCAAACTGGCTGAAATCAGGCATATGTTTCAATGCGGTAAGGCTAACATCATTAGCTTCTCTGAAACTAAACTTGATGAGTCAACCAAAGACCCAGAAGTTGAAATAGAGAACTATTCTTTGATCAGAAACGACAGAAACAGGCATGGTGGTGGTGTGTGTATGTATATTCACAAAGACACTGAATATGTTACTCGTACTGACTTACAGCATGATGAAATTGAAACTGTGTGGGTTGAATTAATTTTCAAAAAGGCTAAATCGGTATTAGTGGGCACCGTCTACAGACCGCCTGACCAACATGGGTTCTATGATATACTTGAGGGGTGCTTAGCTGGGGAGGAATGTGTAGAGAAAATCCTGATTGGCGACTACAATACAGACATGCAACGTAAGGAAGCACCTGTGTTTAAGTCATTCAGTAAGTTCAACCATCCCTATGCCCTTCATCATAGGGGTTTGGTTTTTCCACAATAGCTTCATCAGCTCGCTTGTATAAGTTAACATTAACGTTTAAGAATAGAAGAGAACCTTGACCATCAAAACATAGGTCTAGAGTGACACCTTATTTGATCTTTTAAATGCAATATTGGCTGAGTTACTGTATAGTGAAAATAGATTTTTTGAGTGGTGCTAGCGCCACTCAAACACACACACACACACACACACACACACACACGCACACACACACACACACACACACACACACACACACACACCAGGGAGGAGTACAGTACAGCATTTCTACTCAGATCTACAAGCTCACGTGTTGCCGTGCACACCACATGACAGTGGCACTCAACAACTACAGCACAGTACAGTACAGTACATCACAGCACAGTACAGTTCTATGAAGTACAGTACAGTAGTACTGTACTTCATAGAACTGTACTGTACAGTACAGTTATATGAAGTACAGTAAAGTACTACGAAGTACAGTACAGTACTGCAAAGTACAGTACAGTACTACAAAGTACAGTACAGTACTGTGAAGTACAGTACAGTAAAGTACAGTACAGTACAGTACTATAAAGTACAGTACAACAAAGTACGCAATTTTCAAGATAGAAAGGTCATCTTGGGCTTAAATTGAAGCTTAAGGATATGGGAAGTTTTCTATATACAAATGAGGCAGTGATATTCACCATAATGTGCTGGGAAATAATGTTTCTGGAGATGATGTAGGTCATATTTAAGAATATAGATAGCCCAAAAATCCTATTCTGCTACTTACCCCTATGTGTCAAGATACTCCATGCCAAATTTCACACTTCCATGTGTATTTATGTAATTGTAGTGAATTTTGATTTGCCTTTACACAATTTCGCCAGAGACAATGAGACATATACCAAAAAAGGGGTTTTGGGGCCCCTGAAACCAAACGGAGCCGAGTTGGAGGTGGTCCCTTCATTTTGAGATGGCTCAAGGCATATGCTAACAGGAAATAATAGTGAAAAAAAGGTAGCAAGGTAGTCCAAACGTGTGGAGATAAAAGCATGAATGACTCAAAATCGTTTGTAGCACTTTGTAGTCTTGCGGTTGTTGACAGTGAGAAAAATTATACCTTTGGCAAATTAGGAAAAAAGAGGAGTCCCAGCAGGCAATGTCCTTATTTCTAACTAGAATTGATTAAAGGACAAACATGATTACAAATTGTGACTTCAGGACTACATTTCTGAAAGAAGTGAAGTGCAGAGAAAACATGGCAAGCTTATATACGGGCTGAATATAGGGTGTCTGCTAGGGCTGTCTGAATTGACCAGTTTAATGTTTCTACGTGATATACATGATATAATATATATATATGGGGTAGTCAGATACTACAACTTAATTTGGGCAAGCAGCCTCAGATAATAAAAGCTGGATCTGACTACAGAACAGAAAAAAACAAGACAGAGAACATTAGAAGACAGTAGAGACAGAGGACATTAGAAGACAGTAGAGACAGAGGACATTAGAAGATAGTAGATGGTAGTATAGAGTAGACAGTACAGTACATACTGTACTCTCTATAGTAGGCTATAGAGATGTACATTATCGGCCGGTATTTGCAATTTTGCATAAAATTGTAATCGGTTAAAATGTATCGGTTTAATTAATTTAAATCTCCCGAATTTATTATAGTTTATTTTTATCTGGAAAACCTTACATTTATTAATGCATCCAGTGGGGCCTCACAATAAATTTACAATTTACAATTTAGGCATTTAGCAGACGCTCTTAATCCAGAGCGACTTACATTAAGCAATAACAAAAGCATGGCATACATCACATATATAAAAAGTAGTTATCATGAATCATGCGTAGACTAAGAACGTAACAGTGGAGTATCTATGTAAACTATACATACTATACTATATAATATATTATACATGTGTACTATAAAGTGCTATGACTACATAAAGTGCAATTCTAGAGCTGTCTACGTAACAAGCTATAAGTCTGTTTAAAATACTATCTAAGTCTACATAATGTGCTATCTAAGGGGCTAGGCTAGGGCAAGTGCTACGGGCCATGGTGGAGTCTGAAGAGGTGGGTTTTCAGACTACGGCGGAATAAAATTAGGTATAATGTGTTAATTCCACGACCGCATATATCGGTATTGGTTGATATCGGTATAGGAAATTAGGAGTAGGGCAATATCGGACAGTCCTTAGTAGGCTACATACATACATACTGTAGCCTACCGTACAGGAAGACATGACTTACCTTGTCCCCCGCAGCGGTCAGTGTATGAGTCATGGGCTCTCATTCTTCTGGTGTGAGCTCCGCTCTGCAGCTCAGAGCCAGTGCAACCAGTGCCATCAGTTTGTATACAGAGCACACATCGTGGAAGTGTCAGTTCTGGAAAGGAGTTTGATGTGTGCACCCCCTGGGCTTTATAAAGACATCCTGCCTTCCCTAAATGGCTCTTTTAGACCCTAAAGTCCAAAGTGTGTGTGTGTGTGTGTGTTTCATTTCTTTGCAAAAATAAGGTCACATAAATCGCATGTTGTTCAGACGTCAAATTGTTTTTATTTATTTATGTATTCATGTATGCATTTATGTATTTATGTTTGTTTGTTTATTTATGAATGGATGGATGAAAAGAATGATAATCCCCACCACTACTGCCTCACTTTAAGTTTGCTCATGGACAACTCAACACAACTTTCTCCATGGGACAGACAACCAGCAGCATGAAAGCTTTTATTGTGGGAGATGAGGATGGGATATAAGTCTATAAATCATAAGCCTATAAGTCATTCATTCAAAAAAAAAAGTTTGCAATACCGGTAACTTTGTTTTGAAAATTAAATAACATTCTGCATTCATAAAACATTCTCTAATGACCTCTGCTTTTGACAAATTAAACTGCATTGTTGCATACATATTTGAACACAGATTAAAGGTGATAATGCATTGTTGCATTGAACACAGATTAAAGGTGATAATGCATTGTTGCATACATATTTGAACACAGATTAAAGGTGATAATGCATTGTTGCATACATATTTGAACACAGATTAAAGGTGATAATGCATTGTTGCATACATATTTGAACACAGATTAAAGGTGATAATGCATTGTTGGGGTTTGGGGTCTTTCACATAGTAAGGGGATATACTGTACTATGGGCTTAAATTGACGAAAATATTATTTTGTACCTGTGCACCAAAAAAGTGCACTTGTGTTTGGTTTGTGTTTGAACTTGCAATTTTATACCTATAAAACTGTATTGTAATTATAGATATACATTTTACAATTAACATTTGTTAACAGAAAAAAATACCTCTACAAGCTGAACTCCTGCAATTGCTCAGGTACAGATTGGTTCTACAGATGCTCAGAATTGTTATAATAAGTTAAGTTAACGAATAAAAGTGTTCAACTTGTAGAGTGAAAACAAAAAACAAGCAAAGTAAAAGTATTAGTACAGATGTTACATAATTGGATTAATTATAGCAAACTCGGTTATCAGTTATCAGTCGCATGCTGTTGTATTATAGAGGAAAGTGCTGACTCAGCTTTCAGTCACAGGTCTTTGCTGCTGCTACGGTGTTCGGGGGCGGAGATCCATCGATCTACTACCTACCCACCTCATCATCATGATCCTATCACCAGCGGCCGTCCTGCGGAAGCCTACTTAAACCCAGCTGTGGCTTGCGTTTGTTGGCATTGTGTCTCCGTCTGTCATACGGTGCACACACTGTCCAGGGCGCTGCTGAATGATCATTTTCTAAACCTTAGAAGCTCTAAACACTACTGGGACTCTAAATGTTGAGAGCACCCCGAGTGGTTTATTGTTCCTCTTCCTCTGTCTCAGCATTGAAGTTACATTGAATTATACTTGAGTTGGTAAGGTATAATTTAATGGAGTATGGGAGCTTTCTTTCTGTAACCATCATTCTTTTTGGTAGGAATGAGTTAGAGTAGTGAGTTTATATAGTTCAAATATTTGTAACCCTTTTCCTTTTGTTGGCTAGGTTTAGGTAGAGGGTTTTTCTTGTGTTCAGTTCAGGCTTAGTTTGTTTTTGTTTGTTTCTCTGGGTTGCCCCATATATAGCCACTATATATAAGTAACTATACCTTTAAGTAATTGTAACGTCCGGCTCGAGCAGAGTGCTCGTCCCGTTTATTGATTTGGTTGGAAACCCATTCAATTACCATACTTTTAGTACATCACGGTTGTCTAGAAGAATATAGATATATATTGATTCCATGTGATTATATATTGCATTGTGTATTCTAAGTAAGTAAAAGTAAAGTAAAAATAAGTAAAAATACCTTGTTGAAGAACCGTGAATAAACTACACTTCACTTTCCAGCCTTGTTGCATCCTTTAACAACCCCTAGACCAACAGAATGCTTAGTTGGCACAGTGTCATATTCAGGTTTGTGGGAGAGTATCCTACAACATCCTTTTTATAAAGGAGTAGATTACCTTGCAGACCACATGTGATGCTTGCTGTCCAAATAGTTATTTTTTGTTCTCTTCATAAAGCCACTGTTCCACTAATGATTTGAGTTTGATCCACTAATGTTTTGAATTTGCTCCTACTTCTCAAATCTCAACCATGCTCTCCTGTGTTGGTTGCCAGTTTGGGCTATCCACACACTGTGTGCAAAATGTCACACACTAAATTTGCCTTAGTCATGAACTTGGTTTACCTTAGTCATGAACTTGGTTTACCTTAGACATGCGCTCATTTTGCTGAGTCATAATAATAATAATAATAATAATACATAAGATTTATATAGCGCTTTTCTGGGTACCCAAAGTCGCTTTACAGACATTTTAGTACAGACATTTTTATTAGAAAAACTAGTTTAAAAGGTTAAAAACTAGAAATCAAAAACAAAAAGGACAAACAAGAAGGGTGTGTGTGTGTGTGTGTGTGTGTGGGGGGGGGGGGGGGGGGGGGGGGGGGGTTATGTAGGGAAAGCCAGTTTGAAAAGGTGGGTTTTGAGTGTGCTTTTGAACATTTCGAAGGTGGGGGAGATCTGATGTGAGTTGGGAGTGAGTTCCAAAGAGAAGGGGCGGCCACTGCGAAGGCCCTGTCTCCCCAAGTTTGTTTGTTGGACTTGTGGGGTTCCAGTTGGTTGGCAGTGCTTGACCTGAGGGAGCGAGAGGGGACATGGCGGTTGTTGAGTTCAGAGAGGTAGAGGGGGGCCTGGTTGTTGAGGGTTTTGTAGGTGATGGTGCGTATTTTGAAATCAATTCTGGACTTGACTGGTGTTTACAGTCCTGGGATGTTTTGCCAGTCCTGGCAATATTTGGCTATTGCAATATTTGGCTGGACCATTTGGACCAGGGGTGCCCATTACGTCGATCGCGGTCGACCAGTCGATCGCAAGCGCTGCGCAGGTAGACCGCTTGGCCTTGCCATGAAAAAAGAAAAACAATCCTGCCTCAGGCAGGCGGCGGCGCGCCGGTGGCTTTGAAGGAGAACGTCGGGTCTGTTCTGTTGTTAAACAAACAAATTAAAAGGATATCTATCCATCATTGTTCATATAGAAAGATGCGCGCGGCAAAGAAGCCTAAAACATATCACTTCATAAATGGACTAGACTCCTCCGCGGGGACCCCCATTATCCGCGGACCCCCACACAGACTACCGCGGAGGCACGGACCCCCGCGGAGGTCGGCACGGACCCCCGCGGAGGTCGACGCGGACCCCCACGGAGGTCGGCGCGGACCACCGCGGAGGTCCGCGATAGTCTGCGTGGGGGTCCGCGATAGTCTGCGTGGGGGTCCGCGCCTCCACGGTAGTCTCTGTGTGGTCTGTGCGGTAGCATCATGATGCCATCATCCATGCATCACAACCAAAACAAACTAGGACTAGCTTTGATGGTTGCCACATTTCGTGACTGAGAGAGAAACAAGCAACCAGGTCTATGAAAATGTTAACAGGCCAGATCAAGTCAGAAAATCCGAAAAAGTCAGAAATTAAGTCTCTTCTTTGCAATGCGGGGAAACTGAAAAGATAAATAAATAGAATTGATTTTGAAACCTAGATTTTGAAAGTCCTAATGCCTTAATGTTATTTATTTATTCGCCATATAGGTACATATTTTGAGTATTTTAAGCAAAGGGATAATTATCTTTTGGTTGGTAGATCACCTTGAGCTGGCAATTTTAAAAGTAGACCTCAAGTCAAAAAAGTGTGGGCACCCCTGATTTGGACCAATACTGCTCCAGTCCCAAGCACAATTACAGTGGCATTCCTTGCTTGCATTAATATTCTTGAGTATATCAGTAGCCTCCATATTAACTTGATTAAACCTGATTTATTTTCCATTATTATTGCGACTGTAGGTCACAGATTACTATGAAAACCTGCAAAACCTGTCAGTCTGTCCATCCGTCGATCCATCAAGCCACCATATATGGCCATCAGTCCATCACGCCTCGTGCCACGCTCCATATATGGCCGTCTCCATATATTCAGCATATGGAATGAACTGGCCATATATGGAGCTTGTCTTGAGTGTACAGGGTTTGATGAGGTCAGATCAACATATGGAATATGTCAGAACAGGTCAGCTCCATATATGGATATCTAAGTATGGCAGCGGGGGCAGTGTTTCGACTGTACAGGGTTTGAAGTACAGTCTGTACAGGGTTTGATGTACCTGGGCCCTACATGGGCCCTACCGGGGTCCGGCCCAGGTAGGGCCCAGGTAGGGCCCAGCCTTAATTTCCGGGCCTGTTGAGAACTCTAGTTTTCGACGGCTGCCGGGCACGGCTTTGGAGCGGGCCCGTCTAGGGCAGGGGTCCTCAACTACAAATGCTGAAGGTCCACTAATATTTTGTGAAAAAGACTAAGGTCTGGTCCCATGAGCACGACGCGGGCCGCCGCGCGCCGACATTTTGGATTAATTAATTAATTACTGGGCAGACACTGCATGGGGAGGCACTGGGGAGACACTGGGGAGGCACTGGGGGGACACTGGGGAGGCACTGGGGGGACACTGGGGAGGCACTCAGGGGGACACTGGGGAGCCACTCAGGGGGGCACTGGGAAGGTACCGGGGAGGCACTGGACAGGCACTGGGCAGACACTGGGCAGACACTGGGGAGGCACTTGGTGGACACTGGGTAGGCACTGGGGGGACACTGGGTAGGCACTGGGGGGACACTGGGGAGGCACTGGGGGGACACTGGGGGGACACTGGACATTTCATATCACACACACCATGATTCACTACTCCCCCCCCCCCCCCCCCCCCCCCAGGGTCCACAGAGAGGTGGTCCGGGGTCCAGTCGTGGGCCGCGGTCCGCCAGTTGAGGACCCCTGGTCTAGGGTTTGAATGGACTGGTATCAGTCAAAAGGGAGACAGAGTTTTGCACAAAGAAAGCGGAGGAATGTGCACCCATGACTCATACTCTGCCCACTGCTGAGGTAGACAAGGTTAGTCTCATGTCTTCCGGCTATGTACTGAACTGTACCTATACATGAACTGTACCTACGTGAACTGTACCTACGTGAATTGTACCTACATGAACTGTGTTTTTTAAACTTTCGAGTGGTTCTGTTGAATTTGTGTATGCAATGTATCAGAGTCCTCTGTCCAAAAGGTGCAACACCTTACACCGGACTTAATGCCATGGTGTTCCCTCTCTGGAGCACGCACGCACGCACGCACGCACGCACGCACTTAGAATGTTTATCTTGGAATGCCTGGTCCATGTACAAATCAAAGACACAGCCCACCTCCAGAATCAGGACCTCCTTGTGACTGGTGTCAACAAAGACAACATCAGGTGTATTTGGGATGTTAGCAAAGACATCGCATGCACAGCTAAACCAATCTGGTAAGTTAACACTCTTGAATGTTTATACATTGCTGCACTAGATGGCACATACTTTCGAACTGCATCAGACACTAGGTCAACAATCTGGTCGTGGCGAGCAATATACACATTTTTGTATGCACTACATCCGTTTGTTATGTGTGCGATGGATTCTAGGTGTTGTTCAGAATCATGATGGTTTATACAGAGTGGAGTGTGGGTGTCGGGATACCAGATTGACAGATTATACTTGGTTGGTAATACTTGCAGTCTTGCTTTGATGGTGAATTTTAAAACATCCTCCCCAATAGCAGCATTTTTGTACATCGAATGTGAAACAGAGTGATCAGCTGAATCAACACAGGCCAACTTTCCCTGCAGTCTGTTTCGGGGTAGCCTTCACTACCACGCTGGAGTCTGTAATTAATCCATCAGAGTTTTGTTGGTTTTTGCCCATTTTAGCTGGACTCCTGTCCGATGATCTGATCGACGCATGCACGCGCACGTGCGTAAATTGTAAATTTACCCTTTATCCCCAGTATGGTCCCATGTAGTTGTTTGGTTGCCTTTGCAATCGATGTTTTTAAACCCTGTGGCGCACACACACACACACCCACACACACACACACACACACCCACACACACACACCCCCCCACACACACACACACACACACCCCCCCCCCACACACACACACACACCACAAATATTTACAAAACAAATATTTACAAGGTGCTTACAAAATGCAATCGGCAAATCTTGGACAAATACCTACAAGGAGTGGACTTTGAGGTCTAAAGATCAAGCCATGTAGGGAAGGCAGAAGGTCTTTATAAAGACCAGCAGGTGCACACATCAAACCAGACTCAAGTCTAATTTCCACTGATCCAGAATACAATCAGCAAGTGACAATTCCACGATGTGTGCTCTGTACAAACTGATGGCACTGGTTGCACTGGCTCTGAGCTGCAGAGCGGAGCTCACATCAGAAGAATGTGAGCCCATGACTCATACTCTGCCCGCTGCTGAGGTGGACAAGGTAAGTCTCATGAACCTCCTCTACTGCAGGCTATGTAACCTACTGTATGTATTGTCTATAACTTCTACTATCTTCTATGTCCACTGTGTAATGTCTCTACTGTCTAATGTCTATATTCTCAGGGCCACTCTCTGATGTCTATACACCGGTCTGATGTCCACTGTCTTCTGATGTCTACTGTATCATATCTACTGTCTGTTAAATACAATGTAATGAATGTGACCCCCTCAGGTCTACGGCCAGTGGGTGCTGGTTGCAGCGTTTGCAGATTTCAAGGCAGGTCAGCAAATGATTGGCAAAATCTCCACGTCTCACCTTGACATCTCCCTGAACCCTGACAACCAAGCCATTCACTTCCACGAGAACAACAAAGACCTGTAAGTACTTGGAACCTTTATTATTAATGTCATGAATTAATCTTGGGTCTTAACAAAAAGAGAAGCCCTGATTATACCTAGTTTTTAAATTGACCCTTTATCCCCAGTATGGTCCCATGTAGTTGTTTGGTTGCCTTTGCAATCGATTTTTTTAAACCCTGTGGCACTTTGAGGTTTGTGGAAATGTAAATGCGTTATAAATAAAATGTTTTATTATCATTACTTATCCACTTAAAGATGTTGTAAGTGATATTTCTGGGTTAAAACTAAAAGAAAATTTGTAAAAAAAAAAACAAGCCCAAATTGATTAAATCAATTCATTACCAGCTACATTATTATTATTATCTGCGGGGGTCCGCTATAACTGCCTCTGTGTCAGTTTCAGCGCAGTAGTTTAGGTAGGAACCACATTTCTTTAAGGCAGAACTATTGTGTTCTGAGTCGTTCATTGCCGCCCGGACATATTTGCGGTGCGCATACATCAGCCAATGAGAAAACCAGCTGGACTACAGGACCAGAGTAATCTAGTAAGAGAGTGGCGACACTAGCGTTGACTCCTATTGTAACAATGGAATGCGGAAGTGCTGATTCTATCTCAATGGGATCGTTCCAATGTTTGGAACTATAGCCCATAGGCACCCAGTTTGCGGCGAGATCAAAGCATGTCGCCACTCTCTTACTATTCCACTCGGTACAGGACTACAGACTGTGTGTGCTTGCGTGTATATGACATATATTGTTGTCCTGCAGGCATGGCGTATGTTCGAGTCGCTCTAGTGATGCCACTATGGTAATTGACCCATGGGGCGCAGCTCTCACTCTGCATGTTGGAGAATTTGGTGAGTTCCACACTAACATTTATGTTGGGCAGAAACCTCCTATCTCCATAATACCTTTTGTGTTTCTTAAATGAACGCCCTACTTGGATCATACAGTATCACACAAAAGTAGCAAAAATAGCAGATCTACAAGCTACTGTACAGTTTTGTACATATAGGAGACGATATAAGGCTACAAGAGATGAGATGCCTGCAGGAGGTAAATGTTGGTGTCATGCTGTCACAGTGGTGAGAAACAGGAGATGTACAGAATACAGATACGAGGAAGAGTCAATTAGGGACCAAACCAAGATAAGAAAATAAATACATAGTCAATATAAAACAAAATACTGAGTTGCTGGCCCTTTGCTTGATTGATTGAATACTTTAGTCGTGGCACAGTAAGACGTCAAAGCTAAAAGGATAACACAAAAACGTCCTGGGGACTCGTTTCCATTGTGGTCCTTGATATCTGCAGTGGATCTCCGAATGAATGAATGAATTAATCAATCAATGTGAATATCTATCTCCACACGCCCCTCACATACAGACACTATTTTACATCCAAATCATTGTTTTTTAATGATTCAAAGTTTTTTTCAGTGCTTTTTCAGTTTAAGCACAAAGGAATGTCTGAGAATGTGTATAAAAGAATCATACAAACAAACAACAACAAATGAAACAACTAGAGAGAAAAAAAATACAATATACACTACCAAACCTTTACAGACAATACAATACAATACAATACAATACAATACAATACAATACAATACAAAGACAATGCCAATGCCTTTGAACCTGGGTAATATTAAGTGTGTGTGTGTGTGTGTGTGTGTGTGTGTGTGTGTGTGTGTGTGTGTGTGTGTGTGTGTGTGTGTGTGTGTGTGTGTGTGTGTTGTTCCAGAAAGGGAACAGGATGGCATTAAGTCCAAGCACAGTGTCTCAGCCGATGTGGCCTTCTACAAGACCTACCCCGACTGCCTGGTCAGAATCTACAAAGGAGTCTTCTCTGGACATGAGTCACGAGTCCTCTTCTTCTACAGTATGTCAGACACATAGGCCTACATGTATGCACGCACCGTGTTACGAGCTAGCAGGCAACTCTCACATTGTACTTTGTCATGACTTTCATGCATTGACTGAATGTAGTTGTCTATTACAGTATATGTAATTACAGTATATACAGTATGTTTATGGAGTGTGTCTACTGTATCTGTGTATATTAGGAAGGGAAGGTAAACATCTGGAGATTCATAAGCTGGCCACTTCTCAGGAATACATTAAGAAACAAGCTGAATGTCTGAAGTTCTTGCTCAATCCTCACTACATGTACGACATGAAGTCTGGTATGTACCAACATTAATATTATTATTATTATTATTACATCATTATTTATTCTGAATGCTTTCTTTCACAGGAACAACAATTCAATAGGAATTTATGCATGGTGACAGCATGGTGTTGCTGCTGGGCAGAAATATTTCATCAATTAATCTCCTATTTTTTATTTCATTGCTAAATGAAAAAAGGGGAAAACAATGAGGATTTTAGCCTGTAATGTATATGTAAAATATGTAACGCCAGGTGGTTACGTCTGTCTGTGGGTTTTAAAATATTGAAACAATAGAATAGTATTAACAAGAGATGTTAACTGTATAATAACTACTTTGGATCAATTGGAACACAGCATCTTCTATTTTATAATAATAATAATAATAAGTAAGACGCCCTGAGGGCAAGAAGCGACCTCGCCCTAAAGGGCGTGCATGCATCCGTCTGGGTGACGGCAGACTACTGGGCAAGCGCTGGCGCTTTGGCATGGGGGGTCAGATCAACATTAGGAATGAACTGGCCATATATGGAGCGTGTCTTGAGTGTACAGGGTTTGATCAGATCAACATATGGAATATGTCAGAACAGGTCAGTTCCATATATGGAGATCTAAGTATGGCAGCGGGGGCAGTGTTTTGACTGTACAGGGTTTGATGTAGGCCCAGGTAGGGGCCGGGCAGGGGTGGACTGGCCACAGGACGTACCGGTCATATTACTGGTGGGCCGCGACCGTAGGGGGGCGGTTGTGGTGGGCCGGTCTGGGCAAAATTTGCGCGAAAATGACCGTGCCGAATTTTTGTCCCAGTCCATGGGGCCTTAATTTTCAGGGCCTGTTGATAACTCTAGTTTTCGCCGGCTGCCGGGCACGGCTTTGGGGCGGGCCCGTCTAGAGTTTGAATGGACTGGTATCAGTCAAAAGGGAGACATCGAAGAGGAAGGACAGGTGGGGAAAGATCAACATATGGAATGGAATTGTCAGAACAGGTCAGCTCCATATGGGTTTGAGGTCAGATGCAGAGTTGCTCCACTTTGGAGATCCAGAAAATATTCAGAACCACTGCTGTTTAGTTGACTGACAGCTGTCCTGCCTCCTCTCTCCCCTCATGCAGAGTTTTGCACAAAGAAAGCGAAGGAATGTGAGCCCATGACCCATAGTCTGCCCGCTGCTGAGGTAGACAAGGTTAGTCTCATGTCTTCTGGCTATGTACTGTATACTTATACCCTCTACTATCTTCTAATATCCACTGTCTGTCTCTACCGTCTTCTAATGTTCTCTGCCTTGTGTCCACTGTCTTCTATTGTTTACTGTCCACTGATGTATACTGTGTCTTCTGATGTCTGTATCATATCTACTGTCTGTTAAATACAATGTAATGAATGTGACCCCCTCAGGTCTACGGCCAGTGGGTGCTGGTTGCAGCATTCGCAGATTTCGAGGAAGGTCAGCAAATGATTGGCAAAATCTCCACGTCTCACCTTGACATCTCTCTGAACCCCGACAACCGAGCCATTCACTTCCACGAGAACAATAGAGACCTGTAAGTACTTCATTTGTTGAATTAATTAGTTTAAATTGACACTTGGTTGCCCTTGCAAGATGTTTTTAACCCTGTACTACGTTGAGGTTTGCGGAAATGTTAAGTGTGTTATAAATTAAATGTACATGCATGCGTGTTGTCCTGCAGGCATGGTGTATGTTCGGGTCGCTCTAGTGATGCCACTGTGGTTGACCCAAAGGGCAGAGCTCTCACTCTGCATGTTGGAGAATTTGGTGAGTTCCACACTATAATGTTGCTGTTGTGCAGAAACCTCTTATTGCAGATCTACAATCTACAATTTTGTACATATGATTTTGTACATACGACAGAGACGATATAAGATACAGATACAAGAGATGAGATTTCCTCCCTGGAGGTAAACACAGGTGTCCTGCTGTCACTAGTGCCTCTCTATCGATTCACCTATTGTCCGGATGTTCAATCGATATATTGCCATATTGATTAATTGAATGTACCAGCTGTCACAGCAGTGAGAAACATAGGAGAGGTACAGATACAAGCAAGAGTCAATGAATGAAGAACCAACCAACATAAATAAGAATAAAGTCAACATAAAACGAAATATTGAGTCGCTGGCCCTTTGCTTGTGTATAATGGTGTGTGTGTGTGTGTGTGTGTGTGTGTGTGTGCGTTCGTTCCAGAGAGGGAAAACCATGGCATTAAGTCCAAGCACAGTGTCTCAGCCGATGTGGTTTTCTACAAGACCTGCCCCGACTGCCTGGTCAGAATCTACAAAGGAGTCTTCTCTGGACATGAGTCACGAGTCCTCTTCTTCTACAGTAAGTCAGACACAAGCACACACTCACGCATGTATGCACGCACCGTGTTACGAGCTAGCAGGCAACTCTCACATTGTACTTTGTCATGACTTATGCATTGACTGAATGTAGTTGTCTATTACAGTATCTGTAATTACAGTATATACAGTATGTTTATGGAGTGTGTCTAATGTATCTGTGTATATTAGGAAGGGAAGGTAAACATCTGGAGATTCATAAGCTGGCCACTTCTCAGGAATACATTAAGAAACAAGCTGAATGTCTGAAGTTCTTGCTCAATCCTCACTACATGTACGACATGAAGTCTGGTATGTACCAACATTAATATTATTATTATTATTACATAATTATTTATTCTGATGCTTTCTTTCACAGGAACAATTCAATAAATAAGGAATTAATGCATGGTGACAGCATGATGTTGCTGCTGGGCAGAAATATGTCATCAATTAATCTCCTATTTTTTATTTCATTGCTAAAAGAAAAAAGGGGAAAACATTGAGGATTTTAGCCTGTAATGACATGTCCAAAATATGTAATGCCAGGTGGTTACGTCTGTCTGTGGGTTTTAAAATATTGAACCAATAGAGCGTCGCAGTCCCGCCCCCTTTCATGACGACGCCAGGCCCAGGAAATTCCCAATACATTTCAAAAAGTATTTATTTAAAGACCTTTTAAGTGTCGTACGAAGCCAACTCGAGTCGTGACAAATCATGACAACAAACAATATTTTGGACCAAACAAATAATTACAAAGAAGAAAAACAACAAAAAGTGTTGTAACCTGCCATTTTCTTCTTCCTTCTAATTCTTTGTTTGGCCCAAAACATTGTGTTTATTGTCATGATTTGTCACAACAAGAGTTGGCTTTGTCCGCGGCATAAACGTCTTTAAATAAATACTTTTTGAAAAGTCTATGAGGAAAATGAACGGGGAATTATTTTCCGGGTCTCTCGAGGGGGCGGGACTGCGACGCTCTATAGAATAGTATTAACAAGAGATTTTGACTGTATAATAACTACTTTGGATCCATTGGAACACAGCATCTTCTATTTTCTGAAAAGTAACAGTTTTGCGCAAGGTTTCCACCCAATAGGCTATTGGATATTGCAAGTGGGGCCGCAAATAATTGGCAAAACTCTAATAATAATAATAACCAGTAAGACGCCCTGAGGGCAAGAAGCGACCTCGCCCTAAAGGGCGTGCATGCATCCGCCTGGGTGACAGCAGACTACTGGGCGAGCGCTGGCGCTTTGGCATGGGGGGTCAGATCAACATATGGAATTAACTGGCCATATATGGAGCGTGTCTTGAGTGTACATATGTCAGTGTAATATGTCAGAACAGATCAGCTCCATATATGGAGATCTAAGTATGGCAGCGGGGGCAGTGTTTTGACTGTACAGGGTTTGATGTACAGTATGTACAGCGTTTGATGTACATATACAGTCTGTACAGGGTTTGAAGTACCTGGTCCGGGCCCAGGTAGGCCCCTACCTGGTTCCGGCCCAGGTAGGGCCGGGCCTTAATTTTCGGGCCTGTTGAGAACTCTAGTTTTTGGCGGCTGCCGGGCGTGGCTTTGGGGCAGGCCCGTCTAGAGTTTGAATGGACTGGTATCAGTCAAAAGGCCTGTCTAGAGTTTGAATGGACTGGTATCAGTCAAAAGGGAGACATCGAAGAGGAAGGACGGGTGGGGAAGGACAACATATGGAATGGAATGTGAGAACAGGTCAGCTCCATATGGGTTTGAGGTCAGATGCAGAGTTGCTCCACTTTGGAGATCCAGAAAAGATTCAGAACCACTGCCGTTTAGCTGACTGACAGCTGTCCTGCCTCCTCTCTCCCCTCATGCAGAGTTTTGCACAAAGAAAGCGGAGGAATGTGAGCCCATGACCCATAGTCTGCCCGCTGCTGAGGTAGACAAGGTTAGTCTCATGTCTTCCGGCTATGTACTGTATACTTATACCCTCTACTATCTTCTAATGTCCACTGTCTAATGTCTCTACTGTCTTCTAATGTTCTCTGCCTTGTGTCCACTATCTTCTAATGTATATTGTTTACTGTCCACTGTCTGATGTATACTGTGTCTTCTGATGTTTACTGTATCATATCTACTGTCTGTTAAATACTATATATGTAATGTGACCCCCTCAGGTCTACGGCCAGTGGGTGCTGGTTGCAGCATTCGCAGATTTCGAGGCAGGTCAGCAAATGATTGGCAAAATCTCCACATCTCACCTTGACATCTCTCTGAACCCCAACAACCAAGCCATTCACTTCCACGAGAACATTAAAGACCTGTAAGTACTTAATTTGTTGAATAATTTAAATTTACCCTTTATCCCCAATATGGTCCCATGTAGTTTGGTTGCCTTTGCAAGATGTTTTTAACCCTGTACCACGTTGAGGTTTGCGGAAATGTTAAGTGTGTTATAAATTCAATGTACGTGAATGTGTGTTGTCCAGCAGGCATGGCGTATGTTCGGGTCGCTCTAGTGATGCCACTGTGGTTGACCCAAAGGGCAGAGCTCTCACTCTGCATATTGGAGAATTTGGTGAGTTCCACACTATAATGTTGCTGTTGTGCAGAAACCTCTTATTGCAGATCTACAAACTACAATTTTGTACATATGATTTTGTACATACGACAGAGATGATAGAAGATACAGATACAAGAGATGAGATTTCCTCCCTGGAGGTAAACTCAGGTGTCATGCTGTCACTAGTGGTGGACGTTTATACGTTTATTGCCGTATCGATACGGGAACTGGCCATAGATCCGAAGTCCCGTTAGTCCGCACCGATACGGGAACTGCCCATACCGTAGATCCGAAGTCCCGTTAGTCCGAACATGCATTAAGGTTGGCGAACATGCACTGCTCCCGTGCTTGCGGTTATGTTTAGGTTAGGGTTAGAGATAGGGATAGTAATTTCGGAACAATGAACCTTCTGACTAATGACACGGCACGATTCACCTAACGTCCAGATGCTCAATCGATATATTGCCATATCTATTAATTGAATGCACCACTAGCTGTCACGGCAGTGAGAAACATAGGATAGGTACAGATACAAGCAAGAGTCAATGAATGAAGAACCAACCAACATAAATAAGAATAAAGTCAACATAAAACGAAATACTGAGTCACTGGCCCTTTGCTTGTGTATAATGGTGTGTGTGTGTGTTCGTTCCAGAGAGGAAACACGATGGCATTAAGTCTAAGCACAATGCCTCAGCCGATGTGGTCTTCTACAAGACCTGCCCCGACTGCCTAGTCAGAATCTACAAAGGAGTCTTCTCTGGACATGAGTCACGAGTCCTTTTCTTCAGCAGTAAGTTGCACGCACGCACGCACACACACACACACACGCACACACACACGCACACACACACACACACACACACACACACACACACACACACACACACACACACACGTACTAAGACCTAGCAGGCAACACTCACATTGTACTTTGACTACCATGCATCGACTGAATGTCCAGTATAGTTGTCTATTATAGTATGTGTCTTAGTATACATATATGTTTATGCAGTGTGTCTAATGTATTTGTCTGTGTGTATAGGAAGGGAAGGCAAACACCACGAGGCTGATAAGCTGGCCACTTCTAAGGACTACATTAAGAAACAAGCTGAATGTCTGAAGTTCTTGCCCGATCGTCACTACATGTACGACGGGATGTCTGGTATGTATTTGTATTATTATTATGCTTTCATTCACAGTGAACAATAATTCAATCAATAAGGAATTCATGCACCTAGACAGCTAGCATGCATGGTGTTACTGCTGGGCAGAATTGTTTTTATCAATTACTGTACTATATTTTAGTTCATTGCTAAATGAAATGCAGACACTATGATGTAACATTCTCCATTCATTGTCAATGGGAATGTAATGTTTGTGTAAGACAAAGTTTGTGGACAGACACCAAAAGCTGGATATTAGGAGCCTAGGAGGGGCTAGCGCCCCTCAAAAATATTGAACACATTTTTCAGTATTTCCTGTAAAGTAACAGCTTTGGGCATACAAGGTTTCCTCCCAACGGAGATGACGTGTGCGTGCACAGTTCTGCATACATACTGTACCTCAGATGAGCATATTGCAAGTGGGTCCCCAAATAATTGGCAAACTACTATGTGTTTTGTGATAATGTACGACCAATGTCATGGTGTTTTCTCCTTTCTAACCTTGAAAGAATATGTTAAATATAGGAACTAACTACATTAGTACCAATTACCCAAGCCCTGAATACGATTTGATTGATCATTAACCCATTAAAACCGGAAAAGCATCCGTGTCATTTTAGATTTTTTTTTTCATTGGATATTCAAAAATAGCAGATCTACAAGCGTGTGTCACTTTGTTGAGTGGGTTTAGAAGGCATTTGTAGAATCAGTTAAAATGGGCTGCGGACATTTTGGAGATTCAGAAAAGGTTGAGAACGACTGCTGTATTGCTGACTGACTCTCCTGTCTCCTCTCTCCCCTCATGCAGAGCTTTGCACTAAGAAAGCCTTCGCTCGGGCCGAGCTGTAACCCGCGGGGCGGGTCAAATTATCATGAATGCACCGGTCGTATTTTTCCCCAAGATTAGCATCACTAGCAGACGCATGAGGAGTTGCAGTGACATACCGTACTGGAGTGGATGTGGGCTTGAGTCCCATTCTATTATTACATGTCCTCATCATACAAACACACTGTTTACTGTTTACTGTACTGTAATACACCTGAAAATAATGTTAATAATAAAAATGATATACAGTATAACCACTGCCTCAATGTTCCATCAATCATTCAGGTGTGTGTGTGTGTGTGTGTGTGTGTATTAATTTACAGAGTTGGGAATGCACATACTGTAAGCATTAACGGTATATTCAGTGATTTCACTTAATTCAAATATCACTTCTATTTTTGTTTTGTTGTGATAATCCTCCCTACTATAGAATGTGTCAACCATAATGGAGTTCCTCCCTGTCCCCAGTTAACCCCTGGGGTCAAAAAACCTTAGGTTTCGTTTTTGGCTAGGTGGCCCAGCCTTCATTCGGGCAGGCTGAGCTATGGCAGAGTGTTCCGAGCTCTGTAGTCCCGGCTCTGGCGACGTCGTCTCGGCTAGCTTCTGGGTCGTACTCATGTCGTATCGGCACCGGGCAGGCTGAGCTATGGCAGAGTGTTCCGAGCTCTGTAGTGGAGGTTTCCCGGCTCTGGCGACGTCCTCCTAGGCTCGGCTACTCTCATGCACGGTGGAAAGCCTCGTAGAGACTAGTGTCTCAGTCGTAAATTCAGCTGTATTTTTTTAGCCTTTTCTCCCGCAGGGGCCCAGGAGTGTTCCCGGTACTGAGAGTACTGCCTCTTTTGTGAAAGTTTAAAGTACAAGTGATGAAAAACTCTTTGCTTGCGGACGGCCGTGCTAAAACAACTCACTGAAAGAAAATATTTCGCGCCAAGCTCTCTGCACTCCTCTGTCCGGGTTTATGCGTACTGTGGTTTTCTTTTCCCCTGCGCTGCTGGCGCTGATAAGAAAGTGGGCGTGTCTATCCGAGTTAGCATTGCAACAATGCTAACTCGACAAAAATACATGCTAATGCTAAAGACAAAAAGACATCTCTTTGCCATCTACTGTTGACGTCACGCAACCAACATCAACACATTCCGAAGATTTTTCCCAAAATGGCGGATGTAATGATTTTATTGTATAAACCTCAAATGTGTATTTCACCCCCAAACATTTTTTATATATCGTTGGAAAACTTAAAGGTTTTCTGAGAGACGTGTGTCAACAGTTTTGCAAATAAATAACATGTTACTCTTTCTTTAATTAAAAAAATCATTATGAAGGAGAAACAATGTAAATTTGAGTTCAGGCTGTTGATGTCTCTATGGTTGAACAAATGTTATTGTGCCTTTCTGATGATACATCTCCAGGCATTGACAATTTGGGATGGTACATTTCTCAAGGTGGCAGCTAAAGAATGATCTATTCCTATATGTCATATCTTTAACAGATGTCTGGCCAGCTCTGTGTGTCCTACACTATGGAAAGAAGCTAAAATAATTCCATTGCCAAAAGATTTTTAAAAAAGCTGCATTTTCTGGGGCTAATAGTAGGCATATAAGTCTACTACCGGTGCTCAGTAAAATGTTAGAGAGGATAGTTTTCAACCAAATACAGCATTATTTTCTAAGTAAGGAGCCAATTACAAAATGTCAACATGCGTACAGAGCTGGTCACTCAACTACCTCTGCTATAGTTCACATGTCTTACAAATGGTTGAATGAATTGGACAATAAGAAAATGGTTGGTACAGTGATGCTTGACTTCAGTGCAGCGTTCGATGTTATTGATCACGAACTGCTAAGAGCCAAACTGAAAGCATATGGTTTTCTATCCTCTGCCCTCTCTTGGATGGATAGTTATATGTCTGGGAGGAAGCAAAGAGTGTTTTTTAATGGTAGTCTATCTGAGAGTAAGGATGTAGAAAAAAACCTATATGGAGTTCCTCAGGGTAGTTGTTTAGGTCCACATTTATTTTCAATTATTACAAATGATATACCTATGTTTTAGATAAAGCAACTATGGTCATGTATGCAGATGATTCGACCATGTTTAGCGCTGCAACAACGTGCAATATACTGAATGAAGTTTTAACGAAGGAATTACAATTAGTGTCAAATTGGGTAAAAGAAAACAAATTGATCTTGAATGTCTTGGGCACTTTGTGCCCAAGACAAAGTGCATTGTCTTGGGCACTAAACATATGCTGGCTGGAGACTCCCGACTGAGTTTAACTATGGCGGGGACCCCAATACAGCAAGTTAATAAAATAAAGTTACTTGGTGTCACAATTGATGAGCGCTTGACTTGGTCGGATCATATTGATACTGTTGTAAAAATGGGGCAGGGTATTGCGGTTACACGCAGATGCTCTCCCTATGTTACACCATTCATTAGAAAGGAGGTAACACGTACAGGCATTAGTGCTTTCACAGTATGGTTGTGTGGTCCTCTGCTGCTAAAAGAGATGTAAAAAAAACTCCAGCTAGCACAAAATAGAGCTGCAAGAGTGCTGAAACCAATGCTGCGATGCACCACAGTTTAGTATGGCTAACTGAAGAAGCTAAATTAACTGCTAGTCTTATAGAATTGACCAGAAATGCAATCATTTCATGCAATCCTGTGTGGAGTTTGCATGTTCTCCCCGTGTCCCCTAGGGTAGGTACTAGGGATGTCCCCTATATATATATATATATATATATATATATACATATACATATATATATATATATATATATATACACACACATATACATATACATATACATATATATATATACACACATACATACATACATACATATATATATATCGTGTTGTGTTTATAGCGGACTCCTCACTTATGTGCACTTGCAGTTTGGGCAACTCCAAAGCAAACTCCACATGTCCCAACATTTGATTTGCCTGCCATAGTGTCAACCCCTTACCCCTGTGTCGGATCGGTGGTTACTGGTTAGACTGGCATATTCACCGATACCGATATGACCCGATATGACAAATAAGGACCGATCCGATACTTTACCCTCACAAAAAACATGCAGTAATCCTGGTCTCTAAACTGCCTCCCCCTGGCCAGCCGGGGCGCCTGATGGAGGGGAAAGGAACTGGTTGGAATAACGTGTTCCTTCCACACTCTACGTCCAACCAGGGAAACTCCCCCCTGTCAGGTATAAAGGAGCAACTTGGACACTCAGGCATGATGAGTTCAAGTCCGTTGATCTCCCCATGTCCCCCATATATGGGGACTAGGTTGGCGGAGGGTGTGTAGAGCCCAGGATCACATTAGATAATTGACACAGGGGTGAAAAATGGGTTACAAAATCGTGGGATAAAAAATATATATATAAAAAAATAAATGCAATCATTGAGGGAAAGCCAGATTTCTACAGAGATCAATTATTTAGTTCAGGTCTAAAACATAGATATCAAACTAGACAGGTAAGCTCAGGGTATTTGGAAAAATCGGTTATTTATAGAGCCACCCAACAGTGGAACTCATTATCTGTCAGCATAAAACAAATCAAAAGTAAATACTCACTTCACAAATACTCAATCACTTAAAAAACATTATTGGGAGAGGTCACACAATTGGACTGATGTGCTTTTGTACATGATATTGCTTTTGTACATGTGATGATATTTAACCTACATTATCTATATATCTTTGGTATTCTAATGTAATTGAATTTAGATTTAGACAGAGTGTCAGTTGTTGTTTGTATGTATATGGTATTGTATATGTTGTTTTTATGTTGTGATATTTTGTGTGGACCCCAGGAAGACTATAGCGACCGCAGCAGTGGAAGCTAATGGGGATCCAAATAAAGAGCTGGTCCATTTCACATTGCAGATATATGTATGTGCTGTAGCATACAATTTTTTTGGAGGGACCAGATTAATTGATTCAGGATACAACAGACACATGAGCTCATAGGCCTGTACTGTAGGTTATATACTTATTGACCAAAATAAACTATCCTACTATAAATGCGCCACGTCTCTTGTGTGTGTGTCTGCGTGTGTGTGTGTGGAGACACAACCCGCAAATTGATTACTTAACCACTCCACTTTTCACAGTCAGGGACTTTTAAGTGTGTGTGTGTGTGTGTGTGTGGGGGGGGGGGGGGGGGTGGGGGGGGGGGGGGGGGGGGCTTTAAGTTTTCAGTTGAAAAGACAATTAAACTAGAAAAAGTGCCCTTCTGGGAACAGGTCTCCACCAGGAGGATAGGAGTGTGTGTGTGATGTTTGGCAAAATGTTTAGGAGCAATATAAACGTGTGTGTGTGTGTGTGTGTGTGTGTGTGTGTGTGTGTGTGTGTGTGTGTGTGTGTGTGTGTGTGAGAGATGCGGCTTGGCCTGTTGTAGCGCCACCATGAGGCTGATTTGAAAACTGTCAAGTGGCATTTCTTCCAAAGCCTAGTGGGAATATGCATGCACGGTTTCACCACAATCGGACGCTGCGTTTAGTAGTTGTGGCGATTTGTAAAAACGGGCTACTCCTGAAAAGTTTAGAAGCCAATCATAGCCAATGAGGGTGGATTATGATAAATCAAACAAACCCGTCTTGATCACATGACTATGGAGAGCATGTGTACCGATTTGCGTGAAATTTGGATACAATCTGAAGGAGTAATATTAGAAAATGTGTTTTACATATGTCGGCCTCCTGGTGGCGCTATAAAGAGCAGATGTGAAAAATTCCAGTCAAAGGTTTTTCCTTGGCCTCTAGGGAGTTGGCATACAAAGTTATCCACAGATCCGTGCAGTTAGAGGTAAAAACACTTTTCGGCCAGTTATAGCGCCACCATGAGGCTGAGTTGAAAATGTTCATGTGGCATTTCTTCCTCGGCCTAGTGGGAATGTGCCTGCACAATTTCATGGAAATGACACGATGTGTTCATGATTTGCAGCATTTTGTTTTAAACTGAGCACTCCTGCGAACTTTGGAGGCCAATCTTAGCCAATCAGGATGGAGTCTGAGAAATCTGAAAGACCCGTTTCGTTGAATGGCTCTAGAGAGACTGTGTACCAATTTGCGTGATGTTTGGACAAAATCTGTAGGTGTACTGTCCAAAAACTTGTTTTGCACAAAGCAGCCTCCTGGTGGCGCTATAACAGGCCGTTCTGGAATTTTTGGGGCCGAGGTTCATCGTTGGCATCCAGGGAGTGTGTGTGCAAAATTTGGCATCGACCGGGTTAACGGTTCCGGAGATTAGCTGATCACAGACGGACGGACGGACGGACGGACGGACGGACGGACGGACACACGGACGGACGGACGGATTGCAAAACATACTCTCTCCCCATGCCTTCGGCCTGGTGGAGACAATGAGCATCTGGGAACAGGGGAATTGTGGTAATTTAAATCAGTTGTTCTCAACATGTGGGCCACGAGGGTATTGGGAGTGGGGCCCCTAATAATTGTCAAAACACTAACATTTTTGTCATAAAATAACAATAATATAAAAATAATGTAGAAAACAAAGTCATGGTATTTTCTATGACGGCTTATTAGCCCCATCATGTGCCAGGTGCAGAACCATTCTACAAGGCTGAAGTTTGTCATATTCAGGTTTGGAAGAGAGTATCCTACAGCATCCTTCTTTGTAGATTAGGATTACCCTCATCACACACCAGACCGTGTGTGATGCTTGCTGTCCAATGTTGTATTATTTATATATATTATTTTAATGTTGTTTTTTGCGGCTTTCGCCTTTATTTTATATTTTTAAGTGGTGCAAACCACTTTCTTAAGTGAGTATGTGTGTGTGTGGGTAGCTGGCTGGCTGGGTATGAGCACGAAAACAGCATGGTTGTTTTTCACCACCTGTGCGCAACCTAACACACACACAAACACATATTAACTGTATATATGGTGATTTCAGGTGTGCCAGTACAGTACAGTGACAGTACATTACAGTAGAGGGTACAGTAGAGGGACCCCCACACGGTAACTGTCATTTCTCAACTGTTTCGGACGCGGGCGGCCTATATGTGTTATGTGTACTGTCATTTTGTTGCAGTTGTTTTGTTTTCGTATGTCTTGTTTTGTCTTGTTGAATTGTCTGTAATAAAAATGTCTTTATGTATGAAGTGTAATGTTTAATTTGCGGACTCCCTTGAAAACGAGATGGTTCATCTCAAGGCGTTACTCCTAATAAAGACATTTCAGACAGACAGTTCTCTTCGTCCTTCATAAAGCCACTGTTCCACTAATGATTTGAGTTTGGTTTGTTCCACTAATGTTTTGAATTTGAGTTTTCAAATTCTGCCATCTCCTACTTCGACCATGTTCTCCTGTGTTGGTTGCCAGTTTGGGCTATCCACGCACACTGCAAAATGTCAAGCACTCAATTTGCCTGAGTCATGAACTCGGTTTACCGTAGTCATGAACTTGGTTTACCTTAGTCATGCGCTCGATTTGCTTGAGTCATGAACTTGTTTTACCTTAGTCATGCACTGTTTGCTTGAGTCATGTTTACCTTAGTCATGCGCTTTATTTGCCTGAGTCATGAACTCTGTTTGCTTGAGTCATGAACTCTCGTTTGCCAGAGTCATGTTTGCCTTAGTCATGCGTTCGATTTACCTGAGTCATGAACGCAAATTTGCCTCAGTCATGTGTGACACAGCAGTATTGGTGTTTACATAATCCTGTGATGTTTTTTGCAATATTTGGCTGGACCATTTGGACCAATACTGCTCTAGTCCCAAGCACAATTACAGTAACATCCCTTGCATGCTTGCATTATTATTTTTGAGTATATCAGTAGCCGCCTCTACATATTGACATATATAATAAATCAAGTAAACCTAATTTATTTTCCATTACACACTCTTTTACACTCACACAAGCACTGGCACCAATACAATAACCTGCAGGGGGACTCCCAGCATGTATAAACAATCTTGGGAATTCCAACCTTCAGCTCCATGGTGGGAGAAACCTAGCCTGGCGCGGCCAGCGAGGATTCACTGGATTCACTGACGCTTAAGCTATGAGTCTGGCCGCGCCAGGCTAGGAGAAACCATGTTGCACTCGCATACACTGATGATTTCGGGATGCATTGCCAGAGCCTCCTATGTGGCATGAAGTTGTTCGTTATAATTTTGATCCATAGAGTCTGAGCTGATATATTCAGAGTGGTGTAAGTTACATAGATCAGTGTAGGCTATATGTGTTGCATTTGTCACTACATTCCTGATCCTGTTTATGACCGTAAGTCAAGGGAGTGTACCTACATGAACTGTAGCCACATGAACTGTACCCACATGAACTGTGTTTTTTAAACCTTCGAGTGGTTCTTTTGGATTTGTGTATACAATGTACTGTATCACCCTTCAAGGGTAGCAGATTGTCTGATTACATGCACCATTTGGACTTTGAGGTCTAAAGATGAGGCCATGTAGGGAAGGCAGGATGTCTTTATAAAGACCAGCAGGTGCACACATCAAACCAGGCTCAAGTCTCATTTCCACTGATCCAGAATACAATACAATCAGCAAGTGACAATTCCAAGATGTGTGCTCTGTACAAACTGATGGCACTGGTTGCACTGGCTCTGAGCTGCAGAGCGGAGCTCACATCAGAAGAATGTGAGCCCATGACTCATACTCTGCCCGCTGCTGAGGTGGACATAGTAAGTGTATTTTAATATACGTTCAGCTGTCCACTGTCTAATGTCTACCGTCTTCTCAGGGCCACTGTCTGATGTCTATACGGTCTATTGTCTTCTGATGTCTCTACTGTCTGTTAAATACAATGAATGTGACCCCCTCAGGTCTACGGCCACTGGGTGCTGGTTGCAGCGTTCGCAGATTTCGAGGCAGGTCAGCAAATGATAGGAAATATTTCCACCTCTCACCTTGATATCTCTCTGAACCCCGACAACCAAGCCATTCACTTCCACGAGAACAACAAAGACCTGTAAGTACTTGGAACCTTTATTATACATTTTATGAATTAATCTTGGGTCCCGATTTCACCTTGTTTAAAAAATTAAAGTATGGTCTCATGTAGTTTGGTTGCCTTTGCAAGCTGTTTTTACACAAGTGTTGTCAAACCCTGTATCACTTTAAGGTTTGTGAAAATGTAAAGTGTGTTGTTCAAGTTACTTTTAAAAAGTAAAGAGTTATAGTTATAGTTACTTATCTAAAAAAGTAACTTTTTTTAGATAAGTTACTTTACTTTACTTTATGAAAGTAACTTTTAAAGTTACTTTACTTTAAAAAATAATAATATAAAAAACGATTTAAAAGAAGGTTTTTTGTTCTGTCGCACAGTAAGAGAAAAGACAACTCCCTCCTAACATTATGAAATTTAGTGGAACAATAAAACATGTTCAGAAATTTTGACAGGCATCTTTATTGTAGCCTCAACTTGCCTTCAAAACAAATTTGCAATATGAAAAAAATAATAATAATCAAATAAAAAATGAGTCCATATATCTGCAGTGGTAGAGAGATATTCTAATTCATCAAATGTATTTTTGAGCTCATCTTCCATTTTAGAATATTCACTGTTCAGGTATTTGGAAAATGTATTTCTGCACATTGGCCCTGCTTTCACTGGTATTTTGCTGACCAGTGCTCTGAAAGGAACAGACCACCGTTGAGAGGGGAAGCATTTCCTCAACAAAATACCTGGCAATCATTTTGTCAAGTTGACTCTTGGTGACATGCCTCTGTGGCGATTTAAAATCGATCTTTGTCTGTTACTTTACTTTACGGTGATATGAGGCAGCCTAGCTCATGGACTGATTTAAGATGCTTTCTTAGATTTGCATTGCTCTTCTTGGCTGTGGACAATGCTTTCTGTCCGTCACATAATTAGCATTTTCACCTCGATGTTTGTCTGGGGGGGAAGGGGGGGAGAGGGCAGCCCTATCACGGTGCCCATAGATAGTTTATATATATCTGTGCCCGGGGAGGTGGCCACGGTCCCGCGGGGATCCGTTAGCATGCAACGGTGTGCAAGGCTAACGCACGGCTAACGTCAGGCACTGTGCTGCGGCGCCCACTAGCTAATGCTGGCTAGCGCAGGAGGGTCCCTCCTGGAGGGATGCAGCAGCAATAATAATAAAGGAAGTGCGGGGAATCACACACAGCAGGGACACTCCATGGCATGTTAAAACATTTCCTTTACCCGCAAGTACTCAAATAATGCTTGTATTTCCAACCCACAAAGCATCCGATCTCGCTGTCGTAGCGTGTGGTAATAATGTTCGTTCAACCGGCCTTTTCTGTGTATGCGTTACAAGGGTTTGTTTGTCTGTCTGTGTTTACATACGAGTACATACGAGTAAGACCCGCCCTACTCTGTCAGACTGTCTCTGATTGGTTTACCCTGAAATCTGGCCCTACGTTAGCCAATCAATGACCTCTTCTGCGACATGCTTTGTTCATGTTAGGGTGCGTAGCCATGTGGGCTCAGAGGCTAGTATGAGAGCACAAACGAAACTGTCAACACAGTACAACACAGCGCTCTCTCAGCAGCAGTCAGCACAGAGCATGTATGACAGACTCACGGCGCTGTATGGGGAAACTTTTCACTTGGATCATACGTTGACATAATAACGCTATAACACGGGTAACGCTCGGACAATAACTATAAGGCCGTTATGGAATAGGGAAATGTAAAGCCTCGCTTACAAGTTACTGCAAAAAGTAGCGCCGTTAGGTAACGTAACGTGATGTAAGGGCGTTAGTTACAACACTGGTTATAAAGTGTAAAGTAAAAGAAAACAACGTCCTAATTCAAGGGGATGCAGAGTTCACACCACAACTATTAGGTCACAGTCTAGATTGTCAGCTCATTGTGTGTGTGTGTGTGTGTGTGTGTGTGTGTGTGTGTGTGTGTGTGTGTGTGTGTGTATGCATGTTGTCCTGCAGGCATGGTGTATGTTCGGGTCGCTCTAGTGATGCCACTGTGGTTGACCCAGAGGGCACAGCTCTCTCTCTACATGTTGGAGAATTTGGTGAGTTCCACACTAACATTTTGGTTGGGCAGAAACTGCCTATCTCCATAATACCTTTAGTGTTTCTAACGCCCTAATTGGATCACACAGTGTCAAACAAAAGTAGCAGCTCTACAAGCTACAGTTTTGTACATATAGGAGACTATATAAGATACAGATATAGGCTACAAGAGATGAGATGAGATTTGCTTGCTGGTGGTACATTTTGCTGTGATGCTGTCACTCACAGTGGTGAGAAACAGGAGATGTACAGAATACAGACACGAGGAAGAGTCAATTAAGAACCAAACCAAGATAAGAAAATAAATACATAGTCAATATAAGACAAAATACTGAGTTGCTGGCCCTTTGCTTGATTGATTGAATACTTTAGTCGTGGCACAGTAAGACGTCAAAGCTAAAAGGATAACACAAAAACAGTCCTGGAGACTTGTTTCCATAGTGGTCCTATGCCAAGGACCTATATGTGGTCCTCGATATCTGCAGTGGATCTCTGAATGAATGAATGGTTTTTGAATGGGTAGTGTTTGCAGTGCAAGCAGTATACAGAATGTGTGTTTGTATAATTTATGTGTCTGTGTGTGTGTGTGTGTGTGTGTGTGTGTGTGTGCACGTGTGCATGTGCGCGCATGTTCCAGAAAGGGAACACGATGGCATTAAGTCCAAGCACAGTGTCTCAGCCGATGTGATCTTCTACAAGACCTGCCCCGACTGCCTGGTCAGAATCTACAAAGGAGTCTTCTCTGGACATGAGTCACGAGTCCTCTCCTTCTACAGTAAGTCAGACACATGCACACAGACTCACGCATGTATGCACGCACCGTGTTACGAGCTAGCAGGCAACTCTCACATTTTGTCATGACTATCATGCACTAACAAAAAAACATTGCATGGATGCACCTGGGACGTATCCTCAGTGATGTATCCCAAGGTCTCGAACATCATACCCCTCACTCAGGCGACCCAGCCGGGGGCTATTGGGACGTAAGTCCCGACTTACGTCCCAGTAGCTACCCACTACTAGGGCAAAACCAGGGCCACACAATCCGTTGGAACTACTCCAGAACAACTCTGCCAGGGCTGGGAGGTATGCTTCTGGCGCATGGAAGGACTAGGCTCTGTGGGTTGACTCCTGTCCGGGCCTCTCCTACGTCTCACCAGGTCCCCTCCTGCTCTCACCAGTCCCAGGACCTGTGCGTTGCACCAGAGTTCCAGCACCAGACATGTTCATTCAGGAGTGGTGGGCAATGGTTCCACAGACTCCACCCGAGTGAGAAGGTGGTGCTGCGGGCTCCGCTTGCTGCTTGAATGGCCCTCCTAAAGGCCTCACCGAGGGTTTGTTGGGCTTCCTCCTCACAGAGGACACAGGCTGGGACTCTAACCCATACTGCTCACCCGGGTGTCGTCTACCGGCTGTCACCCGTCTCTCTGGTGGTCACCAGACTCTGGTTGTCACATAGTCTATTCCTATGAGTCACTATAAATAGAAGAACTGAATGTAGTTGTCTATTACAGTATCTGTAATTACAGTATGTTTATGGAGTGTGTCTACTGTATCTGTGTATATTAGGAAGGGAAGGTAAACATCTGGAGATTCATAAGCTGGCCACTTCTCAGGATTACATTAAGAAACAAGCTGAATGTATGAAGTTCTTGCTCGATCCTCACTACATGTACGACATGAAGTCTGGTATGTATACCATTATTATTATTATTTATGTATACCATTATTATTATTATTATTATTATTACATAATTATTTATCCTGATGCTTTCTTTCACAGGGAACAATTATTCAATAAATAATGAATTCATGCACATAGACAGCATGGTGTTGCTGCTGGGCAGAAATATTTCATCAATATTTTCTTATTTCATTGCTAAATGAAAAAAGTCGAAAACAATGAGGATTTTAGCATACATGTTCAAAATATGTAACGTCAGGTGGTTATGTCTGTCTGTCTGTCTGTGGGTTTTAATATATTTTACCAATAGAAAAGTATTAACTATTAATTGACTGAGTAATAACTTTGGAACACAGCATCTTTTATTTTCTGAAAAGTGGGGGCCCCAAATAATTGGCAAAACTCTAAGGTTTTAATGATAACATGTTTAAATAATAACAGTAATAATAATTATTATTATTTCATGGTATTTTTCTTTAAAAACCTGAAAGAATGTTAAATGGGAGCTTAACTAACTACATAGATTGAACAAAGCCAGGAACACAATTGATTGATTGATCATTAAATCGTGCTCTGAAAATGCACGCTGGCCACCCATCTGGGCTGCGGACACTTGGAGATCCAGAAAAGGTTGAGAACCACTGCCATTGACAGCTGTCCTGCCTCCTCTCTCCCCTCATGCAGAGTTTTGCACAGAGAAAGCAGAGGAATGTGAGCCCATGACTCATACTCTGCCCGCTGCTGAGGTGGACAAGGTTAGTCTCATGTCTTCCTGTACTGTAGGCCAGCTAGAGGTTCCCTACCACTGGTACTAGTACCACTGGTGGTACTTGAGTCCCCCTCTGGTGGTACTTGAGCCCCCCTCTGGTGGTACACAGAGGAGTCACCCAAAAAAGAAAACAAAAGTGGAATGAAATATTTATATTACTACAGGTAGTTCTTCTCACCAAGAAATTGGTTGAAATAGGCTCTGCAGCCGTGCTGAAATGAACATGACAGCACACCTAGGTGTTAATAGAAGATTTGAGGACGGATTAATAATGGAACGGAACAAAAAGAAAACAATTAAAAAATAAATTACATTGTCCTCCTGTGTTAATAGCTGAATAGGATGGTCCAGGTCTACGCTCCTGTATTTTAACATTAGTTATTACGGCGTGTACTTGGAGAGCCAGATATTTTCTGTGGTGGTACTTGGTATAAAAAGGTTGGGAACCCCTGCTGTAGGCTATGTGCTGTATACTGTCTAATCTATAGTATACCATCTACTATCTTCTAATGTCCACTGTCTAATGTCTCTACTGTCTAATGTTCTCTGCCTTGTGTCCACTGTATTCTAATGTACACCGTTTGCTGTCTGTACTCATGACTACTGTCTGATGTATAGGCCTACCGTGTCTTCTGATGTATACCGTCTACTGTATCATATCTACTGTCTGTTAAATACAATGTAATGAATGTGACCCCCTCAGGTCTACGGCCAGTGGGTGCTGGTTGCAGCGTTCGCAGATTTCGAAGCAGGTCTGCAAATGATTGGCAACATCTCCACGTCTCACCTTGACATCTCTCTGAACCCCGACAACCAAGCCATTCACTTCCACGAGAACAACAAAGACCTGTAAGTACTTCATTCATCATCTGATGAATTAATCTTGGGTCTTGATTTTAAATTGACCCTTTATCCCCACTACTGTCCCATGTTAAGTGTGCCAACTTATAAATGTAATGTACGTGCATGCGTGTTGTCCTGTAGGCATGGCATATGTTCGGGTCGCTCTAGTGATGCCACTGTGGTTGACCCAGCGGGGGCAGCTCTCACTCTGCATGTTGGAGAATTTGGTGAGTTCCACACTATAGCGTTGCTGTCTGGCAGGAACCTCTTATCTTGTTGTGTTTTATTTCTTTATTAACACCCTACTTGGATCATACTACAGTGTCACACAAATGTAGTAGATCTACAATTGTACATATGAGGTTTCCACCCCAACAGAGATGGTATAAAATACAGGTACTAGACATTAGATGAGATTAGATGAGATTTCCTCCCTGGAGGTAAACTCAGGTGTCATGCTGTCACAGCAGTGAGAAGCAAGAGTCAATTAATTAAGAACCAAACCAACATGAATAAGAACAAAGTCAAAATAAAACTAAATACTGAGTTGCTATAGCCCTTTGCTTTGTAAACAGCATGTGGTACAGTAAGTCGTTAAAGTTAAAAGAATAAAAGTCACAAAAACATCATGGGGACTTGTGGTCCTTGACATGTGCAGTGAATCTCTGAATGAATGAACGTACATTCTATCAATAAATATGCATGTATTAATGGATAAGACATGTATCACTACACCCCCCCCCCCCCCCCCCACACACACAGACACTAGACTACTTTACATCAGTCTTCTTATTAAAAAGTTATGTTAATTATACAATTAGTATTGTTTAGTGTGTTTGCAGTGCAAGCAGGATACAGTATATGTGTGTGTATACTGAAGTGTGTGTGTGTGTGTGTGTGTGTTCCAGAGAGGGAACAGGATGGCATTAAGTCCAAGCACAGTGCCACAGCCGATGTGGTCTTCTACAAGACCTGCCCGGACTGCCTGGTCAGAAACTACAAAGCAGTCTTCTCTGGACATGAGTCACGAGTCCTCTTCTTCTACAGTAAGTTGCTAGCGCAGTGGGCTTTAAGACTATTCAACTAGTTGACTAGTAAATCCACTAGTTGCCCTTGTTGGTACTACTTGACTGTTGATAAGAAAAGAAAAAAAGAAAAAAGAACTCCTCCCCCCCCCCCCCCCGTTTTTGTAGGCCTCAAGATCAGCTAGAATGCTAGATTATGTTTGTGTTTAGTTCAATGTTTGTTTTAAAAATGCCATTGACAATGAAGAGAAATTAATGTTTGTTTTTAGTTCAATGTTTGTTTTAAAAACACCATTGACAATGAAGGGAAAATGTACGTCATCTTGTCCCTAACACAAACATTAAAGGCCATTAACAATACAGATAATTTAATGTTTGTTTTACATCACCATTACATCACCTAATCAACATGAGTTAGACTTTAATATATTAGTGCCCCTCACGTCACACAGGTGTGATTTTTAAATAGGTAGTTAAACAACTAGTCGACTACTAAACTAGGCAAAATCACTAGAAGTGAAAGAGAACACTCTCACACTCACTCATTTTTTTTATTTAACCTTTATTTAACCAGTAAAAACCACATTGAGACTGAAGTCTCTTTTACAAGTGTGAACTGGCCAAGACAAGAGGCAAAATAAGTGACACAGCTCTGCCAGTAACAAAAAAAATACACAACAAAAAAACAGGACAGACATACAATGCTCATAAATACAGCAGTGTTGGGTAACTAACACTACGTAACTTAATATATTACGTAATATATTACCGGAATACGGTAACTTGTAATATAATACATTACTTAACAAAAAAAATTGTAATATATTCTAAAAATCTTTCTGTATTACTGCATTACTTTCTGTATTACTTTCTGTCTGTCTGTCTCGTTGCCCGTGGCTCTGTCTTGTGACATTATGTTAAAGAATTACGTATTTCCGCTCCCCACTAATAGTTCTCAAGTCTGGTGTTTGTCCTCTTTTTTTCTCAGTCGTGTTTTCAAATGGATTTGGCTAGGCGGCCATTTGACCTTGCCTTATTGTAGATACGCCACTGGTCTACGTAATGTATAATTTATAATTATACTAAATATTTAATTGTTCGATTTGAGCATTTAAAAAAAAGTAATATGTAATAGTAATATTAATATATTACTCTTGCTCAGACAGTAATATGTAATACAATATATTACTTGACAAATTAAGGTAATAAGTAATAAGAAATATATTCCAAATATAAAGTAATATACCCAACACTGAAATACAGTACCCACTACCAAGAAGCTCAAAGGGAGAAAAGGAACGTTTAGTAACGCGACCAATAAGGACTAATAAATAAAAACTAAGCATTGCTTAGTAGACTAAAAAGCAAGCAGACATGTGCTATACGTCAAAGCAGAAGTGTGCCCATGGCAATCCTTTTAAAGCTCACTAGGGGAATCACAGCAGCCAGTTTGAGTCTGGTCTGTAGGTCATTCCAAGACCAGGGTCCGAAATAAGCAATGCTTTTTTTCCCAGCCTCAGATTTTGTTGGGGGCTTAGCGTAACCAAGCATTTGATCTGAGGTTGAGAGAGTTTTGGACAAGTTCAAATTTAGAACCAATGTAACGTGGGAGATTACCAAGAATGGCTTTAATGAGAATATACACACACACACACACACACACACACACACACACACACACACACACACACACACACACACACACACACACACACACACACACACACACACACACACACACACACACACACACACACACACACACACACACACACACACACACACACACACACACACACACACACACCTATCAATGTGTCTAATGTATTTGTCTTATTGTATATTAGGAACGGAAGGCAAACATCTCGAGGCTGATAAGCTGGTCACTTCTCAGGATTACATTAAGAAACAAGCTGCATGTCTGAAGTTCTTGCTCGATCGTCACTACATGTACGACGGGACGTCTGGTATGTATTATTACGCTTTCATTCACAGTGAACAACAGTTCAATAAATAAGGAATTCATGCACATAGGCAGCATGGTGTTGCTGCTGGGCAGAAATATTTCATCAATTATTCTCCTATTTTTTATTTCATTGCTAAATGAAAAAAGGGGAAAACAATATTGAGGAATTTAGCCTGTAATGACATGTCCAAAATATGTAACGCCAGGTGGTTACGTCTGTCTGTGGGTTTTAAAATATTAAACCAATGAAAAGTATTAACAGGAGCTTGTGAAACAACTTCTTTGGATCAATTAGAAGACAGGATTATTTCCCCCCCCATTTCCTGTAAAGTAACAGCTTTGAAAATACAGCGTTTCCTCCCAACGGAGATGACGTGATTGTGCACATAATATACTGTACCTCAGATGAGCATATTGGTGGGCCCCCAAATAATTGGCAAACAACTAAGGGTTTTGTCATAATGTAGTTTTGCAGTTTTCTCCTTTAAAACCTTGAAAGAATAAGTTAAATATAGAAGCTTAACTAACTACATTAGTACCATTTACCCAAGCTGGGAACACAATTGATTGATTGATCATTAACCCATTAAAACCGTGTCATTTTAGATTTTTTTTTCATTGGCTATTCAAAAATAGCAGATCAAGCTCACAGTGCTTAAACCCACTTCGTTGAGTGGGTTTAGAAGGCATTTGTAGAATCAGTTAAAATGGGCTGCGGACATTTTGGAGATTCAGAAAAGGTTGAGAACCACTGCTGTATTGCTGACTGACTCTCCTCTCTCCCCTCATGCAGAGGTTTGCCCTAAGAAAGCGGAGGAGGCAGCACCTGCAGAGTAGACGCATGAAGAGGTGCAGTGACATACCGTACTGGAGTGGTTGTGTCCTCATCACATACAAACACACTGCACAGTACAAACACACTGCTGTGTCATGTACTGTAATACACCTGCAATAATAAGCGCAGCGATAGTTCATTGAGACACGGAAGGCATGAAGGTTTAATATATAATACCCCTTCATTCTCTATCAGCAATTCATTCTGCTCCTTTAAATCAGCTGTCTCTCTCCATGTCAACTACCCTCACTCTCGTTCGCTGCCAGCTAAGTCACTCACGCCCACATTCAATCAGGTGTTCTTTTTAAGCAGTCACTACCCTGTCCTCAGTCTTCATGCTAGCTGACTCTGTGGTTGTTCAGTCTTCATGCTAGCTGTCTCTGTTGTTCAGATGTCAGCATTCAAATTTCCTCCACCTCCAAATGTCCTCCTCCCTGTGGCATTAGTTCTGTAATGGGCAATTTTGTGATTATACATGTGATTTATGGATTGTACTATATGTGGTATCTAGTTCTGTTATGGGTATCCATGATTATAATGTGTTTTATGGATTGTATATATATATATATTATGATCATGTGATATGTTCTGTATCTATGTGATATGGAATGCATTGAAAGTTATGCTGTTGATGTAATGTCTTTGTTATGCTCTGGGGTTTGTTGTTATCAGAGCTGTGTCTCGGTGCACAGATAATCTGAGATATCAAATGTTGATATCGGAGCTGTGTCTCGGTGCACAGATAATCTGAGATATCAAATGTGATATGATATCAAATGATATGATATCACATGAACAGAGCCACACCGCCATACTAAATGCAATAGCTTTGCAATAAATGGTTAATGGTCATTCTGAGCTGAAGTGTTTCAATGAAATAATGTTAATAAATAATAACCATGCACTGCCTCGATGTTCCATCAATCATTCTGGTGTGTGTGTGTGTGTGTGTGTGTGTGCGCATGCGCGCTAGGCATGTAACGATATATCGTATATCGATATATATCGATATTATATCCCGCCGATTTATTAAAAATTAATATCGATTTTCAAAAAGAAAAACAAATATTTGTTCTTTTTTTAGGGGGTCTAGTGTGTGCTATTAAATGTGAGCTGTAATCATATTCCATCATATTCACGTGCTTTTGGAGAGAAATGAGACAGACTCCATGCAGTCACTTTCAGTAGTAGAGGCCTGCAGAGGGGACACAGGTATTGATGCTCATGAATACATCAAGCAATTATGTTTCTGCACTGTCAAATAGGTCTACATCTATCCTAAGATACCATCAAAGAAAAGAAGAAATGTTAAGTCGAGCTAGGTTTAAACATGTTTAACAAGCATGTTTACAGTTGTTGCACAGAAATTAAGTAATTTTACATGAAAAGTAATGCTACTTTTGCAATGTAGTTAAATAAAAATTGTGAAAAAAGCTTGGGGGGAAGATAAATCATATATAGCTGTCTCCTATAATCCATTTACTATGTAGCTGAACTTAGCAGCAGAAAGCTTTTTAATTGGACGGCTGCATCAAAGCAAATTCTAGATGAAAATTATTCTAGCGGTTGCACCACTCTACAAATGAAGGTGCTCACTGCTCAGTTGCATATCCCACATGCCATGATATAGTTTATCAGCCTTATAATTGACTATTCTAATTAACCAAAGCCTCGACCCCAGATGTCTGATCATGGCTATAGTGATGGTGCATGGTGTTCCCTGGCCCAGTTCCTAATTAATAAAGGAGAGGGGAAATCAAATTAATCCACTCCATTAGAACGACCACGGGCACAACATGTCACAACAACATTAATTATCAGGTCATAGAAGATTAGATGAGAGAAAACAAGCCAAGAGCCAAAAACAGCCACACTTGACATCATGGCCATAGGCCTATATACCACCCCATTCGACTGGTATCATCCATCTTATGGGCCCAGTATGTCCCGTTTATCATCCATCTTATGGGCCCAGTATGTCCATACTCACTGTTTCAGTATGTCATTATCAGCAATTGTCATTAGAACTGATGTCCTGACGGAGGCGCGCCGTGTCTGGTGGCCTTGAGCTACATGAGGCACCGCCGAGCGAGGCGCTAGCCGAGCGAGTCGCCGTGCCGAGCGTTGCGAAGGCCACCAGACCCGACTCAGCGCCGTCCAAGTTACGTCCAGATAGGCAGAGAATAGTATATATTAGTAGCCCCTAGTTTCCATGCGCTGACAATAGTTGGAAATGACACATCCACCAGGGGGAAACCTTGACCAGGCTATGGTGAGTATGCCAGTATGGCCATACTGGGCCCATAAGATGGATGATAAACAGGACATACTGGGCCCATAAGATGGTATGATAACTAGGGCCGGGACTTTAACGCGTTAATTGAGATTAATTAACTACATAAAAAGTAACGCGTTAAAAAAAATTACGCATTTAATCGCACCTTTTTTTTCCACCGCGGAACGTTTCTCACTGTGTTTCTAGTAGTACTGAATTGGCTGCGGCACGCGAGCAGCAGCAGCAGCAGCTGTTCACTCCAGAGTAATCCACTCTACACTACAGGCTACAGCTCCGTCAGAAAGCCCAAACCCAAATGAATCGAATGAAGAAGCCGCTTATATCGCTTTTGCTCCATGGATGGGACATTTAGATGTAAAAGCTATCGGATGGACGCGTGGATAGCGGCATGGCTGTGTGCAATGTCAGAGGGAAAGGATCCATTTATGACCAACGTTAGCTTATATGCTAGGCTTGCTAGCTGCTTCAGTTTAACATGTCTCACAGACCACCGGAGACGCGCGGTGATTTCACCACAGCACGAAGCTGTCAAGCTGTCCTCGATGCGAAACATACTGAAGTAGCAAGCGACAAGCGTGGGTCAGCCCCAACCTCATGTGAAATGTTTCCCCCATAATAAAGTTGTTTTTATTTGTTCTCATGCCCCGCCATGTAAAGCACATTTGAGTATTTCATATACACACTGAAGACACTATATAGGCACTTGCTACTCTTGTTTATCTGTTGGGATAAAAAAGTTGTATTGCTTAAAGGGGAATACCACTCATTTTCAACATTTTTCTATGGAGTTGTGTGCACTGGAAATAATAAAGTCCCCCCATTATGTGTTACCTATAGAACTGGAGGTCTGAAAAAAACAGTAACATTATGAAGTACATTTTTGTGATGTCACTGAGATGTACTTCATAATGTTACTGATTTTTTCAGACCTCCAGTTCTAGGCAACACAGAATGGGGGGGGACTTTCTTATTATATCCACACAACAACTCTAAGGTATATTAATGACAGTAAAATGTTGAAAATGAGTGGAATCCCGTAGTCACTATTCACTGGGATACCAAAAAACATTTGAAAAAAAAGGTTTCTCACTGTTCTCGGGTTGAATATTGATATGCGATTAAAATGCGATTAATTAACTACAAAGCCTCTGTTTAATTAGATTAATTTTTTTAATCGAGTCCCAGCTCTAATGATAACGGTCGAATCGGCTGCCTATACTCCACACTACAAAACACAATCTATGACAGTGTGTATGTGTGCGCGTCTGTCTGTCTGTCCTGAGCTAATCTCACAAAACTCTGCCAGTAGTCCAGGTACCTCAACTATTTTTATTCATCGTCACCTGTCTTTATAAAGGAAGTTAAAGGGGCCGTGCTCGCACTGAAACCTTGCCCGAATTTTCATACATTCGTCACAGACATTATTGTCGCAGGCTGGTCACATGAAGTCGGAGTAAAAGTAGAGCAAATTATTTACAGATAATTGTTATGAAAATTGTTACATTTAAAGCTAGACAAGTGAAATAACAAAAGCAACATGTCATACGGAACCCGCGACAGGAGGAAGTGAGGTGAAATTGCGAGGAAAGTAATGGTGGGCTTATAAGAAGACACTCTGTTCTGCACCACCCTCCCTCACCGTCCTCCTCGGCGCCCAGACACTTAAAGGGTTTCAGGCAGATGTTCAGGGCTCCAACACTCCCCTGATATTAAACTGTAATCACTCAAAGAGGAAGCACACAAACATTTGATTGAAGCAGCTGTGATTGATGTGGAGTTGTCCCAACCTGAGCTGGATCCATCCCTTCCACCATTAAGAGTAAACATCCAGACATATGGTTCACCCAACCCAGGGATGCACTTACAGATGCACATAAAACATGAAGGCCACCTGCAGAGGTGCATATAATGGTGCTGCTCAGCATGTCTGACTGGTTAACGCACAGGTTAACAGGGCTGCAGCCTGGGGCTTGGTGCCCCAGGCTGCATGACTTAAATTGGACATACTGTACAGTGTAAAATGGTAAATGGTGCATTTATATAGCGCCTTTATCCAAGGCGCTTTACATAGATTGTGCATTACATTCACCCATTCACACACACATTCATACACCGATGGCGACGGAAGCCATGCAAGGTACCAACCAGCACATCGGGAGCAATTTGGGGTTCAGTGTCTTGCCCAAGGACACTTCGACATGTAGACAGGAGGAGCCGGGATTCGAACCGCCGACCCAGGGCTCATTGGACGACCTGCTCTACCTCCTGAGCCACAGTCGCCCCAGTGTACACTACAGCATGTTATGGATTACTTTCACAGTGTGCTCTGCAAACCAGCGTTTAGTACAGTGGTTCTCAAACCTTTTCAAGTCAAGGACCCCCAAATTGCTAGCATGTAATTGGTGTTTTATGCCAGGGACCCCCAGAAGAGAAGAAAATTCAAAATTTCCAAACATTTTCGATATTTTTCAAAAATAACACTGAAGTACAAGCTTGCAGCGTGGTACAAAAAGTGGACATAAGGTTAAAGTTAGGACATAAGACCTGGTAATGAAAATGCACAAAACATGGCCTGTGTATATGTACCAATATGTACTGTATGTACGGTCTGTCTCCGTGTAGCATGAAGACCTGCAACCCGATTTCAACACAAACGGAACAGCAGCAATCACACTCAAAGACAGCATGCATGCCATGCATACACTGGTCACCACACGCACAGACACACAAGAGGGAACACACACTGATGCGCGCACACACACACAAACACATGCATTTGCACACAAGCACACAGCGTGTGTAGTTTTGATCTTTAATTACCAGTATATTGGTATAACTATGACAGTCGACATGAACCAACTCCTTACTGTGAAGGCAATGGATGACACGCTGAGACACACTTAAGCAACAAGCACAAATAAACACATCAAAGTCACCACTTACAAGCAACATAATGTACAGTATGTTGTTTGTCTTGTATCTGTGTGCTCTATCATGCAGAGCAAAGTGAGGGGATTCACTAATGACGTATTTGATCTAAATGCAAGGAGGAACAGCATGTAATTTGATAGACCTGCTGAACTCAAAGAGTATGTCATTAAATATTTTATTAGCTGAGCTAAAATCAGTGACAGCGTCAGCAATTCCATCTCATTATATTATAATTGTAGCATTTCAATGTTGATCCTAGGTGATTAAATATGTGGATGAACTAGGTTTATGTGCTTTATTAAAAAAAAGAACTGAGTGACTCTACAAGCCAAATGAGTATGTAGACCTATTTTTGAGGTGATTCATATGGATGAGAAAGGACATTATTTGGCTCTCTCTAGAGAAGCAAACATTGTTTACATGAAGGGAACAGAGTTTGTGTCCTACCTTTCTCTAAATAGTTTAACCACATTAACCCTAGTGTCCCTAATGTTGGCAAATTGTTTAAAAAATAAATAAAGTTTAAAACAAGCAATATTGACGTTATATTGACAAAGTGGGGCTTAATCCACTTTGTGGCAACAACCCCGTCTATATGCTCCCCTTCCTTCTCATGTAATCTGTTCTTTTATAAATCAACAGCAAGCATAAACCAAACAAACACATAAAATGTCATAAATACAACCTGACACACGGGACCTGAGGTTTGCCTGTTGGTTGTGTTGAGCTAAACCGTGTTTGCTCCACAGTGTGCTAATCCTGGAGCCTGGCCCAGTTCTGTCTCACTGCAGCTGTGGTTCAGAGAGCACATTAACATGCTTAAAGCCACCATCCGCAACTGTTGAACCCGGGTCCCCCGCGCAAGCGCCAACAGTTCTACTGTTGAGTGTGTTGTGTTGGTAGAGGGTTTATTGCACTTTGACCTTCATGCAATACCACTTGTCTACCAATATCCAACCCGACCACAGGATGTATACATTTCTCAACAGAAGAGCATGTAGGCCAAATACATCCACCACATTTAAGTTAGTTATATTGTGTTCAACACAAACTGGTCACAAATGTAATATCCCCCCAAAAAGTTATGGATTGCCGCTTTATGCTAACATGCCAGGAGAAACCCAACAGATTTCACCCAGCATATGGAAGCTCTTTGGGGGCCAGAACAAAAACAGCCTGCCCGTGATGCCCTCTGCACCTGCAGAAAACATTTAATCCTCAATTCTCTCTGCATCAGTGACTCCTGTTTGGACAAACGGTTTGCTGCACAGAAGTATTGGGGAGAAGACGGGAGCATTAATGATAAACTGAAAAGAAGCAACATGGCTGTTTGTTCACCACACGCTGTATTCTCCTTGGAGAATAGAGAGTACTCACTCTGCCATAATAAACAGGCAAAAATAGAGACAGGGAAAGAAAGTAATCTCATTGTCATACTTAGATGTGGTCATTTGAGATCAGCATTTTCCTTCCTTTTACATTTGAACTTCAAACAGCCTCCTATGGACAGGTGGTTTGTAGCATGTAGCAACACCAAACAGTGAATGTGGTCATTGCAATGTCTAATCTAATTCTACCATGATATTCACATCTAATACAATTATGGTCATTTTGTCACTTCATATGGACACCTCCATTAACTCTGACCATGATACGGACATGATATTGACCACGATACCAACAATGATACTGACATGATAAGCAAATTACAATCAATCAATCAAGTCTCTCCCATGTAATGGGTTGCAGTGTTCAATGTCATGATGTCAAGTCAGCTGTTGACAGTGTCTGTCTCCAGAGCATCTGCCTCCACAGAGAATCACATCAAGTGTATAGAACACCAGGGAACGTCCTTTCCCATAGCACAGCCATCTGTACATTATGAAATCATAAGCATACTTCAGAGTTGAAGCACTGATCAGATGGAAGGACCCTGTCAGCATAATTGCAGTGCTTTAGATTGACTGGTAGAGGGGGAGGAGTAAGACATGACAATAATTTGTTCCCCTGTTGCCTGTGAGAAAATATCACACACAGTAGCCTATCCATTTCACTGGTGTGTGCATATTCAGGAACACATCTTCATAAAGGTGCTTGTGATGAAGTGATGAAGTTAGTAGCTCAGAGGGGATGAGATGAGTCTTTGCTGACAGCGCAGTGGGAGCACATTTGGCATCAGTTGACATCTGGAAAACCGACAGGCTGCTGAGATTATTTCCACCAGGGGCTTGCGTCTCACTGTGGGAGCAAGGCTCCCTGCATGGGACAGAGGCCTCTGAGATGTGCCAGACTATTTCACTGGCATGTTAGGAATTGAGGTGGAAAATGCACAATACATTCACCTCACTTAGCCCATCATGTCACACAAAAAGAACAGTGGCGAGGGCATCCATCAAACAGCTGGTGAGAGATGGAATGCAGGAATGCAGCCATGATGATAAGTCAGATTCCCACCATGCTGAAAATCATCATGGTTGCTGGTTTTAACTGGTCTAACCTTGATGCCCAGATGTAGTTGGAATCAGTAAATGAGTTTCCCCAGCGATTTGCAGCTTCAGAGCCCATTTCAAGATGACACAGCCTCCATCTTGGATAGCAAAAATAGCATAGCATCTTTCCAAAACACCACCTGGGGGATCGCCGACCAACGGAGGTATGGTTACTTCTAACGTGACTACCGACGGGACCGCGATGGGCCGTCAAAAACACAATCTTGAGCCGTTTGAATATCACAGGTGATTGTATAGTCTGCAGTACTGGCTCTTTGTTCAGTTCAGAAAGACGTGTCATGTGTCACTGAGCTCTACTTGTGGACAAATTTGGTCCAGAGATTAAAACAGACAGAAGAAATTAAGACAAACAGATGTAGATGATAGAAAAATAAAGAAAGAAAAAGGTCAGAGTATGTTAACCTACAGTACCAAAGTGCAATAAGCTGTGTCTTCACAAAGCAAAGGCAAAGTCACACCGCTACTCGGTAGATTCAGAGTTAATCGCGTTTAGATTTTTAATCCCATCCATTAACTAACTGGACTTAACTTAACTTTCTAGGTTAAAGTATGAAGGAACAGCGAGGTGCCAAAGTATTCAGATAACAAAATACAAAATACGTCAAAGTAAATCTTGTATTTCCATTTAAAAATAAATGTGAAAAGATTATCTATAGGTGAAAGTGGTTTTATTTTAAGCCCAGTTTCCTCCCACCCCAACTTTACACCAGAAAAAAGTGACCTTTCAAATGACCAGGTTCGGATTTGAGTGAACTGCTGGTGACCAGAGGCCATGCAGATATGCCAGAGGTGACGAGGTCTATGTCCAAATTCACACAGTACACTATAGCCAGCATCCAACACAAACAGCATAAAGTACAGTACACCAAGCCAGCATCCAACACAAACAGCATACAGTAGCCTACAGTACACCAAGCCAGCATCCAACACAAACAGCATACAGTAGCCTACAGTACACCAAGCCAGCATCCAACACAAACAGCATACAGTACACCAAGCCAGCATCCAACACAAACAGCATACAGTACAGAACACCAAGCCAGCATCCAACACAAACAGCATACAGTACAGTACATCAAACCAGCATCCAACACAAACAGCATACAGTACACCAAGCCAGCATCCAACACAAACAGCATACAGTACAGAACACCAAGCCAGCATCCAACACAAACAGCATACAGTACAGTACATCAAACCAGCATCCAACACAAACAGCATACATCAAACCAGCATCCAACACAAACAGCATACAGTACAGTACACCAAGCCAGCATCCAACACAAACAGCATACATCAAACCAGCATCCAACACAAACAGCATACAGTACACCAAGCCAGCATCCAACACAAACAGCATACATCAAACCAGCATCCAACACAAACAGCATACAGTACAGTACACCATAGCCAGCATCCAACAAACAGCATAGAGTACAGTACACCAAGCCAGCATCCAACACAAACAGCATACAGTACAGTACACCACAGCCAGCATCCAACACAAACAGCATACAGTACAGTACACCAAGCCAGCATCCAACACAAACAGCATACAGTACAGTACAGCCAGCATCCAACACAAACAGCATACAGTACACCACAGCCAGCATCCAACACAAACAGCATACAGTACAGTACACCAAGCCAGCATCCAACACAAACAGCATACAGTACAGTACACCACAGCCAGCATCCAACACAAACAGCATACATCAAACCAGCATCCAACACAAACAGCATACAGTACAGTACACCATAGCCAGCATCCAACACAAACAGCATACAGTACAGTACACCAAGCCAGCATCCAACACAAACAGCATACAGTACAGTACACCACAGCCAGCATCCAACACAAACAGCATACAGTACAGTACACCAAGCCAGCATCCAACACAAACAGCATACAGTACACCACAGCCAGCATCCAACACAAACAGCATACATCAAACCAGCATCCAACACAAACAGCATACATCAAACCAGCATCCAACACAAACAGCATACAGTACAGTACACCATAGCCAGCATCCAACACAAACAGCATACAGTACAGTACACCACAGCCAGCATCCAACACAAACAGCATACAGTACAGTACAGTACAGCCAGCATCCAACACAAACAGCATACAGTACAGTACACCAAGCCAGCATCCAACACAAACAGCATACAGTACAGTACACCAAGCCAGCATCCAACACAAACAGCATACAGTACAGAACACCAAGCCAGCATCCAACACGAACAGCATACAGTACAGTACAGCCAGCATCCAACACAAACAGCATACAGTACACCACAGCCAGCATCCAACACAAACTGCATACAGTACAGTACACCACAGCCAGCATCCAACACAAACAGCATACAGTACAGTACACCAAGCCAGCATCCAACACAAACAGCATACAGTACAGTACACCAAGCCAGCATCCAACACAAACAGCATACAGTACAGTACACCAAGCCAGCATCCAACACAAACAGCATACAGTACAGTACATCAAACCAGCATCCAACACAAACAGCATACAGTACAGTACACCAAGCCAGCATCCAACACAAACAGCATACAGTACAGTACACCACAGCCAGCATCCAACACAAACAGCATACAGTACAGTACACCATAGCCAGCATCCAACACAAACAGCATACAGTACAGTACACCATAGCCAGCATCCAACACAAACAGCATACATCAAACCAGCATCCAACACAAACAGCATACACCAAGCCAGCATCCAACACAAACAGCATACAGTACAGTACACCAAGCCAGCATCCAACACAAACAGCATACAGTACAGAACACCAAGCCAGCATCCAACACAAACAGCATACAGTACAGAACACCAAGCCAGCATCCAACACAAACAGCATACAGTACACCACAGCCAGCATCCAACACAAACAGCATACAGTACAGCCAGCATCCAACACAAACAGCATACAGTACACCACAGCCAGCATCCAACACAAACAGCATACAGTACAGTACACCAAGCCAGCATCCAACACAAACAGCATACAGTACAGTACACCAAGCCAGCATCCAACACAAACAGCATACAGTACAGTACACCAAGCCAGCATCCAACACAAACAGCATACAGTACAGTACACCACAGCCAGCATCCAACACAAACAGCATACAGTACAGTACACCATAGCCAGCATCCAACACAAACAGCATACAGTACAGTACACCACAGCCAGCATCCAACACAAACAGCATACAGTACAGTACACCATAGCCAGCATCCAACACAAACAGCATACATCAAACCAGCATCCAACACAAACAGCATACAGTACACCATAGCCAGCATCCAACACAAACAGCATACATCAAACCAGCATCCAACACAAACAGCATACAGTACACCAAGCCAGCATCCAACACAAACAGCATACACCAAACCAGCATCCAACACAAACAGCATACAGTACAGTACACCACGCCAGCATCCAACACAAACAGCATACAGTACACCATAGCCAGCATCCAACACAAACAGCATACAGTACACCATAGCCAGCATCCAACACAAACAGCATACAGTACAGTACACCACAGCCAGCATCCAACACAAACAGCAGCACCCAACACCAACAGCATACACCACAGCCAGCTAGCCCGTCTCCGGACCCCCCGGGTTGAGCTCCTTTGGACCCCTAACCCGTAGGGTCCGGTCTCATCGACTTCAAGCGACGTGCTCATTTCAATACGCAGGCTGACTTTACCATCTCCGACGGGTCTCTGCGCTGTGGGTATGATGCTGACATATTCCAAAAGAAGCATATAAGAGCTATAGGAGACAACGAACCCTCTGACCCCTCCGCGAACGGCTCAGAAGCCGTTAAGTATTTTTAATGTTTGTTAGACCGTTTTGGCAGCTCTCTTCCTTCCTTCCTTGACTTCCTTATTGACATCCTATTGTACCGCCTCCAGCACCGTGGCTGGCTACCTGCTACAGAGGCAGGAACGCACAGATAGCCAGTTCCGGCGCTGGAGGCGGGACAATGGGATGTCAATAGAGAATTTCAGAGCTGCCAAAACGGTCTAACAAACATTAAAAATACTTAACGGCTTCTGAGCCTTTCGCGGAGGGGTCAGAGGGTTCGTTGTCTCCTATATAGCTCTTATATGCTTCTTTTGGAATATGTCAGCATCATACCCACAGCGCAGAGACCCGTCGGAGATGGTAAAGTCAGCCTGCGTATTGAAATGAGCACGTCGCTTGAAGTCGATGAGACCGGACCCTACGGGTTAGGGGTCCAAAGGAGCTCAACCCGGGGGGTCCGGAGACGGGCTAACAGCCAGCATCCAACACAAACAGCATACATGCATGTGATTATTTTTCTAAGTTTGGAAGCACTCATTTTTATTAACGGATCGCGCTGCTGCCAGTCCTGCATTATGTGCAGTGGCCGTTCAGTGACTTACAACGAGTGCTTCCAAACTCCAGCACTTAGAAAAATAATTACCTGCACAGAATTTCTTGACAGAAAGTAGCCTAGCTCATAACATGTCTACGGTGGATTTTTATGAAACAAAAGCTTGGCAGATTGAAAGAGGATAATTCAAGCTTGGCCTAGAGCTGCAATGTTGGTGAGTTTGTAACAATCGCCCTTTGTGAATTAAGGCAAATCGTTAACTAAGGAAAAATTAAGCGGGATCGTAGGTTTATAATTTGTATATTTTATATAGAGATGCCACACAAAAGGTAACTGATAGCACAAACGTTTCACAATTAAACCAGTGCACTTGGCAAAGTGCGAATGTCCCCATCTCTCTCCCTACAAAAGAAAATAAATACACAGGCAAACCAACTTACATCAACAAACAATAATACAGTTTCACAACCCCTCACGCCCCAAACGAATCCCGACGCTCTCTGCAACGCTTAGCGTCACGACGTCAACTATACGAACAACAAACAATAACCCCCCCAAAGTCAACGATGCAAACCCGCGCTCAGGGTTAAATAAATAATAAAGTCCGCGTCCTCCTCTTCTTAAATGAAGCGCGCGGTATTCAGTTCCTTTATCCACAGGTTCCAAAGAAGCGAAACGATCGGGCGTCCGCTCTAAACAGTCTGACGACGAAACTAAAATGTTCGGGGTTCCAAGTTTGGAAAGATCTCACCGTTGGCCCTGACTGTCACACGCACGCCAGCGACGGTGATTCCAAACGAGGGTCGCCTCTCCAACGGCAGCAGCAAGCGCGTTACTTTTCCGATGGACTCGACCATTCTTCACAAAGGCTGCAGATACACGCAATTAACCCTGAATAATAGTTAGTTTGCTATCTGGCGCCTGGAGCTCCACTTCTCCCGTGTAGGCCTACACCTTTCTTGAGTTTTTCAACACCTTTCCCCCTGTGTCACTTCCTCTATTTGAAACCTTGGGTGGGTGGCGACATCAGTCTCTGACAGCTGTCAATCACCCCTGTACGAGGTCCATTACCTTTCTCGTGAACAGGAAATAATTCTAATAGGCTATATTAAAAATCAGCACCACACGTTACATTTCATTTCAAAATAAATAACATGCACAGGATAAACAAAGCAGAATAACATAACAATGTGCTATGTTTAACGTTGTTTAATACAAGCAGTTTGATGAGATGCATTTTTACACACAAGTGCTGCAAGTGCAGTGACTACTTTTACATTGCATCTTATGGTCAGTCTTTTTCCCATGCAGCCTGTACCATCTATAGCCAGTGTAGATCGACTATCGGCCTTGAGTCGGTCGGATACACTGTTGTCCAGTCAGTGCAGAACCGCCAGAAAAGGCTCTGGCCAGGCTCTGCCAGTAGACCTAATGACCCCACACCTGTCCAATTTCCAGGCTCTGCCTGAGCCAATTGATTGACATGGCAACCCCAGACTATACTGCCAAATTCCCCACACCTGCCATTTGATTACTTTGATTACATTTGATTACTTACTGTACTCCACTTCTCAGTCTTCAGACATTCTCCACAGGTCTACGTTTACCACTGCAGAAGGACTTTCCACAACTACCGTTCAACTTTTCTCTATATAATAAGCAAATAAGCAAAGCCAAGCCAATGTTGGTAAAATGTATAACATTAAAAAGGAGCGGATATATCAATTCTATTGAGTCATGCATGTATTTGAAAATAAATTAAAGCAGCAATTCAACCAATAATATCAATAAAGAAAAGTACAAGTTTAGTAACTGAGCAGACAAAGCAGATTCTTCAAAGAGGGATCGAGGGACTCCAGGACAATGACACCTTAATTCTTTCAGCGCCATTGCCGTAGATGTAGGTCAATTGAAGCCTATTTTTTGATACTACGCTTACTGCCATTGCCGTTGATTAATGGCAATTGTGCTTTTATAGTGCATTCGATCGATCGAGCCATAATGCTACTTACTGTACGTTAGCCGGTTAGCTAGCTATGTTGTTGTCACAGCACTGGATCGTCCATCTTAGATCGTCGTCGCCATAATAATCCATTCTATCTGTTTCTTTCAATCGCCTGTGATGATCCGACGATGTGGAGCTCTCCAGTGCCCCTGTTTGGATTCATATTGTAAACAAGGCCTGTCCAGGCTCTGTTGAGCTTACTAGGATAATACTACTTCTGGTAGACTGGAAATGTGGCTTTTCAAAATAAGAGCTCAAATGGGAAAAATGCTGGCGTGAATTAGATCCTAATTTTTCAATAAATGCTAGCGGGCTAAGTTTAAGCAGAAATTCTACAAGTGAATCCTTGTTGTGCTGTGAGATCTGAACAATTTCCACCTGCTGTTGGATGATCAGGTCTACCTAACCTCATGCAAAGTAGACACACATGCAGACATACACAATCATGAGTATCAAGGACACTCACTTTTACAAACATTTTTCTTTCTCTCCCCTCATATCTCTCTCTCTGTGTCTCTCTCTCTCTCTCTCTCTCTCTCTCTCTCTCTCTCTAAGGGACCCCAGCTTATGTTGCCTATTCTGTACTCGCTCAAGGACACTGCAGGGTATTGAGTAAGAGCGCTTTGTCTTGAACAAAGAAAGAAGGCAAGATGAGGAGAATGTAATTCATCCACTATTTGCTTCCAGAGACTATTTGCTTCCCTGTCCTGAGAGAGCTGTTCTTTCTGCACTGTGTGTGTGTGTGTGTGTGTGTGTGTGTGTGTGTGTGTGTGTGTGTGTGTGTGTGTGTGTGTTGCCATTTTCAACCTGGCATACGTATTTTGGACATGCCATTTTACTGTAGGTGAAAACTTTATAGTATATTTTTAATGTATACTATTTTTTGACAAATAAAAATACAATCTAAAACAGCTGATCTACAAGCTCACACCATGCTGCATTGCAGTTATATTTGCCATGAACACATGGCGTGCCTTGAGATTTTGACTTTCCCATTTGTATGCTTTCGGCACAAAATGGTTGAAAATCACTGTCCTGCAGACCCACGCCGTAAAAATGTACTTCCTGTTGTTTGATGTTGTTCAGAGCCATGCTCTAGCTGTAATTTCACACTGATAAATCTCTGACCCAGTCAGCAACCTCCTGGTACCACCAACCATCCTAAAATGTGTTCTCTAATTTTGTTCTCTATAATACAAAGTTGAGGTCGGAGATAAATTATATCTTGGTCTCCTGACTGTGCTCTACTGCTCTAATATTATCGCGTCCCCCGGCCCGCTCTTAAGTAAAGTCTGTTGTGTTTGGAAGGGGAGAGGTACCAAGGACACCTCAGGGGTCTTCACCGTTTTGAGTGGTGCTACCACTCCCTTATGGAGCTACTGTATATGTGTGGGTGGGTGGCTGGGTGGCTGGGTGGCTAGGTATGAGCACAAAAACAGCATAGTTGTTTTTCACCACCTGTGCGCAACGTAACGCACACACAAACACACACGCACGTATTAACTGTATATATGATGCTTTCGGGTGTTACAGTACAGTACAGTACAGTACAGTACAGTACAGTACAGTACAGTACAGTACAGTACAGTACAGTACAGTACAGTACAGGGTACAGTAGGGACTGCCACACGGTAACTTCTTTCATTTCTCAACCGTTTCGGATGTGGGGCGTCACGCCGGAACCGGCCCGGCCCCCTGGGCGTGTTCCTGGGGGCCCTTTATTTTTTTGTGGACCGCTCGCCGCCCAGCAGTTTTTATTCTTGTATTAGTTTTACTGAGGTTAAGGCTGGGAATACGTTCAGGGTTAAAATAGTGTGAGAATAGTGTGTGTGTGTATATATATGAGGATACGTCCCAGTTGCATCCTAGCGATGTTTTTTAGTTCTTAGTTCTTCTATTTATAGTGACTCATAGGAATAGACTTTATGTGACAACCGGGAATAGTCTGGTGACCACCCGAGAGATGGTTGGCAGCAGGAATGTAGACAGCACCCGGGTAAGCAGTTTGGGTTAGCGCCCCAGCCTGTGTTCGCCGTGAGGAGGACACCCAAAAAACGCACGTGAGGCCTTTAGGAGGGCCATTCAAGCCGCAAGTGGAGCCTGCGGCACCACCGTTACCCTGCGGAATCCACCACTCCCGAATGAAGTGTCTGGTGCTGTGAATCTGGTGCAACGCACAGGTCCTGGGCACACCTGGTGAGAGCAGGAGATGACCTGGTGAGGCCTAGGAGGTGCCCGGCCAGGAGTCAACCCACATTCCCTGGAATTAATGTGGCCGCAAAAGCCTTGAAACTACAAGGGTATGAAAGCAATGCTGCTAATATACGTCACGCCCAGCTGTCAACACATTGCGTTCCTGAGATTACTCGCTGGCGTAAGCTCAGCTGGCAGTGGCTCGACTAGTAGTAACCATGAAACATTAAATATCAATACAAAATAAAAAATAAAACTTAATTAACATGTCAGCTTTTGTTGTGCGACGGGCAGCTGCAGCCACCCCGCCATTTCCACCTTCAGTCGATGCTTCATATCCATATGAGTGAAAAGGCCGGTTTATTTTTCAAACATATATATATATATATATATATATATATATATATATATATAATTAGGTTCAGGCATAGTTTTACTGAGGTTACGTGTAGGAATGAGCCAGGTTTTGGCATAGTTTTACTGAGTTGACGTTTAGGAATAAGGTTAGGTTAAAGCAGGGGTTCTCAACCCGTGGGTCGCGACCCCTCGGGGGGTCGCCAAATTATTTTAGGGGGTCCCCAAATTATTTTCCAAAAGGTCTGCTATTTTAAAAAAATAGCAGACCTACAAGTCTACAGCAGATCTACAAGCTCATAGCACGCCACCGAGTGGCGCGCTATGAGCTTGTAGATCTGCTATTTTTCAATAGCTACATTATAACAATGCTTAAAACACCAAAAGGGGTTCCCGCCCAAAATGGTTTAAGGTTATTGTAGCAGTCAATTTATATTGGGGGTCGGGAGGGGGCGGGGCGGGGGTCCCGAGACATTGCCAAAGCATTTCCGGGGGTCCCCGGCCAAAAACGTTGAGAACCCCTGGGTTAAAGCATAGTTTTACTGAGGTTATGTTCAGGAATACCTGGTGGTGACCATTACTATACCTGTTTTTCTATGATGCTATAGTATAGTAGCCTATAGTGCTTACCTGTTTTATATTATACTTACTATGTGGTACCATGTTGGGAACCCATCGCAAATTATTTCACCAAGATTTATGTTTTCAAAACAGGTAATCTACAGTACAGTTTTTTTGTCTGCTGAACTGGGAGATTATTATTTCCATTAGCGGCTTTCAGCTGCAGTGGGCGCTGTCTAGCCTGGCATGGCCAGACTAAAATCACTGCACAGATTCCAACGTCACAGCAAAAAAAGTCTCCCTTTGAATAGTGGGCTCTGATTGGTCACCCACAACTTCAAGTAAAAATATCTCAAAATTGTACAGTACTTGAGTAAATGGACTTAGTTACTTCACCACTGAATAAAAACACAAACCAACACACATTGTGATGCTGGGAAAATATAATATGGTCCTGTGAGTACATACATTCACCTTGTGACATCACTGCCCAGAAAGGCACAGGCCAATGCAGGGCTCTGCAGCAGTTTCCAGATACTGGATTCATCATGACAACCTTTACCAGAACTGATCAGCAGCACTCTGGGTTCTTCTGTATGCTGTGGTTGTGTCTCAGCACACATGCCCATCTCTATGAAGTACCCTTTTGTTTTTGATTTTTACTGATAGTGCTTATTATCCCATTTAGTTTAAAAAGCAGGTGGCTTGCGCACATCCAGTTCCTGGCTGGTGCTGGACTAAGGTAAGTACAGTGAAGAGAAGAGAGTCCGCACACAGGTTTGCTCCAATGGTGTTTTCTTTTATTGAAACACCATAATAATATAAGACACAACGTTGTGATGAAGGCCGCCTGCGGTCGAAACGTCAATACGTCAATAATTTCAATAATGCTTAAAACACCAAAAGGGGTTCCCGTTCAGAACAGGTCGTTTTGAGGAAGCAATCTGATTGGTTGAACATCTTTCTAGCCGTGCTACAAACAATTCAGCCGTGCTTTTCTCTCAGAGCAGCAGCTCGGCTAGCTAGTTTCTTGGGACATTTGTGGTCGTGACGTATAGTGAATACATCATCATTGAAAAAATATTATTTTCCAGCGATTTTCTTAGTTTCAAGGGTAACTGTTGTATAATTGCAATATTACTCGGTAGCAGACTCGGTGACTAGGCTAGCTAGTTTCTTGGGACATTTGTGGTCGTATAGTGACTACATCTGTCATTGAAAAATATATTTTCAGCGATTTTCTTAGTTTTAAGGGTAACTGTATAATTGCTGTTTAAACTGTTTAACTTAATGACGTTAAACCACCTCTCGTGTAATATTGCTTAATTGAACAATGTACATTTTTGAAAAAAATATACTGCACTGACTGTAGCATGTTGGAATTTGATTTATGTAAATGTTATAGCCTACCTGATGACGAAGGTCGTAGAGGCCGAAATGTTTTTTTTTTGGGAACAAGACGGAAACGGTGTTTCTAGTTTATATATTTTGATAGTGATGTGCGTGCACCTCTTGACCGCTTACTATTCAAACAATCCCTCCTAGCTTTCAACAATCCCTTAATTCAGTAACAGATGTCTGCTTGCGTATTTATAGTATACACCCGGACGTAACAAAATTTAATAAGTAAAACCCTCAACAGGGAAATAATATTTTATATTCAATTTATTTAAAGATACTGTAGTGAACCTGCATTATGGGTGACATTGGCAATGACGGGCTGATTGTGACTGACAGACAGAAGCGCTGATCATTCATGACTGGACATCATTGTTTTCGGGAAGGGACACTATAGCAGGAGACATACTGTTTTCCTGTGCGTTTGGGGTGAGGAGCCTGTTACGTCGGCATTCATAGTATGTCCCCAATATACGTAACGTTACTTATGTCGGTGATAATTCAATACACCTACTCATCCACATCCACAGCTGCGTAACCCGGTTAGCCAGTCTGATGCTTCTTTACCAAAGCTGTGTTTGTCACGGACCACGTTGTTATTAACAATGCAAGAAACAAGAAATGGCAACATTCATACACTCATCTGATAATGATCCATCACCTGTCTGCAGTACACACCTTGGTGGATTAAATGATACAATAGCCCAATTTGCTGGAGAAAATATGAACTACTCTTTGAAATTATTGTCATGTCTTAATGTTGCTAAAATAATCAAATAAGTATTATACCATGGTTGATTTGTGGAGCGAATGTGAATCACTCGTTAGTAGACTACGTAAATTGTAGCTGCCGGCTGCCTCTGTAATTGCAGATCGTTTTGAAGAATTAATCCAACTTTTTGAGGTGAAGTCCAGCTCAGTCCAGTCCACAAAGTTATATACCAGCTTTTTCTCATTATACCTTACGGAAGGAGAAGAAATGACGGAAACAATATGAGACATATAGCTTTACTTTGTGTTTTACAATGTGTCAGTATGAGTGGAAGGTGGGGGATAAATAAATAAATAATAACTGCATCAACCTGCACCACAATAAGGCCCATTTGAAAAATAATTGGGGCAAAGGTTTTTCCTTGGCCTACTGGGAGTGTGCGTGGTCCAGCAGTGCCTGAGTTTAGCTGTTCACAGATGGACACAAGACAGACTGACAGACACACGGGCGAGAACGGGCAAGGCTGTGTAAGTAGGATAATCAAACATAAATATCTGTTAAATATTGAAAAAAGCAGCATAATGTCAACAAGTCACAACGAGGAGTACAGAAATGTGGTGGAGAAATGAATCAGCTGGGCTGAACAAAACCACCTACTATTGAATATCAAGAAGACCAAAGAGCTGGTGATTGATGCCAGGCAGATGACCCCAGTACCTATCACCATCCAGGGGAAGGAGTTAGAGATTGTGGACTCCTATAGAGCGTCGCAGTCCCGCCCCCTCGAGAGACCCGGAAAAGAATCCCCTGTTCATTTTCCTCATAGACTTTTCAAAAAGTATTTATTTAAAGACGTTTACGCCGCAGACAAAGCCAACTCGAGTTTTGGCAAATCATGACAATAAATACAATGTTTTGGGCTGATCAAATAAAGAAGAAAAAAAAGGCAGGATACAACACTTTTTGTTTTGTTTTTCTTCTTACATCAAGGCCGGGGAGTTCAACAAGCTCAATAAGATCATAAAGAAAGCCAGCTATGTTGTTGGCCTCGGAATGGAGAACCTGCAGTCAGTCGCGGAGAGGAGGATCATGGACAAACTTAACTCCATACTGGCAAACCCCTCCCATCCTTTTTATGTCATGCTGCAGGATAGGGTCGAGCACCTTCAGTCGAAGGCTACACCTTCCCCCCAAAAATGCATACGGAGCGGTACAGACTCTCTTTCATGCCAACTGCCATCAGACTCTATAATGCAAATGTTATGTAAGAACTGTCTCCCCAAATTGCATATGGTCCTATGGTGGTCCTGGTTTTGTGTGCTTATATGTCCACTTGTGTCTGTTGTTTTTATTGTTTGTGTTTGTCTAGTCATTTTATTTATGTGACACATTATGCTGTTGTAATGCTTCAATTTCCCTTTGGGGATTAATAAAGTATATCTCATCTCATCTCAATTGTCACATTGATTAAAATCTTTTTAAAACAAAAGATAGCACACAGTTGTGTTCTTAAACAGTAAGAACACAACTTACTTACTTGTTCTAGACAGTAATGTATAATGTTCTGTCTAGCACACTGTCCCTTAAAAAAGTTTAAACGCTCTTAAATTTTGCAAGGGCAAAACAGCCTCACATAGATCACCTTCTGCTGGTCTTCAGTAGAAGCTGGTTTTCAAAGTTTTTGCCCCTCAGTCTTTTGCCTGGGAAGATGAACCCAGCACAACTGAACTGTCTCTCTCTAGCTGCAGGGGCCAGTAGGGGCAGTACTTGTTTATCTTGACGAAGAGCATGTCGAATGCAGGAGCGTAGCAGGCCATTTTCTCTGAGGAAATGATGACAGGTAGCCTTCCAGTTCATCTGGGCTTTTGGTTCAAATACTGTAGATTGTTTTCTTGTTAAAAAGAAGCTGAGGTAGCTTCACTTTGTATCATCTCAATGTTTCTTCTGACATAGTCCATCCCTGTAAAATGCCAACAACAACTTATTACTATTACATATATGTTTTAGGGCGCGTTCAGAAATAGCGCACTGTGCAATGCAAACTAATAGGCGGGTGCACTCCGGTGTGGTATTTCCGAACGCGCCCTTAGTTTGTTATTTTTTTTCTCCATCATTTTCCAAATCAATATTTATAAATTTACCAGTTTCACTAACCAAATTGAAAATATTCTGTACCTAGTTAACACCAGTTTATTATTTTATTTTTTACTTGACAATAATTTGATACACTGCATGAAAACATACCCGAATTTATGATCCTTTCTTCATCTGTCCGGTTGGTTTTGAACTAGGAGCAGAATGTTTCAGAGAAGAGCCCTGCAGGGTCCTTCTTCATGTCCCCAGATAACATGTTGAGGTCATGTTGGACAGACTGTGGTGTGGTAGTGGGAGGCACACATTGATGCGCGTCTCCGTCTTTGCCAGCTTGTCTTCTAGGAGGTGAATGGTGTGGAGAAGCTCACACATGTGAGAGTTTGTTTCTACCTGGAGAATGTTGAGAGCTGATGCGATAGGCTGCATCACCGTGTAGAACTGTGAGAAATTAGTAGAGCAGAGACAAAAGGAGGGACGAATATCAATTAATCACATAGCTACTCGTTTGCTGGTGTTTTCTCTACAGAGCAACTGTAGCAGTAGTGGCTCAGAGTCTCTGCCTCATTACCAAAAGCCTAATAACTATATCCCCTTGGAATGAACATGATCAGGGAAAATATGTAGGCCCAGTGTGACTATGCGTGTCACCAGTTCTTGTCAAATACATACAGTATTATGGGTGTTTCTTTTTACGGCAAGGATAATTATAGAAAACGGTCACTGGTGCTACATTAATTTGTTCTTTCCCAAGTCCGTATATATACGTACTTCGACGCTAGGTGGCGTCATATCCCAAGTCCGTATATATACGTACCCCAACGTGGACTCCGTCTATATAATGGTTGATGCCTACAGAAGCCTTTAACATTGGTCCGGTTCCCATAGCAACGACCCACCGTTCCAACTATGGGATTGCATATATATTCTCAGTGCACAGCAGTGGAAGGGAAGATTTTCAAACAGTCATAACTCTTCTTCTAAAATCGCTGTCCTTGGTGGGTTTTCTGCCATCCATATTTCGGATTTAATTTGTGCCTTTGCACCGCGATTCTGGTACCATGTTAATTGTTAAAGCTTCTGACGAGAGGTAAGGAGCTTGTGTGTGTTCCAATGCTGTGTTTGTGTTTGTAGCAAGTGTGTGTGTGGGGGGAGGGGCGGGCAAACGCCGTCTATTAAAAGTGAATATAGGCCCCTGGAACTGGGGGTTATGCTATCAGCTAGCAGCAATTATAGAGTTAAGAGTCATGTTGCAGCAAAAAGGAAAGCTGAAAAATAAATTGTTATCTTTCTTACACAAATAAATTGTCTAGGGGCCAGTATATACTTGTAATACAACCATACCTAACATAATAGACAGAAAGGTCATGTTTTTACAGTACCTCCATATCTAATGTAAATCCATCCAACATGAATCAATTCTCTAGTGATCTCCACATCCTGCTTTCACATGAAATCGACCTTGAATTTTAACACGTATCAATGAAAGTCAATTACGATGCAGATGTTGGCGTACAGCTACATTTTCATATTATTAGCTAACTTAGCCTACTTAAATGCAATGAGGTTAGGGGGCGGCTGTGGCTCAGGAGGTAGAGCAGGTCGTCCAATGATCCGTGGGTCGGAGGTTCAAATCCCGGCTCCTTCTGTCTACATGTCGAAGTGTCCTTGGGCAAGACACTGAACCCCACACTGCCTCCATCAAGTCGGTTGGTGTGAGCTTGTCACCATTGGTGTGTGAACGTGGCAAGTGAGGACACTGGCGTCGACTGTTCGCCGCTTCACCTCCCAATGTATGAATGAATTAACCATTGTAAAGCGCTTTGAGCACTTGGAAAAGCGCTATAAAAATGCAATTCATTATGAATTTTATTTATATATTTAATCAGAGGAACAGCCCAGCAAGCACTTCACCATAACCGTTTCCTTTTTGATATTTTGGTAAATAAACAGTGGGACCCAGGACCAGGTGTGGTCAGGGATTGTCACTGTAAGATAAAGCTCTCGTGGCTTTGACTCCATCGTTTTTCATAAATTAACGCCACTTAATTAACGCCCCTTACAAAAGCATCAACAGTATCAGATCTGCATGCATGCCGAATCCGATCTGCTACTTTTGCCATTTCTGAATTGGAATCCTGAAAGTAACAGTTTTGGACAGTTTCGGAGACTTCCACCCGATAGAGACGAACGATTTGCTTCTTCTGCTTTTGTTTAGGTAAGGTTGTCATACGTCGAAATCTCCATGACAGCTATTGTCTATCAATCTGCTGAATCGCCAGAAGACAGAGAGCACATCAGGACAGCTCACTTGGTTATGTTCAATGTAAAGAGTCTATGTGCTCTTGATGCTCTGGAAACCACAGAAGTTCCAGCGTTTCTCCAGACTGGCTCCCACCCCCGTCAGCTCCTGTTTGAAGGTGCAGGGCAGCCGAGAGAGCAGGGCATCCACCTCACTAGGGTTAACCTGGACACACATAAGTTACATAACACGCACGCACACGCGCGCGCACACACACACACACACACACACACACACACACACACACACACACACACACACACACACACACACACATGCATGCGGTAATGGTTAGACGGTACAAAAAGAGAGACAGTTTAAAACCCATTAATTCACACATCCGCCTCTGAGATCCTCACAACTTCCCTCATTACTTGTACGCTCGCTCTCACCTCCACCATCATGATCTAAGAATCATACAGTAGGCTACACGCAGTGTTAATGTTGTTGACTAAGATTAAAAGACTAAGATTTTGATATTCAGTCCACTAAAACTAGACTAAGACTAAAACAACTTCAAATTACTAAAATAGGACTAAAACTAAATGGTGTTACTAAAATAGGACTAAAACTAAATGGTGTGTTATTCAAAAGGCTAAGACTAAGACTAAATCAGATTTTGCTGTCAAAATGAACACTGGCTACACGTGTGACTTGGCAGTTAAGGCTGACTCCACTCCCTGTGCGTGAGTGTGTGTGCGTGTGTGCGAGACAGCGACACAAATTCAGACTGCATAATTTGGTGCTCATGCACGCATGCATGCACACACACACACACACATAACAGACCTTCTTGTTCTATTCTCTGCATGCGTGAGAACAGAGAACAAAGTACATGCAGTCATCAGCAGACAACTGGGGTAGTTTCAGAGATGGGGTGTCAGTAAGGGTCGGTATCTAAGGAAGACTGCGTAGACTAAGTTGGGTTACTCTTGAACGTCCCATCAGTGGAGGATGAAAGGTGTTGATGGACCTCTTTGCTTAAGGCTTGAGTTCAGACAGTCATCACCTGGCAGACAGGAGTGGCCATTAAACAATTAAAACAGTATAGTTGTTGATGTATCCTGGGGCTCTATACCAGGTCCGCTCTTTTTTTCCCTCTATACCAAATATATGAAAATAGTCGACCTATATGCTTAACGCAACGCGATGCATTGTGAACTTGTACATCGGCTATTTCTGCGGCTGCCAATGTCCGCCCCCAGAGTTGCAACACAAAGGTTCATGTGGTTAATCTGGGTGAGTGAGTGGGGTTCATTTTATAACTTTGCGTTTTTTTGCTGTTTTCAAATACTTTTTGACATATAATGTCGAATGTCTAATGGTCACGATTCACCAGGAGTCTGTATGGTTGGTTCCAGGCTTAAAATAATGAATATATTTTCAGACATTTCTATGGGCTGAATTAATGGGCTTTCTATTATTGCCAGTAAACAAAATGGCCACCACTGTGGCTACACGTCTATATGAGGGTTAAAACAGTGGCACTCTGGCCAACGGCGCTGCAAGCTACCTCTGTGGGTTCAGGCTGCGGTTTGTTGCACTCATGTGTCATAATGAAGGATCTACTTGTAATAGCTCCCTGAAAACCACACCGGTCGCTGCTAACCAGATATAGCCGCTGTAGATACATAACGATGATGGCTGTGACATTTAAGGAACAGCAAAGAGAGAGAGAGAGAGAGAGAGAGAAATGTCAGCACAGAACAGGAGACACAGGAGAACTATCGTCGAT